>NW_027212518.1:0-350000 GCF_947461875.1 Haliaeetus albicilla
GCAGCTTGCCGGTGGCCCTTTCTGCTGCGGGGCTGCTCTCTAAGTGCAGCCTGCTTCTTGCAGGATCATCCCAAGCAAGGGCCACCGACAGCCCCGTCTATCAAAGCTGGGGGATTTTGCCGCTCACCAGGTGAGTTCTGGAAAGAAACGCATTGTCCTGCAAATGGTTAAGCTGTGCTCACTTGTCCCTTGAGTGTCGCCACGCAGGTGTGGCACCCTAAGGGAGGACGTCACCTGGACGAGCAAGGACACCCGCTGGGCAGCAGCCGCTGGACGTGGTTCCGCGGGGACCCAGAGCCTCTCCTGCTGCCCACAGCTTGGAGGAGGGCAGGGCGAGGGCTGGGACAGGTTGTCCCGGTGGCATGCCAGCTCTCAGGAGCCTCCGAGCTGGAGCCGCTGAGCTGGAGCTGTGGTTCCAGCTGCTGGCTCCCTGCCCATCCTGCCGCACCGCTCAGCACCGTGCTGCAGGCAGGGCAGGCTCCGGGAGTGCTGGCCCGGCTGTCTCCATTGACGCGCTCTTGCTCCGTTTTCCTTTTCAGAAGGAGGGAACAGCATCAGCAGCAGGAGGAGGAGGAGGAGGATGGGGCTGCCCTGGCCCTTTGCTCTGCGGAGGACCCCAGCCGCTGCCCAGGCGCCAGGGCAGGCGGGCTCCGGCTGCAGCAGGGCACTCTTTGGCCAGCCCCTGGCAGCCCTCTGTGGGGAGGACGGCTCCCTGCCCCAGCCCATCCAGGTAAACCAGCCTGGGCAGGGGGTCCCCAGCCCTCCCTCCGGCTGCTCCAGAGGGGAGGTGGGTGTCCCCAGGAGCTCCGGGGATGGGGGATTGGGCCCTTCACCCCCAGAAGACGCTTCTGGTGCCAGCCCCCTTTGCGGGGGGAAAGGAGCAGGATCTGGGGCAGTGCTTTGGTCACTGCTGTTGGAAGGCAGCTTCTCAGCCAAGCAGCTGTTCTCCTGCCCCTCCTGCAGGAGATGCTGGCAGTCCTGCACAAGGAAGGACCGTCGACAGAAGGGATATTCCGAAGAGCTGCCGGCGGGACAGAGTTTCGTGAGCTGCGGGAGGCCCTGGACCACGGTGCGGATGTCGACCTGAGCAGCCAGCCTGCGCTGCTGCTGGCCGTCATCTTGAAGGTGAGCGCTTCTGACCTGCAGCTGGAAGAGCTCCTGCCTGGCCTGGAGTGTTCAGAGGCTCACCTGGAGCCCCTGGCATTGCAGGACTTTCTCCGAAGCATCCCCGCTAAGCTCCTCGTGACAGACCTCTATGAGGACTGGATGGCAGCGATGCAGAAGAGCGGCAAGGAGGAGAAAGTTGAAGAGCTGAAAGCGTAAGTGTGGGCAGCAGCCTGCCTGTTGAGGAGGGCCTGGTAGAGGCCTGGGACTTGCCTGAAAAGGGACGGTCTCCTTAAAAAGCTGTGTCTTCTGACAGCTTGCTTTTGCTGGGGTGAGCTTAGATTTTGGGGGAAAGGGCATGGACAGGGAGCCTTCCCTTGCCTGGGCTTGGGTGAAATGAGGAGCTGGGAAGCAAGGCCATGCTTCCTTTCTGAAGCGCAGGAGCACTGACCGCTGGCTGAGAGCACCCGGAAAGCTGTGCAACCCCCCTGCGTTGGGCAAGCTTTGGGGACGGCTGTGGGCAGCATCTTCTCTATTAACGTTGAGTTCCTGTTCCCTCAGGGTGGCCGAGAAGTTGCCTGGAGCCAATCTCCTCCTCCTCAAGCGGCTGCTGGCCCTCCTCCAGCACATCGGCCACAACGCCTCCAGCAGCAGAATGACCGCCAGCAACCTGGCCATCTGCCTTGGGCCAAATCTGCTGAGCCCACCTAACGAGGACCTGCTCCCCCTCGAGGCCATGCTGGCTGTGACTGAGAAGGTGCGCTGTACTGAGCAGCCGGCTGCAGCCTTGCCGGCCCATCCGAGCTTGGCTGCTCAGAGGTCCCTGGCTGCCTCCTCTCTTGAGCAAATGCCGGTGGGGTAGCTGCCTGCAAGAGCAGCCCCACAACCACAGCCGCCTGCGCAGAGGCAAGGGTCGGGAGTGGGAAAGGCTGCGTGATACATTTTCAGGCAGCTGGGTTGAGCCCAAGGGTTTGATGTGTGCAGGTGAACGTGCTGGTGGCGTTTCTCATTGAAAACTGCGGTGACATCTTTGTGGAGGAGATGGCTGGCCGCTCCTGTCCATCAGCCGGGGAGTCGCCAGCACCCATGGACAGAGCCACAGGTACGAGGAGGAACTGAGGGCTGTCACGGGCTGGGGCTTGGGGTACCAGAAACCTCAATGTCGAGAAGACAGCTGGTGTAGGGCTTTGGGTGGGTTTTGCTTTAGGTGTGCTTTACTTCCAAGGAGTCACTTTGCTGCACGTGCTTTTCCTTTCTAGAGCTGCATTTGGAAGAGCAAAGTGGCCCTGCAGGCAGAGCAGACAAGGACCACCAGGCAGAGGCCTTGCTGCACACACCACCTGCCTCTCTGCTGGACGTCCTCAAAGAAGCTGGGGGAGACGTGGTGGTGGAGTCCGAAACGGCAGAGGTATGGCAGCTCCATCAGGAGCTACCCTCCTACCCGAGACGTGGTATCCCCGTGTTTGTTGAGCTGCCAGAAACAAACCGAGTGTCACACACCCGTGTGAACCCTGTGTTCCAAAGTGAGGCCCTTGGAAGAAAGGGCTAATGCAAACCAGCCAAAGGGATCTTCTCTGTAGGGCTAAGGCAGCATTTTGCCAAACAGTCGCCTGCTACTCCAGGGTGTCCCTTGCCACCTGCTGACTCTGACATTTCTGTTGTAGGCACCCGTTGCTTTGGCTGCAACCACCCCAGGGACCACAGTAGACTCCCTGGGATGCACAGAAGGACTAAAGAGCGTTTCAGAGGAAAGAAGGTAAAATGAGTCAGCTTTGGGTAAATCAAGAACTGATTCTAGTTGATCCTGGCTTTACCTACCTAATCATACTGTGGGATGGAAAGGTTTGCAGGCTCCCCCCAGGAAAAGGAAAACAGAAAGAAAAGAAAGAGAAAACAGGCCTGGGCAGAGGAGAAGGAATGCCAACGAGAAAAGAAAAGAAGGAAGAGAGAAAGTGATGGGGACTTAAAAGAAGCAGGAAGGTCCAGCAGGTCAAGAAGCCCAGGTGTGTACCAGGCTCTGCTGCCCATCTTTCCCAACTCTCAGCGCTGCTCCAAGTCAGTCCGACCCGCTGGCAAGGGGGGGGCTTGGAAATAACTCCATGGCCGCTCCCCAGGGGCTCCCCATCGAGCCCTGCTGTGTGGCACAGGGGCCCTGTGCATCTGTGCATGCACGCAGGTCTCTAAGGGCATTACCCGTGGGGATAAGGCGCCAGAGCCGTCCCCTGGTTGATGCCAGCCATAGCTCTCTCTTCTGGGCTATGAGCAATTCCTCATCAGCGGTGTTCCCCAAAGAAAGGGGAACCAAGTCCTGCCTATTCCTGCCTTCATGGGTTTATCAGTGCTCTCTGACTCTGTCGTTGTAGGTGCCGTTTCCCTGTTACTGGCTGAAGCCCTGTGACTCCCAGGCCCGCCCCCCGCCGCAGTTGATGTTTGCAATAAAAGGATCTTTTCTCTCTTCTGAGTGTGTCTGCCATACGATATTCTGGACTAGGTAGATGGGGTTTTGTGATGAACCCTCGGGAAGGAGTCTGGGATCTTGCCTTGCCCCAGCACCCTTTCCAGTAGGCATCAGGGCTGAGTTCAGGTGCTTCAGGAGTGAAACCAAAGCACAGACTCACACAGGAGGGTGGAGGTTGGAAGGGACCTGTAGAGTTCCTCTGGTCCAACCCGCCTGCTCAAGCAGGCTCACCTAGAGCAGGTTGCCCGGGACAGTGTGCCCTTGGGTTTTGAACATCACCAAGGATGGAGACTCCGCAAACTCCCTGGGCAACCTGTGCCAGTGTTTGACCACGTGGACAGGAAAAAGTTGTTTTCTTATGTGCAGCTGGAGCATATCATGTGTTTTAATTTGTGCCTGTTGCCTCTGGTGCTCTCAGTGGGCACTCTTGAGAAGAGCCTGGCTCCCTCATCTTCATTCCCTCCCAGCAGGTTTAGACAGATTAGTATAGATAGATAGATAAGACACCCCCCCACACCCCCAGGCTTTCTCTTCTCCCCACGGAAGTGTGCCAGCTTAAAAGCAGCAGGGAAGAGTCAGCTTCCTTGAGGCTCCTTGTTTTGCAGGTGACCTGGAGACGTGGAGGTCTGTGAGGTTCCCCTGCCAAGCTGGCCCAGGGAAGAGAGGCGGGGGGCTGGAGGGCACAGCTGGACTCCTGCTCCTGCGACAGCAGGGACTCGCTGGCCAGAAATGGCCCCAAGGACCCTGGCAAGGGGCTGTGCTCAGTGCTGCAGAGGAAGGCGAACCCCCCCGGGACCTGTGCCAATCTGCCCGGGGGAAAAAACTCCTTCCTGAGCCCAGCCCTGGTGGCGCGAGCAGGGTCCGGGGAGCTCCTGCGGGGGAGCGCGTTTGGGGTCGGCAGCCAGGGAGCTAGAGAGTGGTTTTATGAGTGTGAGTGAATTTGCTTTTGCAATGAGATGTGTACAGGCATTGCCAGGGCCTGGCTTTACTCTGGAAGTGACTGTTGTTAGCTGCTGCAGAATTGAAGAGACTGTGCTATGAACACCACGCGAATTAGGCTGTCTCCAGACCTGAAGCTGCATTAAATCTTGTGCCACACTAGTCTCCTTTTTCCTTTGGAGAAGTAGGATGAGTCTTTGAAATTCTGCTGCATGACTTTATTTTGGGTTGAATTGAAATGCAGTTGTTTCTTTAGCTTTCCTTATTAGCATTCTGCTGGAATAGTATCAGATCCAGGAGGATTAACCTTCCTCCTTGTTTTGTTCTCTGTGTTGATTTTGGAGAGGAAGGTGTGTTGTCTGTCTTGTGGTGTTGTGTGGTGTTCAGAAGATGCTTGAAACGTTGCTCTTGTCTGTGACCAAGCTCTTTCCCTCAGCGTAATCCCTTTGGACAGCACTGCCAGTAGTGTGCGTACGTTTCTGAGCAGCCTGCAGGCGTTTGATCTCCTCATGGTAGAGAGAGCACTGCATTTGTTTGAGTTTGGCAGCTTGTCATCGCCCCTTGCTTTCTTCCATTCTTTCCACCCTCTTCTCCTCATCCCTGCTCCAGCGTCCCTTCCTGAATCGTACTTTTGTGTCCCTGCTGATTCATGAAGACTTCATGACCACAGCGTAAGTCTTGGGTGGGTGATATCTGTCCTTCTGCTGTGGCACGCTGTGTAACTCCTTTCATTAACTTGTTCCATATTAAGCAAGGAGAGGGCCTTTCTGCAGAGGAAGGAAAGTTCTCATCTCTGACCGAGTTCTGGCTGGAGCCCCTGACTGTGGAGGATATGAGAATGGCTGCCTGCCAGACCATATACCAGAGAATACTCGCATGCCATAATTCCTTACACTCCACCCTATTTCCTTATTTCCAAGTGACACTTGTGCGACATTTGTTTACTTCTTAGTGGGTTCAGCTTTTCTTTGAGACCTTCTCTCTCCCTGTGCATTTTATTGTTGGCTGATACCTGGCAGCAAACAACTTTTGAGAAGCTGGCTTACAAAAGATGTAGTTAATAGTTGGGAACACAGTTTGATGCAGGCAGTACATAACTCCCAGCATCACAGGGCCTAGCTCCAATGCTGTGAAGGCCCGTTCCTCTGCAGGTTTGCACTGTGGAGGGGATTGAGAGACACGTCCTGCCGGTTCCTTCTTTTAGTCCCTTGAGCAGAATGGCATTGCGATAGGCTGGAAGAGAGAGGTGCTGGTTTGAGGGCACCTTGTCAAAAACCCCAGTCCTAAAGGTTAGTGAGGATTGACTGAAAAGATCTGATCTCTCATCCTTTGTATCCTCAGACGCACAAAATACAAATGGGCATAAAATGGAAAAGAAACAGTCCTTGTGGAAGACTGGATGTTTTTTAAGAACAATAAACTGGGAATTCATCTGCCTGCTAAGTATTTTCTCAGTGCAATGGGAATGATGTTTTGTTGTTGTTTAAACTCTTACAAGGCATGTAGCTCTGTTGCTTTTTGGCTGGGGTGGGACTAACTCTCTCTGTTTCACAGCCGTCTGGATCTTGACACCACTGAAAGTGCTGTCAAGGAGTTAGAGGTAGGAGATGAAGCAGGTCCACGGGAGCTTAGCTGAACGTTAGGCCGAGCAAATCTTTTGTTTGTTATGGGACGGAGGATGTTTTGTCAAATGCAGCATTTCAAGTGCGAGTAATGGGGAACTTCTCTGGAGAGTACGAGGGTGAAAAAAAGGACGTAAATGAAAAATGTCATCAACAGGCAGCATTAGCGTAAGCGAGTAATGCTTTTATCAGAAATACTTCAAAGAAGCTACTGACTGTTGAAGTTGGACAAATGAAAACTGCTATTTGTGGAGCTAGTTGCACTCCGTGCCTTGCTGGTTCCTGTTCAGATTCGTTCTGCAGTAGCACTTACCCGTGGTTTCGCTCTTGGCCCCAGACCTGACCCCTGCTTTGAACTTCTCAGGCTTGACTAGCTGTCAGACCCTCCTAGTTTTTCAGGAGCTGTGGCAGTACTGGTGAGCTAGCTTGATAGCAGCTAATCTAACGCTCAATTGCACGTGCTTTCCTCATAGCTGTGGAAGCCAGGGAACGTTCTTTTAATGACGCCATTACTTTGTGGCCAAGCTTGGTGACAGCTGATGAGTTCTGTTGTTGTCATCTTCTTCCTGAGACAGAAGAAAGCCCCTGCCATTCCCGAGGAAATGAGACCAATATACTGCCTGCTTAAAAATGCTCCTGTTAGTTAAGTTTAAACAAATCTTCAGAGTACAGTAGTAGCATTGTAAATATTATTGAAGAAAATGTGCTGATCTTAACTGATACAGAAAATTATTGGTTAATTATTTTTTCTTTTTCACTTTTGAAAATACTGAAAGGTATTCCTAGAAAAAGTTTCCCATTTATAAAGCAGGAGTTTGTTGGGGCTGAATTACAGTTCCTTTGTAACTGAATTGGGTCAATATTCCGAAAAAGGGGAATATGTTTATTTTTGAAACAGGTCAATACTGCATGTGTTGTGCTGGCAAGGAGGAGGCTTCTTAAATGTAGAACTTCTTAAATTTAAAAGCACACCTCCACTCTCCGTAGTAATGCTTCCATGTTAATTCAGGGTTAAGATATTAATTCACTTCAATTTCTGTGAATCTGTTAGGGCAGCGTGCTCTAAGGTGATGGGAGGGAGCGGGGGGAAGAAGGAGAGGAGGAAAAGCAAAATATCTGGAACCTGCTCTTCCATGACTCCTACAAGCTGTAATTTTTTTTTTCCCAAGCCTGAAAACTGTACTTGACAGTGGAATTGTGGCTATTTGTTAATATTCTTCCTTCCTTTCTTGTTTTGGCCTCTCCAGGAAGCAATTCGAGTAATCCTTGGAAATCTTGATGATTTACATCCATTTTCTACAGACCCCTTCACTATCTTTCTGTGTACCCTTTCTTTCCTACTTGTAAAAGAAAAGGTCCAATGACTTGTATCTGTTGGGCATTGCTTAATTCGACATTCCTGCCTAGTAGTGCGCAGATCGTTAGCTGGAGTACGACTCCTTTGAGCTTTGCAGTTTTACGCTAGCTGAAGATCCTCCTCAGTTGTTGCCTTCACCAGAGAGCTGATGTATGTAAAAAGAATGTTTTGCAGTGTTTTCAGATGGACACCCCTGCGTTCCAAATCTGATTTAGCCAGAGAAAATGAACGTGTATATATAAAGTCCCAGGAAGCCCACGTAATGCGATTGCAAGGAAAGCTAGTGCGTTTTTTCAAAAGGTTAATAAAACGTAAAGCGCTCCTTACAGGCGCAGCAGCGTTGGCCCACTGGCAGAGAAGACCGCAGTAGTTTTCTTGTAAGGTACATTAGGATTAAATATTGTAGTTGCTGTAGTGTAAAAGGTTAAGAAGAAGTTACTCTCCTGAGGCTGTTGTTGCAGAGAAAAGTAAGTTAGTTGAAGGAGAAGCCTTTTCAGTCCTAAGGTGTGTCAGTTTGTGAATCAGATCAGGCCCTTTGGCATCATCACCTCCCGTGATTCCGAGTGCCCGGGAGTAATGAACACCCACGTGTTTCCGCCTCCAAGGCATTCCCTTCCAGTCTCGGCAGACTGCGTTATTGCCACCCCTGGTCCTAGCAGGCAAGAACGAGATCATCCTCTTTCTCTGTCAGAAGCTGGTAGGTATGAGAGCAACTTATTCCTGTTACTGCCAGGAAGAGAAAGTAGCCCAGGGCATCGTCAGACAGGAGGCACCCAAACAACCGAAGCCTCGTTGTTGGTTTGCTTCGCTAAAGCGCAGCCAGTTTTGCCTGCGTGCTTGAGGAGGGTTTGATTCACGAGCTTGTATTTCTAGAACTGGGAAGTCCATCCACCTGCTCAGCCAGCACCGGGCCCTGCGGAGAACTGCAAGCTCAGAGGCCTGGCGTGATGAGTTGTCCTGCAATCTGTGTGTCGGGCTCCTCGCTGTAGCATACCTCTTAGTTAATCACCAGCTGTGGGAGTCCTTGAAGCCAAACGCAAACGAACAATTTCATCCCTTAAAGGAACTGATTGTGTCAGCGTTTCATCTAAGCAAATCTTGGGCTCCATCTCTGGTCCTCAGGATGTTAGTTTCTGCTAGCAAATGGAGTAAAAGTATTTATGTTACCTGTTTCTTCCTGAGATCAGAGGCACGTAAGGAGACTGCTGCCTGGCGTCACCCATTCTTGCATGCATGAGCTCCTAGGTGTGCGAACTGCACCCCCAGGAAGGAACGTCTGTATCTGTGGCGTTTGTCATGTCAATTATCTTTTGTCCTCCCATTTTGAACTGTGAAGTGAATGTAGTGACGCTACTCCTGTGAATCCTAGTCCTTTTCAGTTTTAAAAATAATTTTTAAAAGAATTACTTTTTAGTTAGGAAAGCTGATGAGGTTTTATTCACAGGGTTGGGAGCGCCTGGCATGTTGTTTTTTGCGGGAAGATGTCAGGACTGAAGCCAGATACAGTTAAGGAAACACAATGCTATTAATACAAGCAACTGATGGGAGAGTGTCACCTGGATGAGTGTTTCTTGTAATGTGTTACGAGCGTTTTGTCACCAAGTTCACACTGACAGATTGTAAGGTGCTCCCTTCTGCATATACGTTCAGCGTGGTATGACTTTTGAAGCTTTACAAGAGGACTCCTGCTCCTTTGAAATGTTAGTGCTATGTTCTTAAGTCTTATCGTTGTTCTCAGATGTGAGTAAATGGGAGAGAGTATCGAAGATGAGATTCAAACATGAGAATGTCCACCTTGTGCCTTATCCCTGCATTTGCACGATGTATCTAGAACTCGGCTCTTTTCAGCACGACGTATCTTGTGGGAAGTCACTATGGTTATGTTTGGATAATGTCTGGAAACATCTACGATCTATGTCTTGCTTTTCCCTTTCCCTTCCTCCACTGTGTCTTTGAATTAGAGGGAGCAAAACTGCGTGCAGTATGGCTGTACCATGGATTTGAAATAGAGCATAGGAATGTGTTCTCTTTTGTCCTGTATTGCTTTTTGAAAATGTCTGGAATTTCTCTTTGCCTTTTCACCCACTGCTGACTCTTCAGCTAGTATTTTTATGAAGCAATGCCCAGTGGCTCCCAGCCTTCATTCTTGAATGTCAGTAGCTGGGCTGGAGCCAGCACATATATATATGGAACACGTGTTTTTCTTCCTTGTGCTTGACTACATTTGTTGACGCTGAATTTCACACTCTTTGTTTCTGTTTTCCTAAAGAAAGAATGCATTTGTTTTTCTAAATAATGATAGTAATAATGGTAATAATGTCTTTTGTATAATTAGCAAATGTTGTCACCTCCCTCGTGTCTCATTTTCCAGGTTTTCTGTGAATTCCCTGAAGAGCCTCAGGCCCCAGCTGAGACCTCTGTGGGACTCTGCATTGAACCTCCTCTGTTGTGAAAACTGAGGTTTTTTTCTTACTGTTTCCTGTTCTGATTATTGGTCCCTGGGAAAGGCTGCTGCTGGTCTTTCTTGTGAGCGCTTAGTAGATATTCTGGTCTCCCTTATCAAATGGACAAGTAGTCCAAAGCAATTGTCCCCATCCCACTGGCATGTGTTATTCACAGCCAGGAATTCTGAAAGAGCTGTATTTGCAGTTCTTCAGTTTCAAGATATCATATGGAAGTCCAGCATTGTTTCTAAGTCATTTATCTTGTTCTCAGGATGTGCGGTGCAATGCAAAAATGTACTATAAAGTTGGTTAAAGAAAGTGCAGTCACCAAATATTCACCAGATTTTATAATACCTCTGTTACAGGAAAAGAAGTAAACAAGGGCAGTGATGAGCTTGTAAGTTGTGTGTGTGGTTCTGTTTTGTGTGTTGTTGTGTTTTTTTTCTTTAAAAAAGTGATATTCCATGTAGTCTGGAGAAGCAGAAGATATATCTAGGCAATGCTGTAGTTGTCCTGTTTCTGGGTGTCAGTCAGGCAGTGTAAGGTGGGAGTGAATTCTCACCTAGAACCATCCAAGTTGAGGGAAACCTTCCTGTCAATTCCAGTGGACTTTGAATGAAGTCCTGCCTGAGGACGTGAGAGCCGTGCTGGCTTCAGTTAAATGTGTTTTCGGCAAGTCTGAGCTGAGCTGTCAAATGGTTTCTTCGCTGTGAGAGTCTGTATGAGGTCAATATTGCTGAATAATGAAGTAGTTTCCTAAGTGCTGTATGTGTCGAAAACAACCAAGTTAAGCTTCTTTGGAAAGTAGTTGTTTAGTGAGATCTCAGGGTGGGTATGTTTTCAATACAGGTAAGTGTCTGAAGATGGAGGGAATTAGTGAAGGTGTCCTGTCCAAATTCCCCCCGAGGAAATCCCGCTCTCTCTGCTAGCATTATGTTCCTGCTAATTATGTTCCTAGGCCCTCCTCTAAAAATGGAGCAAGTAGGATGTCCTGGGAAGCAGTAGTTCTTGTTTAAAACTGTTGAGCATAATTCTCTGGATGGCCTCTCAGTGCTTACCTTCTGTTTGAATAAGGCAGCTAATCTTTTATTCCCGAGACATTTTTTGGTTTTTTTTGTTGTATAAGCCTGGACAACGTTGCGAAACACGGATGTATATTAAGTCTGACTTTTGTTCTAAGATAGAAAAGTCAAAATCAAATTTTATCAATACCAAGTTTGCAATGTTTTGAAGGTCAAGAGAAGAAAAGAAGTGTCAGAAAGTGCTGCAGTGGAAGAAACAGTGAAGGGGAGAAGAGCGGAAGCCGGAGCGGAGGCCTCATGCCCACAGTCAGGTATGGGCAGGTCAGTTGACTACAAAATAGTCTTCCGGGGCACATATCGATGTTTTTGATGTCTCTTGCACCTTCCTCGTATTTCATTCCTGTGTAACCCTTTGGCCCATTTGTCGTCTTCCTTCTCTTCCATAGGTGACAGAATCTAAGCAACATTGCCCACGTTTGGGGACAAGTTGTCGTGTGCTTTCAGGTTCCCATGCCGTTAACTACAGCTCTTCCCCTCTCACTCCTTTGTGTTAATGTTACCTGCAGAATCACAGCGGGATGAGAACTGGGCAGCTCAACAAAGCGCTGCACTGGCTTGCACACCTGAGGCAGGGATGACAAGGGAGGAACTGGGAAGAGTTTTCTAGCTGCCTCCCAGCCTGCTCCTCTGAGTCGGCTGATGACTGCTGCCTCTCGGCTTGAGGCAGAGATCTCTGTCTGTGGCTTTCACAGAACCATTGAGGTTTTCGGGACCTTTGATATCATCGAGTCCAAGCCCTCCTGCTCAAGCAGGGTCACCCAGAGCAGGTTGCCCAGGACGTGTCCCCTCAGGTTTTGAGTGGGCTACAAGGGTGGAGACACCACAACTTCTGTAGGCAACTGGTTGCAGTGCTCGACCACAGTTGCTGTCAGAAAGTTTTTTCTTGTGTTCAGCTTTAATTTCATTTTTTGTGGTTTGTGCCCTTTGCCTCTTGTCCTGCCAGAAGGTGCTGCTGAGGTGAGCCCGGTTCCCTCTTCTTCATTCCCTTCCATGAGGTGTACATTGATAAGAGCCCCCTGAGCCTTCTCCAGGCTGAACAGTCCCAGCTCTCCCAGCCTCTCCGCATATGAAGAGTGCTCCAGTCCCTTCATCCTCTTTGTGGCCCTTTGCTGGGCTCACCCCAGTGAGTGCCAGTCTTGTCCTGGGGAGCCCAGTCTGGACGGAGCACACAGACTGGCCTCAGCAGCCCTGAGCAGAGGGGAAATGCTCCCCCCCAGGCCTTGCTTTCTCATTCAGTGCTGTCTGTAGGTACATGCATAAATTTGCATGTCTGAGCAGCCTCTCAGGCTGTTGTTGCTGGAAGCAGGGCCCGGGCCTAGGGCGGCAGGCTCTTATGGTGGCCTTCATGCCCTCTTGGCCAGGTTCTGCGAGCCCTCCCCTGGGACGGGATGATTTGTCTCTTCTCCTCCTTTCCTACCATGGTTGTCTTTAGCCCTCCTTCCCTCTTCCCTCTCTCTCTATCCCCAAGAGTTTCCAGTGTTTCCTCTTCCCTCTGGTGTCTTCTCTAGCCACGATTGCTCAAATGGCAGGCAGAGGACGTGCCGAGGGTGTGTGGTATGGTGTCCCCTCACATCTCATTTCTCCGCTCTGTAGTTCGATGTGTCACTTGTTCAGCTGCTGCTGCTGCTCATTAAATATAATGAGCAGGAGCTCATATAATAAATTAAATATCATTGGCAGGAGCAGTTACAGGGTCGTGGATCTTGGACCAAGATCCTCAAAACCCCCTAGCTATGCGAGGTTTCCCTGCCGCACGTGCACTGCCTTTGTGTCCTGACGCTCTGTTTCTCCAGGAATGTCGGTATTTGCGTGGGGAGTTTCAAGGACCTGCCTGTGGACGCGACGGCCCCTACACGCCTGACGTGTTCCTCTGGTGCTGCATCCTCTTCTTCGCCACCTTTGCCCTGTCAAGCTTCTTGAAGAAGTTTAAAACCAGCCACTACTTTCCAACCAGAGTAAGTAGAAGATGGTGGCCAGCGTCCATCTCCACACTCGTTTCCCAAAATGGCTTTCCTGGAGCACTAAGCAGTATTTGCCCCACCTTGGTCAAGCTGGGAAACGTTGGCCTTGCAGGCCAAGCTCTCCAAGAGCTTGGATGTCCCGCACTCATTTCCATGAGTGCAAAATCATCGTAGCATTTCCCACCTGCCTCATGACCTGCCCCAGACTGAACATTTTTGGGGTTTGATTTTTTTAATTTTTTTTTTTTTCCTCCTCAGGTAGTGGGAAGTCAGGTTTCCCAAAGTTTTGGGGTTTTTTTTCCTTACCTTCTGTGCATTATGTGCTCGAGCGGAAAGTAGAGTCAAATGAGGAGCTTCCTTTTGAGGACTAAAGGATGCCTCAGTGCCTTGTTGCCATTGTAGCTGTGAGTGTAGCTGTAGTGGCAGGCATCTGTTTTCTTATTTTTAATGTTATTATTATTATTTTTAGGTTTTGACTTAAACCAACCCTTGTCCGCCTAATTAAGCTTTTTTTATTGTCTGACACCAGATCTCACAGGGACAAACACAGCAACAGTATCTAAGCAAGGGATCAGGCTGCACGTGCTCAGAGGGGTGGTGGGATTTGGTTAACCAGCCTTAATGTTGTGGATGTCTGCAACTCTTGCATCTCACGTTACGGCCCTGTTTGCCATGCCCCTTTCACCTCTGGTTCCTTGCCCCAGGTACGGTCCACAGTGAGCGACTTTGCTGTTTTCCTCACCATCGTCATCATGGTGCTCCTTGACTTTGTGGTTGGGATCCCATCGCCGAAGCTCCAGGTCCCCCATGCGTTCAAGGTAATGGGGTGTTTTGGCAGGTGGGGGTGCCACAAGGTGATGCCGGGGCAGGGCAGGGCTGAGTCTGGAGGAGATGCTGGTGGTGTGACCATCTCCTCTTCCACCTCCAAGTGCCTTGCTTCCTCCTGGAAAGGAGAAGATGGCCCCAAAACTAGATGCCTACAGGAGAAGTATCTAGAGGTGCTTGCAAAGAGGAGACTGGCACTGCTGAAGCCCACGGGAGAGGGGGACATGAAGCCAGGGCTGGGAGGTGCTCTGACACAGGGAGGGAGGGGAGAATGAAAGCCAGTGGAGTGCCTGGGCTGGGAGACGATGCTGATGTGTGGGCTTTGTTGCAGCCTACCAGAGACGACCGCGGGTGGTTCATCAACCCCATAGGACCCAACCCTTGGTGGACGGTGTTGGCTGCGCTCGTCCCAGCTCTGCTCTGCACCATCTTGATATTCATGGACCAGCAGATCAGTGCCGTTATTGTGAACAGGAAGGAGCACAAGCTGAAGGTAAGGGCCTGTGAGAGATGACGCCAGCCCCAGCCCCTTCTGGGCTGCAGGTCTGGGGAGAAGCTCTTATTCCCGATGCTTTCTGAAGGCATTGGTTTGGGACAAGGTCAGGCTGCGTGGCAGGGTGCTCTCCTGGATTAACGATGATGCAGGGAGCAAGTGACAGGGCAGTTCAGATGAGCAACCTTTTGGAGGAGCAAATTAATCTTGGAGCAATACAGAAGCGCGTTTTTGTTTTAAAATGGCAGCAGCAGCAGGTGCGGGGAATGAATTGTTTTGATGCGCTGCCAGGGATAACTCAGAGTCACACCTTCCTTGCAAGTGGTAGAATTTTCTTTGTGAGTGAAAAAAATGGTTTGGTGGTTTTGGGTTGTGGGGTTCTTTTTTTGGAGAAGTATGTATCGCACAAGCTCCCCATATCCCTTGTGTCTGAACTCCTGCCAGATTTTCACGCCAGGTGCTTGTGCAAAGCCTGCATACACCCTTACTCGTTTCCATTTCTTGTTTTAAATTCTGAAGAAGTTGACTTGTGCTCGAGCAGGGTTTGAGTCTGACTTGCGACGTTCTCCTTGCTCTTGTGCTATGGGATGCTCTGTTTCTTGTTTTCCTGCCTGCAGAAAGGATGCGGGTACCACCTGGACCTTTTTGTGGTGGCCGTGATGCTCGGGGTGTGCTCTGTGATGGGGCTGCCCTGGTTTGTGGCTGCGACCGTCCTGTCCATCACCCACGTGAATAGCCTCAAAGTAGAGTCTGACTGCTCAGCTCCAGGAGAACAACCCAAGTTTCTGGGGATACGAGAGCAGAGAGTCACTGGCTTGCTGATCTTTGTGCTCATGGGCTGCTCCGTCTTCTTCACTTCCGTGTTAAAGGTGAGAGGAAAATGCAAACCACCCAACAACCGCGAGCTTGTTGGAGGTTACCGAAAAACAGTCCCCTCTCTGCAGGCCTGAGTAGTTAGTTGTGGAGCGGAGGAGGAGGAGGTGATCCCAACCCTTGGGGCTTGACCCACGGTGGGAACCAGCCTCCGTTAGGCTTTGCAGCCCTTCAGGCCCCCGTTTGGTGTGCTCGAGGCGAGCGAGCAACGCAACTGCTTGAATTTTCGGGTGCCTTTCAGGCCCGCCCATGTTTATGGGTTACAGTTGAGCATATTCAGACCAGCACATCTGCTCTCTTTCAAACAGGCAGCCCTTTACTGGCTGCAATTTGCTCCCCAAACGCCCCGGAGCAGCCGTTCCCAGGAGCTAAACAGACTGAGGTCATCCCCGTGGGCTTCCTTGCACGTTCCTCCCACAAAGTAATCTCGTCTCTAGGCTAAAAGGAGGCCTGTGGCCTTTGCCTGTTGCCCCAAGAATAGGCAGAAGTGTTTTTCTACCGCCACAGAATGCGGCATAGGGTAGCACGGGTGAAATCGCCTATTTTCCTCCAACCTTTCTGGAAAACAGGATTATTCTGAGGAGAGGTAACTCCCAAGTTCAGCCTAAAGCAGAGCCTTAGCTCACTCGTGCGCACAAAATCTTTAATGGTTAAAATCTGACCCATCTCTAAGCCTGAATGGAAGCTGGAAAGCTTCAAGCAATTTTAGGCAGTGCCTGTGGAAGAGGGTGGTAATACTGAAAATGCAATATAGAAAAAGAAACGATTGCATTCTTTTCTTTTTTTTTCTTTTCCCCCCCAGTTTATACCAATGCCTGTGCTTTATGGCGTCTTTCTCTACATGGGTGTGTCGTCGCTCAGAGGAATTCAGGTACGGACTCTTTTACAGCGTGCAGCATGTCGGCTCCCTGGTATTTTGTCTCCGTAGCAGCAGGGAAAAAAGCAGTGGCATGGGAAGAACTTCTCGCAGAGCAAGCAATGAAACTCTTTTGTGTAAGAAAAAGATTGGTGGAGGCACAGGAGGTATATAGGGCTGGGAGGACCAGGCAAGTTCAGCGCTCTCTGTTTCAGGGTTTAGGGCCGGTCAGTGTTTGGTTACGTGAAAGCGGGGGAATTCAGTGCAAAGGGAAGGCAGTTTCTACCACTGGTGGAAATCCTCGCTGGGGGATTCAGTGGGCCAAGAAATGCTAATAATGGAATGGCATGGAATAGTTGCCGTTTGGTGGGCATCTCTCAGGGGCAAGCCGGTTGATAGATGGAGTGAAGGGAAAATGGGTGCTGCTCCCAGGAGGAACGCGGTGGGATCCAGGATTTCTGACGGCAAGCGAGATGCTGCAAACTGCCTCCACGTCTCGAGAGGGCCAGAAACTTGCCGCAGTCCCAAGGTGGCAACCTTTCCCTTTTATTTTGCAGTTCTTTGATCGCTTGAAGCTGTTTTGGATGCCGGCGAAACACCAGCCGGATTTCATCTACCTGCGGCACGTGCCCTTGCGAAAGGTGCATTTGTTCACGGTGATCCAGCTGACCTGCCTCGTCCTGCTCTGGACCATCAAGGTGTCCCGTGCCGCCATCATCTTTCCCATGATGGTAAGAGCTGCCGCCGCTCGGCAGCGGGGTGTTTGCAGCGTTGGAGCGAGAGGTGGCATCGTCTCTGAGCTCACCGCATCTTCCCTCTTATTCGTGAAGGTTTTGGCTCTCGTCTTTGTCCGGAAAGCGATGGATTTCCGCTTCTCAAAGCGAGAGCTCGGCTTTCTGGATGACCTTATGCCAGAAAGGAAGAAGAAGTTGGACGATGCCAGAAATGAAGCCGGAGAAGAAGAAGAAGAGGTAAGGCTTGCTGGGTCCTCGGGGCTGGACATCTCCGTCGGGCTGTGAGATTGCCTGTTTCTCTTACAGCTTGTCTGGAAACGTTGGGGGAAGATCAGCACTCAGTCGAAATAGATCCCAATAGCCTGGATCCCACGTTGTAACCTTTGTTTCCTCAAGTAGCAGTGAGCTGAACAGTTGAATACAGGTGTAATTTTTAAAACGAGTTGTTTTTCACAAAGGTCATTATCATTATGATGATGATTATTATTAGATGGTGATGCTGCTGCTGCTGCTGCTGCTGCTGGCAAGGTTTGCTCATAATCGTGTTTTGAACACACAATCTCCCTGCCCCGAAATCTTTGGAGTGAACGGTTTCTCCCCTGCTGCACTAATACCTATAGCTGCCAAGGGGCAGAAGGGGAGGGCAGACTGCTAAGTTTGTGCTGGGCATTCAGCTTATCTCCACTTTGACCAAAGACAGAGAACGTGATTTGTCCCTTTTTAACATCAGGAGTCCAGGAGGGCGATGGAAGCTGCTGCTGCTGCAAGTTCAGTTCAGCTGAACGTGGGGAAGACCAGTGACGTGGATATCCCAAAGCAAGGCAGTGACAGGTAAAGCCCCACCAAGCGCCAGGACCCCCGGCAAGATTAGCTTGAAGGTGTTTGGCAGAGTTTTCTCCACTTGCCTCTTTGTGGGGCATCCCACAGAAACCAGCAGGCAGCTTGGTGGGAAAATCAAATTCGGGGGCAGGGCTGCAGGAGGTGATCGCAGGGCTCTGACCCCAAGCAGAGTGGCTGCAGCACTCGCGTTTGACCCCCAAAGCTTGCATCATCAGTGCCTTTACGGTAGCTGGAGATCCTCACGCTTACACATGCGGAGTTGCAGGCGTGATCTGTACCAGCAGTGGCTTAGGAACCCGGACCGGGGCTAAACCCCAGCAAGAGCCTTTGCACAGAGCTGTTGCTCTGCGGCTCCCCGGCTTGCCTCCCAAAACTCCTCATCCAGCAAAACCTCCCACGCTTATGCGGAGCTTTGATTCTCGGGGCTCCGCTGTTCCTCTTGCTGATGCTAATGCCCTTGGTGGCATCAGTTCCCATAATCACGGATTGCTATTTAAAATATTTATTGCAGGACTGATCTTTCTGAGATTATTACCCTGGATGAAATGTCACAAACGACCGTATGGAAGGCTCTCACTTTGAAGACAGAAACCCTTTGAATCCAGGGAGGAAAAAGGTAAAGGATTGCACGTGAACGTGACCGTGCTCCTCTGCAAGCGACGGCGCACGCCTACGCTTTTCCCACGCTTTGGCCGGCAAGGCTGAGCAAACGGCCTGTCCCTGGGAACAGGCAGTGAGGACCGTGGCATGCAAACCAGCTCCTCTCTGCTGGGGTGGTCCCCCGAACAGGGCTGAATCAGCAGCAGCTGGCAGGTCTTCCACTGATGATGCTCTCCCTCTTTTTCTCTTCCCTTCGCCTTTCCCCACTCCCGCTTTTCACGTTTAGGAATCTTGACTTTGAAGGAGAGGAGTGAGAGCGTGACTTGGGGATGTGCCAACGGAGACGGAGGGAGAAAGCGCTTTGTTTCAGTTGGAGGATTCCCATTAAAGCCATGCAGACGTTTTCAGTTATCCTTGGTGTGCTTCAGGCATTCAGTATCTCTAGACCAGCAAGCTGAGGTGAACGTCACAGTCAATGGGAGTTTGGTGGTGTTAAGTCTGCGTGCGTACGTGCGTGTGGGGGTGTGGGTTTGTAGTGGTAGAGGGACTGCTACTGCTTTATCATTCAGTGCTGCTCTTTTAATACCTAATTCCTCTTCTTTTTTTTTTTCTCTTTTTTCCAAATGTAAACTGGGAACGTCCAAAATAATTTTCTGTTATATTTGATGCATTCTCCACTTTCTTCTTCATCACGACCGGGTTTTTGTTCTGGTTTGGGGTCCTGGCTTTAATTCACTCTTATGTCTCTTACTGGTACGAGAGGGATGCCCTCTGTGGCAGGGCAGCATAGAGAGCGTCTGAGCAGTTGGCCTAAGGTGAAAGAAAAGCATTTGCTCCCTGCGCTCCAGTTTTACCTCTCTTGGTCTGGTTTGGTTTGGTTTCTTTTTTTTTTTGCTTTGGCTCTGCCATCAGCCTGGAAGCTGCAAAATGCAGAACTGCCACCTTCTTGTCCCCGGGCTGTAAACTGCATCTAAGGGAGCACTTCAGGTATTTGATTTTGAATACACCGTATGGTCACAGGAGCGGCCAGATGAGACCTGGGGCTCTGTGTCCCTGGGCTGCCCCCTCTGTTGTTCCTCCACTTTCCTTCTGTATTTGGTCTGGCTGAGTTGGAGTTCCTTTACCCCACAGCAGCCCTCGTAGTGCTGTGCTCTGTACTGGTAGCTAGAAAGCTGTTGATAACACAGCAGTGTTTTGGCCATGGCTGAGCAGTGCTGGCACAGCATCGAGGCTGTCTCTCTAACATTCCCCCCCTCCCCAGTAGGCGGGGGGTGGGCAAGATCTTGGGAGGCGAGGTAGCCAGGAAGAAGGCGTACAGGCAGCAAGAAGAGGCATCTAGGTAGCAAGTAAATCTTAGGTCCCTTCAGACGCTGGGGACCCTGCGTTCATGCAGCATTGGGCAGACCCCGGATGGATTTTCCCTTGGCACACTGTACAGATCCTGCCTGTGGAGAAGTTCCTCCTTTTGGTCATTCACGGTGTTATACAACTTTTCTTAGAAGAAAACAACTCTATGCGTAAAGGATGTTCACGCGCGGACTTCTTGCTGTACTTTAGATAACGGCAGGGCCACGCAGGTGGCGTAATCGCTGGTACCAAGCAGGAGCTGCCTGGAGGCTCCTCTGTTACAGTCAACGAGCTCCGTTTATCCTGCGGCCAAGGGACATGTGTAGGGACACAGCCTGAAGGCCACGCTGTAGGTACAGCGCGGCACAGACCTGCACCCGCTCAGGTTAACTGTTAGGTGGATCCCTAACTCCTGGAGGTACAGTGATCTCCCAGTCAGGATCTCTGCACCAGGCTGTTAAACTGCACGGTAACTCGGGAAGCAGAGAAGGTCCAGATCTGGAGGGGATGGTTAAGCACAGGGCCTCACGTTGAACCTCCTCCTCTAAGCTTGTCCTGTGCTTACAGGGTTCTCGAGCCTCTCGGGCATCTCCCAGACTGGCCGGTTACTCCCAGCTCCCTCGTTCCTGCCTTCCCCTCCCTGCCTGCCTGCTCCACCTTGGCCCCTGCAGCAGCACTCAGCTGAGCACCCTCCGTTGCTCCTGGGGAAAGAGCGTCCTCCTTGCTCTCCATGGCGTTCCCCCAGCACACGGTGCTGTAGCAAGGACAAGGCAGTCAGAGACAGACACAGCCTGTTGAGCAGAGCGTCCTGCACGCAGTGCTTCCGATAGAGCAGCTCAGGAGCAAGGTGAGCTGGGTGTGCTGCCTCTCACAAAGAGCATTTTACATCGGCGACCTTCCCCGCTGGACCCTCTGCAGCCTCTCTTTTTCCCGGCGTTGTAGGTGTTAAGTTGTGTGGTTAAAGGTTCATCTCCACAAACACAGAGGAGGACAAAGGAGCAGTGGCAGGCAGGGGAACCCCAGTGACCTAGGCAGAGGCAAGGGAGCACCCTGCTGTGGCTTTTGCCAGGGCTGTCGCAGGAGAGGGATCGCCCACATTGCCTGGGTATGAGGCTCACCAGACAAGTATTGAGTCTCCCTTGCTCAGCTCACAGACTGACGGGGGGGATGCGCTTCTGTGGCCATGCCCTGCCTCTGAAGCCCGGCCGTAGACAAAAAACTGGCTCAAACTGTGAAGGTTACCAGGCAAGACGTGACGGGGTGCACGTGTGTGGCAAGGTCTGTGCGTGTGAATGTCTGAAACTGAATTCTGAGCTGTCAAGCAGAAGCCTGCTTCTTGCTACATGCAGCCAGCGTGGGCTGGTTGTAAATTTGGGTAACACCTGGAATAAGCAAAAGTGGCATGTCCCGAATCCTACAGTTAATACAGAGCTAGGAGCCAGAAGCCTTAATTCGGAGGCTGATCAGGCCTCGTACTGCTCACATAGACAACTTAGATTGGGAAAAGTGGGGGCGTGGGGTTCCAGAAAGAAGAGGTGGTGGCAAAAAGAAGGGTTCCCAGCAAGAAGAAGGGATCTTGAAGAGAAGAAAGGGACCCAGGAAGGAAAAGGTGAAGATCCTGGCTGGAGGAAATATCCTGGAAGTGGCGGAAGATCTTGGAGACCAGAGAGCCGCGTGGAGACAAGTGCCAGGGGATGCCCAGGGACCTTGACCAGCACCCTGCGAAACTGGTAACGGCGAGCAGCTGCACAGCAGGAACCAAGGTGACGTTCTGCCTGACCTTCCCGGGCCTGCAGTAGCCTCCCTGCTGGGAAGGGGAGTTGGATCAAGCAACTGCAGGATTCAATAGGAATGCATTTCACGAAGGTGAAGAGGACACAGCAGTGGCTTGGAAATGCTGGTTGGTTTAATGGTAAAACTGGAATTATTCTGTGAACTGTGCATTCCTTTTAATATGGACTTAACTTCAAAGCAGCTATTTTAAATTGTTCTGACTTCACCTTAATCGACACCTGCAATCTTCATCATCTTATCTTCTCCAACAGCGACACCACACCCTGCCCCTCCCCACCCCCTGCAAAAAAAACCCAAACCCAACCCAGGAAAAGAAGGACTTCAAGGGCAAGCTAGGCAGCAAAGTTGTGCGAGATTGGTCAAACTGCTCAAAGTTTGCAGAGAGATTGGAGCTTGCAATTCAGATGTGCGTCGCTCAGCATGGGGAGGGTGGTACGCACCTTTCACTGGAGTCAGAGGGAAAAACAGGGAGAAGGGAGCTGCAGCGTAAAGAGTAAAGAAGGACACAACATTCTTAGGAAAACTCTCCTTTTTGTTTCCTTTTCCTTGCTCCTTCGCTTCCAGAACTCCGTGGTCGCAGTTTGTGCTGCCTCACCTCCAGCACAGCGTGCAGAATGAAACGACTGTCACAGAATTCGTCCTCCTGGGGTTCTGCAGCACCCCAGCCCTGCAGCGCTGCCTCTTTGGCCTTTTCTCTGCCCTCTGCTCTGCCACTCTGATGGGAAACGCACTTGTCTTTCTGCTTATCTGCCTGGACTACTGCCTCCACAGCCCCATGTACTTCTTCCTCTGCCACTTCTCCATCGGGGACATCTGCTACACCTCCAGCAATGTCCCCCGTATGCTAAGGAGCCTCCTTGGACAAGGCAGAACCCTCTCCGTTGCTGGGTGTGGGGCACAGATCCATCTTTATTTAATCTTTGCACTTACAGCGTGCGTGCTGCTGGCCGTGATGTCTTATGTTCGCTACGTGGCAATCTGCCGCCCCCCGCGCTATGCCCTCATCATGATCTGGAGGCTGCGCCTCACCCTTGCCACGGTTTTGTGGGCTTTGGCGTTCGTATTTGGTACACTGCAAGCCTCTCTGGCTTTACACCTGCCTTTCTGTGGCCCCTGCGAGGTTGTCCACTTCTCCTGTGAAGTTCTTGCTGTCTTAAAGCTGGCCTGCACTGCCGCTCCTGCCAATAAAGTCCTGATCTTTGCTGTTTGTGTGTGCTTCTTCCTCTTGCCTTTAGCCTTAATCCTGATTTCCTCCCTGGACACCCCGGCCACCGATCTGCGCATCCGCTCTGTGCCAGGATGGCACGAAACCTTGTCCACGTGTGGCTCCCACCCGACCGTGGTGGGTGTCTTTTATGGAAACGCCATCTTCATGTACGCGGGGCCCGGGAGCGGTAACTCCTCTGGGAGGGAGAAAGTTCTTTCCCTTTTCTGCAGTCTCGTCAGCCCCAGTTTGAACCCCGTCATTTACAGTCGGAGGAACAAGCAGGTGAAGGAAGCCTTGCTGAAGCTTCAGAGAAGGAAGAGGGTCTTTCATTCCGTCTAGCTGGTGCTCTAGGCTTTCACCTGTCTCCTGTCTTTCTGCTCTTTCTTCTTGAGCTCTTGGGGTATTTCTCATGGAATGTTAAGTGGTTCAAAGTGTCCTGGTTTCAGCTGGGATAGAGTTAACTGTCTTCCCAGTAGCTGGTACAGTGCTATGTTTTGAGTTCAGTATGTGAAGAATGTTGATAACACTGATGTTTGCAGTTGTTGCTAAGTAGCGTTTAGTCTAAAGTCAAGGATTTTTCAGCTTCTGATGCCCAGCCAGCGAGAAAGCTGGAGGGCCACAAGAAGCTGGCACAGGACACAGCCAGGGCACCTGACCCAAACTGACCAACAGGGTATTCCATACCATGCGACGTCCCATCTAGTATAGGAACTGGGGAGTGGGGGAGGGGAATTGCTGCTCGGAGACTGGCGGGGTGTCGATCGGCAGGTGGTGAGCAATTGCACTGCGCATTATTTGTACATTCCAATCCTTTTATTATTGCTGTTGTCATTTTATTAGTGTTATCATTATCATTATTAGTCTCTTCCTTTCTGTTCTAGTAAACCGTTCTTATCTCAACCCACTGGTTTTACTTCTTTTTCCCGATTTTCTCCCCCATCCCACTGGGTGGGGGGGGGAGTGAGTGAGCGGCTGCGTGGTGCTTAGTTGCTGGCTGGGGTTAAACCACAACACTGGCCTTGAACACTTCCAGGGATGGGACATCCACAACTTCTCTGGGCAACCTGTTCCAGTGCCTCACCATGCTCACAATGAAGAAATTCTTCCTTACATCTAATCTAAATCTACCCTCTTTTGGTTTAAATCCATTACACCTTGTCCTATCACTACATAAGCTTGTAAAAAGCCCCTCTCCGGCTTTCCTGTAGGCCCCTTTATGTACTGGAAGGCTGCTATAAGGTCTCCCCAGAGCCTTCTCTTCTCCAGGATGAACAACCCCAACGCTCTCAGCCTGTCTTCATAGGGAGGTGCTCAAGCCCTCTGATCATCTTCATGGCCCTCCTCTGGACTCTCTCCAACAGGTCCATGTCCTTCTTATGTTGGGGGCCCCAGAGATGAAGGCAGTACTCCAGGTGGGGTCTCACGAGAGCAGAGTAGAGGGGGAGAATTGACCTGCTGGTTATGCTTCTTTTGATGCAGCTGAGGATATGATTGGCTTCCTGGGCTGCAAGTGCACATTGCTGGGTCACGTTGAGCTCCTCATCAACCAGTATCAGTCCGCAGAGCTTCTCTCAATCTACTCATTGCCAAGCCTGTATTTATGCTTGGGATTGCCTTGACCCACATGTAGCACCTCTCACTTGGCCTGGTTGAACTTCATGAGGTTTGCACAGGCCCACCTCTCAAGCCTGTCACGGTCCCTCTGGATGGTATCCCTTCCCTCCAGCATGTCAACTGCACCACACAGCTTGGTGTTGTTGGCAAACTTGCTGAGGGTGCACTCAGTCCCACTGTCCTTGTAGCCAAGAAAGATATTAAACAGGGCTGGTCCCAATACCAGCCCCTGAGGAACGCCACTTGTCACTGCTCTCCACTTGGACATCCAGCCGTTGACCACAACTCTTTGAGTGTGACCATCCTGTCAATTCCTTATCCACCAAGTGGTCCATCTGTCATATACATGTTTCTCCAATTTAGAGACAAGGTTCTTGTGTGGGACAGTGTGTGTTTTGTTTTCATTTTGGTATCCTATGCATAGATCGTCAGGGCTGTGCTTAAGATCCCCTCTGAGCAGGCACAAAGCCTTTTCTACATGCCTCCCTCACCTGGCCATGGTGTCCGTGTTTGTAAGCTCTGCCATTCTTGCCTACCTGAAGCCCCCCTCCATCTTCTCCCCATCTCTGTACCTGGTGAAAGCAGATCTATACTCAGTGGCGTCTTCAGCAGTGAACCCCCTTATCTACAGCATGAGGAACCAGGAGCTCAAGGATGCCCTTAAGAAAGTGATTTCATTGACATTTTTCAGTAGTGAGAATATTACCACCTCTCTCCACATATGATTCCCAGACTATCCGATTCTAGTTTTTTTATGTTGTTTTTTTTTGTTTGTTGTGGCTTTTTGTGTTGCTTTTTTTTCTTTTTCTTTTTTAATATAATTATCATTATTGCTGCTGTTATTTTTCATTCACAGTTTTTATGTCTCTACACAAATATTTGCATTTGCGTCACTACATCTGAGTCATGAACCTACTTTGCATGCATAAGTGCACCTAGTGCCCTTATCAAAGTGTATTGGTTTTGTGTGGCAAGGTTTTGGTAGTGGGGGGGTGGTTACAGGGGTGGCTTCTGTAAGAAGCTGCTGGAAGCTTCCCCTGTGTTCGAGAGAGCCCATACCAGCCAGCTCTAAGAAGAAACCGCCGCCGGCCAAGGCCGAGCCAATCAGCGATAGTGGTAACGCCTCTGTGATATTTTTAAGAAGGAAAAAAAAGTTGGGACAGTGAGAAACAGCCGCCAGAGAGAGGAGTGAGAACATGTAACAGAAATAACCCTGCGGACACCAAGGTCAGTGAAGAAGGAGGAGGAGCAGATGCTCCAGGTGCTGGAGCGGAGATTCCCCTGCAGCCCGTGGAGAAGGAAGACCATGGTGAGGCAGGCTGTCCCCCTGCAGTCCATGGAGGTCCACAGTGGAGCAGATATCCACCTGCAGCCCGTGGAGGACCCCACGCCGGAGCAGGTGGGTTCCCGCAGGAGGCTGGGACCCCATGGGAACCCCGCACTGGAGCAGGCTCCTGGCAGAACCTGTGGATCTGTGGAGAGAGGAGCCCACGTTGGAGCAGGTTTTCTGGCAGGACTTGTGACCCCGTGGGGGACCCACGCTGGAGCAGTGTGCTCCTGAAGGACTGCACACCATGGAAAGGACCCATGCTGGAGCAGTTCATGAAGAACTGCAGCCCGTGGGAAGGGCCCACGTTGGAGAAGTTCGTGGAGGACTGTCTCCCGTGGATGGGATCCCACACTGGAGCAGGGGAAGAGTGTGATGAGCCCTCCCCCTGAGGAGGATGAAGCAGCAGAAAATAACGTGTGATGACCGTAAACCCCATCCTCCTTAACTACACTATGAAATTTTTCTAATTAGCTGTACAAGTCTTGCAGACTTGGAGATAATTGCAGGAAGACACAAGGATCGTTAGGGCTTTCTGTATTTTAATGAGCCCCATGGTGTATTTGAGGCTGAGTCCATGAACCTCAGCTACTGAGAGCAGACTGAAAGAAACTTCTCAAGAAGTCAAAGTCAAAGCCAGAAGCAAAGTACCTTGAAGCATTAATGGGCCCCACTGAGGGCCATTACTGACAAAGCCTCCCCAGGGACTCGTTACAGCAGATACTTGGAGGCTGTGATTGCAGGTAGGCAAAAGCACTGTGAAGGAGGCTATAATGCTGAGAAAATATTTGGTTTGTTTTATGAAGCAGAAAGGCCAAGCCCTGATCTCCAGGCCTTGGGAAGACAGATTCTGTCCCTCACAGGTGAGTCAGGGCTCTTCCTGGGGGCAGCAGGATGTGAGGGTGAGCAATGCCAAGTGTAGGAAAACTGTAAAAAGTATCCTGGTTTCCCCAAGCAGGGATGAGGAAGAAACTAAGTCCAGAGCCTCAAAACAAGTTTTACCTGGTAGGCCTCAGTGGCAGAAGCTACTGTCAAATCCAAGATGACAAATCCCTTGGACCTGTTTGGCCTTTCAGCCTTGCCAGAACACTTGGCCATCTCTACTGCAGGCTGTCATAACCTCTCCCATGCCTTACCTCCTTCCCTTCAGGCTGTTGAGGTCCATCTTGCTTTCCCACCTAGCTCTCACCCCAGCATTTCTGCTCCTTCACGGATGTGTCTCCAGCCTGGCTGGATTTTCCTTGAAACACAAGGCCATGGGCTGATCTGGGCTCTCTCTGGGTGACCTCTTGCACCTCAAGGCTACCCTTTGAGTGACATTTCTTTCTCAACACATCCAGTCTGAACCTTTCAAGCTGCACTTTGCACAGGTTTCCTTCTCTTCCCACTACCAAGAAAAGCTCCATCATCTCTGAAGCCACCCTTCAAGCAGGTGCACTTTATTACTATAGTGCCCTGAGCCTCCACTTCACCAGGCTAAAGAAGCCCAAGTCCCTCAGCCTCTCCAAAGAGCCCCCATCCTGGCAGATGTTCTCTGGGACAGCTCCAGTTCTTCCCTGCTCCTCCAGACTGGGGAAGAACCCCACACGCAGTCACTCTAGTGCAGATGTGGACACATCTCATCGAGGAATGAGAACACCCTTGCCTGGGTGGCCATGCCTCTCCTAATACAGGCCTGTATGCAGTTGGCCTTATTCACTGTTTGTAGTGTTTGCTCTATCAAATGGCATTTTAAATGATACTGCACTGAGGCTGTGTGCCTTTCTTTCTGAGGATGTAAGAAACCAGAACCTCCAGGTACAGAACAACCACCAAGTCATGTGCCTGCTGCTGGCTATCAGATTCTCAGGCAGAAGTGATGTCATAGTCAACATGGCAGCCATGTGTCTGCTGATGGCCAATGACCCCAAGAGATTGGAGATTCCAATGACCTCACACTCGCCTTCATGGCCATGTGCCTCCTACTGGCCTATGAGCTTCTCAGACATAATTGGTGTCGGAGTGATAGCCCAACCCATTAGCCTTCTCGTGGCATGTCAACTGACCAGACAGAAGTAACCTCACCACGATCTTCCAAGCCACTTGACTGCTGCTGTGCCGTCATGTACTCAGGCAGAAGAGGTGTGAGAACCCATATCTGAGCCCTCGTCCTGGACGGGCCTACCAGGTAGCAGGGGAAAGGGATTCTTACAATCAACACGCTTTTGCTGGCCTGTAGAGACACTGGCAGATGTGAGTGTAAAAGCACATATCCCAGCCATGAGTCAAGGGCTGACCTATCAGCTCCTTCAGAAAGAAGTGACCTCGCAGTCCCTTTCCCAGCCATGTTCCTGCTGCTGGCCTATCAACTCCAAGGACAGAAGGGACCTCACAGCCACCTTCCCAGCCTTGTGCCTCCTGCTGTCCCATGAGATCCTGAGGCACAGCTGACCTCACCATAGCGTTCCCACCCATCTCCTCCTTGTACCCTATGAGCTCATCAGACACAGGTCACCTCACATTCCTCTCCCAATGCCATGCGACTGTTCTGGGACCTCACAGTCCCTGCCCTGGTCCCACAGGGTCAAATAGCTTACGTCAGGTTGAGGAGAGGTGACCAAGATGAGGGCAGTAGAGCGTGGGAAAGAGAGCGTCAGGGATTCGGTGTTCAGGTTGGAGCTTAGGGATTAGAGCTCACCTTTCAGGGTTGAGGATTAGGCAAAGGCTTAGGGAGTTTGGTGTTCTCCTGAGGTTCCCTGGCTAGTGTTTAAGGTGTGGGCTAGCATGGTGGGTTAGGGTTTTGTTTAGGGCTGGGGTGGGGGCTAGGATTAAGGCCAACATATTAATACTAGGGGTAGAGGCTAGGGGCTAGGCTGAGCAACCGGGTAAGGGTAAGGGGTTGTGGGTTTGGGATTTGGCTTAGATGTAAGATTTGAGGTTAGGGATAGCCTAAGCTCAGTTAGATTAGTAACAGTGGATTACTGTAATGGGGAGAAGTAGTATTTAGGGATAGGGTTAGGTTTAAGATTATTAGTTAGAGATAGTGTAAGGGCTTAACAGGAATGTTTTCACAGTCAGTGTTTTCACAGCAATGTCCCCTTAGCCCATTTTACCTCTTCAAAATCTTTTGTGTCTGTTGGTCAAGCCCCTCTTCCCTCCCCCAAATCTCCCATTTCTTTTGCCCAGGCTCCTCCTGACTTCCCCAAATGTGTCATCTTGTTGAGGGCAGCTTCCTGATGACCTTCATGACCTCAGAGTATCTGTCTCCCTGCTGCTGCTGACCAGTCAGAAGTGACCTCACAGCCACCATCCAAGGAGACATACTGTCTGCTGTGCTTGAGAGGCCTCTTCACAGCCTACCCAGCAGCACTGGAGGAAGGTGATGCCCTGCACCACCCCAGAGGTTCCCTGCCTGCAAACCCACTCGTACATCCGAAGGATTCCTGCATCACTTTTCCCACATGGGTGCTTCAGTTACCACAGGGCAGCTTGGATGCCATGGCCACCTCTGTGCGGACAACTGAATCAAGATCAGAATGTAAATTTTAGAAAAATGTGGAAGCCTATGCAGAAAAAGAAATCTATGTAATAGCAGAAAAAGTCTTAATTTCCAGCATTTAATGATCTTTTGTGAAATTTTGCTGATCACGGAGGGATGCTGCTGGGTTCTCAGAGGACTTTGTGCCATTGATGGAATTTGATCCTGATCGTCCAGCGAACTTCCCATGCATTGCATCGTCCACATCTTCAGTACAGATGTCAACAATCCACTCTAAGGAGACTACGGGAAACCACATCCAAGGACTTGCAAAAGTCCAGGTACACAGCATGCCCTTCTTTCCCCTCCCACATGGCTTCAGCAATCCTTTTCTTGTCCTTGAAGTGATGGAGATGGCTGCAAGAGCATTTTCCCTGTCACCTTGCCAGGGACTGAGGTGAAGGTGGCCAACCTGTAACACTCCCAATCCTCCTTTTTGCCCTTCTTGAAGATGGGTTTGAGATTTGCCTTTTCTGAGGATCTTGGAACCACCCTGATTTCTCTGCCCCTTCCAAGATGTTTGAGAGAGGCCTCATGATGACACCAGCCAGCTCCACCAGCACCTCTCTGCTGCGTTGCACACCAAAAGCCGTCTTCATATCCCACACTTGCAGGGGAGTGCCCAGGACACCGCACATGCCAGTCCAGGTCCTCTGGGCTGGTTCAAAAGAGAACCAGAAACGATCTCTTCCTGCAGGCCAACAACTCCCATGGGCTCTCTGTGCAGCTCACAGCTTCCCTGAGCATTTTTCTCAGTGTCCCCCTCCCCCAACCTTTCTAGTCCACAGGCTGTAGATGAGAGGATTGAACAGGGATGTGAGGATGGTGTAGATAAGGGGCTTCGTCAAGCTCACTCAGGAGGGTTCTTCTGGGCATCACACACCCAAGGATGAGGGTGTTGTAGAAAACAATGGCACTAGTGAGGCGGCAGGAGCAGGTGGAGAAGTCTTTGTGCCTGCCTGCGCCGGATGGGAGACGTTCTTCAGGGTGGCAGCTCTGATGCACACAGGATGACCATGTGAACAGGAAGGGGAGGATGGGATCTAAAAAGCCAGTCATGACAGCAAAGAGCATGAGTGTCACAGTGCCAGCGTGTGAAAGCTCCAGCAATGGGGTGAAATCGCAGAAGAGGTGGTCCACTCCACTGGGGCCACAGAATGGTATTTGGGTCATGACTGAAATGATTACTGTAGCTGACAGAAATCCCCCTAGCAAAGGAGACAGACCTGGCAGTTCCTGAGTCTTGTAGAGAGCAGGGGGTGGCACACAGCCCAGTACTGATCGTAGGATGTAGTCACCAGCAGTAAACACTCTGTACATGCAAAAGGACATGAGGTCCTTGCAGCTCCAGTGCCTCCTTGCCTCCTCACCCACCCTCCACAGAGCCCGCTCATGAACCTGGAGACTTCCTGGGGTTGCTGACAAAAGACTTTTTCTGTCTCCTCTCCCTGAGGAAGCAGCTTGCAACTTCTAACACAAGGTCACTCTTGCTGACTCCTGCTCTGATCCTAAATGACAAAAGCTAGTCCAACCTGTTGTCTGTCACATACAGGACCCCCACAATCCAAGCTTCCCCTTCATACAGGGAGCATAGTCCTTGTCCTCCCTGCTGCTCGCTGGGCAGAGCCTGTATCCCTCCATTGCAGCACCACAGCTCAGCAATGCCCTTGATCATCCCCATTGTAGGCTGTCCTACACTGTCCTATGCCTGTGCTGATTTCCCGGCAGACTTAACTACGTCCCCTTTTCCCCACCACACTTGGACCCTGGGATCTCCCAAGCCAGACTGATGCCCTTCTGTCCTTACTGGCTGTTGCTTCAAACACACAGCTGTGGTTAAGCAAGGATTGGTCAAGGCCTGTGAGTTGCCCACAACCTGTCTTCCTTCTTCCAATACCCTGATCACGCTCTTCTCGCACCCAAACTATCACAGCCCCACACTTGCTTGAATCTTCTATTTCTCTCTGTATACCAGCCCTGAAATACATGTCCTCCTTCTGCCACCTCAAAATCAAAACTCAACTTATTTCACTTCAGCAGGATGCCCCGCTACCCCTGCCACCACTTCCAGTCTGCTACCAAAGATGCGGACTACTGGTTGCATATATTTATGTTTTGGAAGGTCAATGTTTCTTTTTTTTCTTTCTTTTTTTTTTTTAATAGATACTGACACACCTGGGGAAATCTCAAAAACACATATTGATGGATTCTAGATATGGTCAGGGCTGTATGTATGGGGGCACATATAAATCATCCCTGCACCTGATGTGAATTATTTCTGTGGTCAGGGAGACCCTGAGAACTCTCCCTAATTTGAAAGCATGAAGGGGAAGGAAGGGCAGCGTCATTCAGGCCTTGGCAGAGAGGTACTGAAAATGTATTGGCAGTGTGCAGCACAGCATAGAGAAACGCACAGCCCCAGGCAGCTGCTGCCATGTGGACACAAGCTCTGCTGCCCAGGAGGGTCCCGTAGTGCAGGGGTTTGCAGATGGCAACGTAGCAGTCATAGGCCATGACAGTGAGAAGAAAATACTCTGCTGACATCAAAAAGATGAACATAAAGAGCTGTGCAGCACATCCTGGTTAGGACATGGCCCTGGTGTCCCAGAGGGTGTTGGCCATGGCTTTGGGGACAGTGGTGGAGATGGCGCCCAGGTCAAGGAGGGAGAGATTGAGGAGGACGAAGTACATGGGTGTGTGGAGGCGATGGTCACAGGCTACGGCAGTGATGTTGACGCTGTTGGCCAGGAGGGCAGCCAGGTAGAGTCCCAGGAAGAGCCAGAAGTGCAAGAGCTGCAGCTCCCGCGTGTCTGCAAATGCCAGGAGGAGGAACTGGGTGATGGAGCTGCTGTTGGACATCTGCTGCCTCTGGGTGTGGAGCACTGAACAAGGAGGCAAGGGCAGTGACATGTTAGGACATTATTCTCTGACCAAAATCAAAGCCATTTCTTGTACTACACATTCACATCACCTTTACTATAGCAATGATTTCTTTGTTCAGCTCCATTGCTGGAGCTCTGGTTGATGCTGGCTGAGTGTGCCCTGAGGATCAGGACCTCTGCCTACTGGCTGCCAAGGAATCAGCCCTGCTCTGCAGCAGTGTGTTTCTGGGAATGGTGTCCATTGGGGGGGTCAGTGCTTGTGTTTGAATTGGTCAGATGAAAGTACTTCTAATGTAAATTGTTTGTCAACATCTGCACTCCCAGGGCTAAGAAAACACAATCAAAGCATTGTTTGAGAGGGTTTTATTACAGCTCTCCGCAATCACACCTGGTAATATTCTTGGATTTCAGAAACCCTCATCTTTTCCGCTGTACTCAGAGAAAATAAAGTGGGTCCTGCGAGGAAAGAGTACTGCCTGCAATGCAGTCAAGAAGGGAGGGGAGCTGATCTGTCACTCTGTCTTGTTGCCAGCTACCCTGGGCTTGCACCTTTCTGGGATGGTGGGTATCACAGCCCCATGTTAACCTGAAAAGACTCCAGGCACTACTGAGAGCAGAGAGACCCACTGTCCAACACCAAGTGTCTCCCCCTGTCTCAAGGTCTCTGCACCCCACTTCTTGCCAAGGACATGCATGGTTCATTTCACAAACCCAGCTGCATTTCCTCAGTCTTGCTGTCTCTGTGCTTCTCCATGGGGCATTCAGAAACACCAAGATGCTATGGGACAGACCTGCATCCTGGAGGGCAGCTCACAGCTTGGAAGGACACCCCAAGAAAATAGCCAATTGTCCTGATGATGGTATCTCAGGAAGGGAGAGTCAGCTCATTTCCTAGGGAATGACACAGGCTGCGTTGCCCACAGCCCCACAGCTTGGAGGGAAGCTTGGACACCTGTAACCTCGTTCCCATGGACGCACCTGCGTGGGAGGACCCACAAGATCAGTGTGTGACTCTCAGCTGAAACTCCCACCCCCATAGAGCCTGACAGCAGGGAAAAGGTAACAGTAGCAATAACACAGACTAGTGAGAAGCAAGGAAAAATAGCGTGAGGGTCTGGCTCAGAGAGGCAAAGGCAGAGGCAGCCAGGCACTCAGGAAAGAGTTACCCTTACCCAGCTGTACATGCCACCTCCCAGACACCAACAGAGCCAGGCAGTTGTTCTCAGTCCCTGTGCTCTACTTCAGGAGGCTCCTATCAGACTTACTGATCCCTCAGAGTTACAGCTCAGGAGTCTCAGTGACTTCTTCAAGCATGACAGCTCCTTTTCCATTTCTCCTGAAAATTCCCCAAGAGTAGGAAACTGAAAAAGCAGACTCAGGAAAGACCTTTATGATATAGTAATCCCTGCTTTGAGCTTGCCCTTGAAAGGTTGTCTTGAAATGTCCTGGGATGATCTGGATCTGTGAGCAGCCCTGATCGACACAGCACCCTGTTGTCAGCAGAAGGACCCTGCCCTGCTGTGAGATGCTTCATCCACCCACAGCTTCTCCCCACTCTGCTGTTAGAGCTCCCCAGGCAGGCTGAGTACTTACCCTGACCAGCGGCAGAGTCCCTGCCCCAGCACACAGCCCCCTGGCCGCAAGGACCCTGCTCAGAAGGACAGCCCTGGGCACCCCTGGCTGCACACCCACCTTCACACTCTGCAGCCATCCCCAGGTGAAGGCAGCTGACATGCCCTGTCCCTCTGAGGGTGCAGCAGGGAAGCTGTGCTCCAAAGCACGTCCTTTTTCTCTACACTGGAGAAACTGTGAGAGTCCCTCTGACAGATCCCATAGGCTGTGGGATGTGCCAGCTTTAGGAGGTCATTCCAGGAACCAGAGCTTCATTGCCCTGCAGCAAGACACTTACCCTGTTAAGGGCTGTGAAGTTTTTTCTCCAGGTCAGCTCTCCTCTGTCCTCACACCCCAGACTGCCTTTAACCTCCCTCTCACTTCCCTCCTCTCCCCTTGGTGCCTGCAGGCAGTGCCCTCAACCCTGCTGTGCTTTGCAGAGGAGCTGCTCCTGGGCAGAGCTGTCTCTCTGCAGCACTGCCTCCTTGCCATGAGCTCCTTCCAGCCCAGGAGCCCAGCCCAGCTCAGCAGCAGAGGATCAGCCCAATGTGTCACTTTCTCTGCCCCCTCTGGGCTCCGTCCTGGTGTCCCTGGGGCTCCAGGGGAACCTGCTGGGCAACAGGCTGAAGCAATCACTGATGTTCCCTCCCACAGCTGGGGAGAGATGCTTCTTTCAGCAGTGACATTTCTCCTATGTGAAAGAGTGAGGTGCAAGAATCACCTTCTCATTGTCCCTTCTTTAAACATCAAGCACATCACACTGGGGTCACAAGACGTATGCCTACACTTTCAAACTTGAGTGCTGCAATGGAGTGGTACCGGTTCTCAGGAGAGACAGGCTGGAAGGATCAGGAGTGGGGTTCCCTCAAAGTGAAGGAGTTGCTTGGATGTATGGAGCTCCCTACTGGGGCCAGTGAGAAGTTGGGTCAGCCCTTGTGGGTGAGGGTCAGAGGAGGGGCCAGTAAAGGTGACATTGTGGTTGGAGTTGAGGAACCCACAGTCAGGTGAGGAAGTGGGCACGGTCTTTTCTAAGCACCCCAAGGAAGTCTCTGGATGTAGAAGCCTGGGCCTCACTGGGGACTTTAACAACTCTGGCATTTTCTGGAAGGGGAACACAGCAGCATGCACACAGTCCAGGCAGTTTCTGAAGTGCCTTCGGGGAACATCTTCACACAGCTGCCAGATGGGCCAACAAGGGTAATGCAAACTTGGATCTGATACTTGCCAGCAAGGCAGAGCTGGCCAGGGAACCGCAGGTCAGTGCAAGCCTTTTATGTGATGAAAATGAAATAGTGAGGTCCCAGCTCCCAAGGGGAGTGAGGAAGGAAAATAGAAGACTGCAGATGCTGGACATTAGAAGAGCAGACTTTGGCCTATTCTGGGGAGTTTTAGTGGGGTCGCATGGTCATCAGCATTGAAAGGCAGCAGAGCTTCATAGAGTGCTCTTCAAGGACAGCATCCTCCAAGCACAGAAATGACCTATATCAAAACTGAGTTGAAACTTGAAAGTAGATTCAAGGGCACCATAATGAGCTGTTATTACTTCAGGGACAGGTAAAGAAGAAGTAAAGATTATATGGGATCACCCCTAAGTTTAGTAAGAGTATGTATAGATAGATCTGAGAGATTTTATGTGCTCTTATCACCAGCAAGGTCTCCCAGGTCTTTGTGCCTCAGGGCAGGACTCTGACGGAAAACAGGCAATGGTGGATAGGAATCAAATCAGGGGCTACTTGAGCAAACTCAAATGTTACTATTCAAAAGAGACTGGATGTATAAATATGTATTTGCATAGAGGGAGAGAATGTGTCATCAGCTTGCTGGTCCATATCCATGGCCTGTGAAAAAATAATGAGAATTTACAGGTCAGTGCCAAGGTTGTCAAAAAGAATACTTACACACATATTACACGACATCTTTTCTGCATGTTTCAAATTGTGCCTAAATCTTCTTTCAGGGGTTGATGCAGTTGCCCACATAGAGATGGCCACAGCCTCCAAGATTCCCAGGGGTAGCTGAAGATGCCACATGGCACTGGGAAATGTGACCCAGGGCTGTCAGGAACCTTTCTGGAGCAGGAGCTGGTGGACAGGCAGGGTAGGCCAAAGCATCTCAGTTGACACAACTGATTTTTCTCCCTTGAGTAGAAAGGCAAGCCTGGACAATTGCACTCAACGTGTCCAGTGCTGGAGAAGAATGAGAAATGAGTGGGTCTAGATGCTGCAGAGTCTACTTGAAGATGCTTCTGTAACCCAGATATGTTGGGGTTAGTGCAGATTTGGCTCTTCAAGAGAGAGCATTTTGTTCACTTTGTCTCTTTGCTTCCTTCTGTGAATGGAGGGAGCTCCTGACTTCAGCATGTGACTCACTGTGAGGGAATATAGACAAACAGAGCCTGGGACAGGGAGGTCTTTTGGGGTTCTTGGGATCTGTGCTTGACACAAAAATGTGTTTTCTGTTGCTCTAAGACTATCCACTGTGGAAAGTGGACTTCAGAGGAGGTAAGGTGGACTTAATATAGATCAGAGGAGGGTGGTTTATTTCTTATTGAACCACGCCTTCCTTTGGTTTTGTTTTTTGGCAATTAAGAAACATGCTTCTGTGTCTGTGTGCAGCTTGTTCTCCAAGTGAAGCAGGTGGCAACTGGTGTCAATGGGTTGAAACATGCAGCTACAGACTGTAGTGGAGAAAGCTTAGAATTGAACAAAGCTTCTGTAAGTCCCAGGTGGCTGATGAGAGAAGTGGTGGGGTTGGAGGTAGGGACAAAGACTGCCCATAGAGTGTCTGACATACAGAGTCTTGGCTTCTCTGCATATTCAGAGTCCATTAGGAGATGCTGAGGGTCAGTATCAGTTGGAGTTTGCTGGTATCCCTTAATGTGTGAGCAGAAAAATAAGAAGCGGAAAAAGATGAAATTGTTTCTTACTGATATTTGTTACTGAAAACTTTTCACTTGGACTGCACTCCAGAAACGTCTCAAACTAACCACCTAATAACTGAGGAAGGAAGGAAAGTTATGCCCAGAGGCTTGGCTTGTTAGGGCATTTGGCATGTTAATGAGCCCTCTGGTGCCAAGTTCCTGAACTGCAGATGCTGAAAGAAGATTTCACTGGCCTCTAGAGAAGCACAAGTCAGCAGCAAGTCTCCCACGTTTCTGAAGGTGTTATTTAGTCCCACTGAGGGCCATAGTTGAAGCGATCATGGAGGGAATGAGATGACAAGGTGACTGTCCCTGGGGGCTGGTGAAGCAGGGACACAGAGGCATTGGTTAGAGGTTGAAAATCAACCGTGCAGGCAGCTGTGAACGGCCTTGATGTGTTTCATCAAGCAGGAGGCTCAAGTGCTGACCCCCATACCCTAGGAATGGGGATCCTTTCTCTCATGGCATGCTCAGGACTGTTCCAGGGAGCAGTGAGATGTGGGGGTGTGTGATGATGCCAAGTTCAGGACAGCAATAGGACTCCTCCCAGGCTCTATGGAAGGTGGGTGAGGAGGCAACGAAGTGCTGGGGTTGTAAGGAACTGGTGTCCTCTCAGGGGCTACAGTGGAAGAGTCAGCAGCCAGAGGCAAACAGACAAGGATTTCAGTTCTGCTGGGGGATCTCTGACCCCACAAAGGGGCCAACCCCACCACAGCCTGTCCTACACGGTTCTATGTCTGTGCCTCTTTCGCTGCAGATTTTAACCACCACTCCTGCTTCCTCACCTTGCTCTGACCCCATGATGTCCCAAGCTTTATGGATGACTTTCTGTCCTCACTGACTACTCCTTCAAACAAAAAGCTCTGTTTTTCTGAGGTTTTGCCAAAGGCTGTGAATTCTCAATAACCTGTGCAGCTTCTTCCAGAGCCCTGCTAATGCTCCTCAGTCACTCAAGATGTCCCAGCTCCCAGGCTCACTTGAATCCTCTATTTATCTCCACATCCCAGCACTAAACTGCACATCCTCCTCCTTCTGCTGCCTCAAAATCAAAACTCAACCTATTTCACTACAGCATGACACCCTCCCACTCCCCGCTGTTTCACAGCATCTTCCTGCCTTTAACAGCCCCCCCCCCCCAGTCTCTCCCTGAATACCTTTGTGTCTTAGAAACATTTCCGCTTCCCCTGCAGTGATGCGACATCAGCCCAGGAGGTCTGTGCATTCTCCAGGCTCGTGGATGTTTTCTGGAGGTCCATCCAAGTGTGGGGAGTAAAGGAAGAAAAGTGATCATGTCAGCTTATGGGGCATTACTGAGCACATTCACCCCCAGCAGTGGGCATTGCTGGATCTTAAAAATCATCTTAAAAATACTGGATAGTGTAATTTTTGCTGCATATGGCTTCAGTCCACTTGGAAGAAAATTGGATTGGTTACACAAGTCTTAATGTAAGGCACAAAGAAAGCCTAAGGTTTTGAGTGCCCAAGGATGCTCTTTTCATGTAAGTTAACAGGCACATATACACCCTGTAATTGTTTAAGGACTCCCCAGAACCTCTTCAGTACAGCTATATTTTACGTAAACTGCTGTTTTCATGCAACCTCAGCTAGCGTTGTGCTGCTCTTTACAGGATGGGGTGAATGGTGTTGACTTTGGCTGTGTGCATTTTTTAAATGCATTTCTAATGTGCGTGTCAAATAATTACCTGTTAAACAGACTGCCAATCTGGCTGAAGCCAGTGCTTCCGAAGAAGATGAAATAAAAGCTTTGGTGATACAGTCCTGCTGTAAATATGATACAATCAAGTAAGTGTTGATATGTCCAAACTGTTCTTTGAAGATTATCGATAAAGTGCAGAGATGTGTGTTTTAACAAGAGAGACATGTGCCTAGCTTTTTCTTTTTTCCCCAAAAAACTTTTAGTCACATGAAGAACCCTTGGGTCCACCTCCACCATCATATACTTGCTTTCGTTGTGGAAGACCTGGCCACTACATAAAGAACTGCCCAACAAATGGGGTATGATTGTGGGGGACTTCAGGTGTTACTCTAGTTGTTAATTGTTTTACCTTGGCAGTTACGTAACAAATACATGAATACTCATATAAAGAATTGTTTCTCTTGGGGTGAAATGCAGAGCTTATATGGCAATGTTGCAAAGCCCTTTAAAATTCAAGGGGAAGATGGAATTATAAAGGTGAAATTTTCTTTCTAGGTCGTAGACATTAAATACGTCCATAGATCTTTCTCTGTGAATTTTCATGCATATTTTTATATACTTCAGTATTACTGGAAATTCTTCTGTTTTCCACTCTTTTTAATGGCAGTTCACAGTTTTTATTATTTTGTATAAAACCAAGACATTTCTCTTGACCCCATCTATTGAATATTTGCGTGTTTTAATTACACTAAGTCCCTGGTTGAGTATTGATGCCATTTCACGTTAGTCACTGAAGGTATATGTGTGAGGTATGAATTCAACCATCACCTATAGACAGTGAATGTAGGTTTCTCAAGTGACTGATTCAGAGCACTGGATTAAGCTCTCACTCTGAATTGTGCTTTGGAGGAGGAGCAGCAGGTTTGTGTCTCTTCTCTGAGTGGATGGTGAGCTAAGGCATATGTCAGCCTTGAGGAACCTGAATTTAAGCCAAAGAATGTCACTTGAATTCAAAACTCTGCTCAAGCCTTTGGAACATCCTGGCTATATTCATTTAGAAGAAGCAGTATTACAGTTGAGCAACCCTTACGCTAGGTGAAAGGAGAGGATTCAAGGCTTTTGCTGCTTAAAATAATCAGGGAAATGCCATTCTAAGTATGAGTCTTGAGGTACGTCTGCCTCTCTTTTCTTGAAGAGGAGAAAAATTTCGAGACTGTTCCCAGAATTAAAAAAAAAGCACAGCAATTCCACGGAGTTTCATGATAGAGGTGCCCAATACAAAGGGTGCTATGCTGACAAACACTGAAAAAATATGCAATACCAACTATTAATGCATAAGTATGGAATTAAGTGGACCGACCAAAAAGTGAAGGAGAGAAACCACACATAAATATCTTGAGTGGCAATGCAACCAAGTTGGCCAGCATCTGTCATTCCAAGGGAGGAAGCACTGTCATTGTATCTTAACCTGAAAATCTGTGATACTTTCTAATATTAAAAGAGGGTGATCCTCCTGCTCATGCCCCTGGAATTTGGTTAAACTTGTGGTATGCTAAGAATCTGCGTTTCTGCAAAACATTTCGGTAGTGTTTACAGTGGAGTCGTTCTTCTTGAAAGTTCATTTTCCTTCTGTTTTCTGTTTCAAAGGCTTCTTGCCAAATTTAGCAGGTAGCTGTTGGACTGAGATTTCCTCCCCTTCTGACTTTTATTAAATCTTATGTGTGAAACAGACTGAAGTCTTCCTGTTGCTATAAACTAAGAAAAAACTACTGTGTGTTGACAGGAGTGGCTGTTTTAAAATGCGCTTTGTAGCACTTCCTTTTTTCCATCATGGATCTTCTTTTGTAGAAGCTGTAACATAGACTTATTCCTTTTAGAAAATGTAATTACTTGGAGACTACCTTTATCCTGATCCTGCAATTTACATTTATCCTCTGGCAAAGGAGAGGTGGGATTCATTTTGCCTGATTTCTAGCTGTCAAAAATTACTTTTCTAGTCTGAGCTTATTTCTTAGTTGATCCAATGAATGGGAGAGTTCTGCAGAAGGAAAATTGTTCCCCCCTCCCTCTTCTAGTGTTGTGGCTATAGAGAAAGTAGTTTAAACTAAGTGCCTATGTTTTAGAAGGCTAATGTGGAGTGAGAAGAATTCCATTTCCTATCTTCCTTTGAAAAAAGCCAGAGCTTGGAAAAGTTTTCCTTTAACTAAACCTATCTTTAACTTGTTTCTTTTTCCTTCCCCACCCCTCCTCCAGGGAAGCTTATGCTAGGGGAAAGAAGGAAAAGCCTCCCTTTTTACCAGAGGAGCCATCCTCCTTCTCCTCCTCCAATGATCCTGTACCAGATGAGTTGTTATGTCTCATTTGTAAGGATATAATGACTTGTGCAGCTGTTATTCCCTGCTGTGGAAACAGTTATTGTGACAAATGTAAGTGTTACTCCCATGTTTGTTAATTCAAAACATCACATCTGATTTTCTGAAAGCTGAAAGAGGAGATAATGAAATTACTTTGTTACCAGTTCTATTTAATATTTAAGTATACGCTCAATATGAAAGCGCTCTTCTTGTATAAAGGGAAAAAAAAGCCAGGAAGCTTTTCCCCCTTTTTACGTGTCTAGTTAAATCTTCTTGACATGTGGAAGGATGAATATGAGAAGAGTAGCTAATTCTGCAGGTGATTACAGTGTTAGATATTGAATGAGTCTAGTTTGTCCACAGCCCTTTCTTTCATACTAAATTATATAGCCAGCTCTGGGGACTTATGGTGGTCTGCAACAAGCGGGTAGTTAAGCATTTAATCCACATTCTTCTCCATGGAAGAGTTGGTTAAAACCTTCAGAACTCAAACCTACTAATGTTTTTTTGAGATGTGTTTTATTCATTAACCTTGAGGCTGGGGACTTCTCGCTGTACTAGATAGTAGGAAAAAGACTAGTTGAAACATCAAGACACAGCCTATGCTACATCTTCAGATGTTACAATAGTGAAATGTCAAAACTGTATAGTTATTTGCTGCATACTAGAATTTTTTTACACTATTGAACATTTCTAGCTTCATGCTCTCAATTAAAGACCATATTCACCTATTAATCATATATGTGTTTTTATAATTAATTAGAACCCCCAAAACTTCCTTAGTTTGGCTAAATACAATTTTGATTATTCTAGTTATACACAGTTATTAGAACAGCATTACTGGAATCTGAGGAACATACATGCCCAATGTGGCATCGGACGGATGTTTCGCCTAATACTTTAACTGCCAACATGTGCCTACACCAGGTAACATGATGACATTTACATAAAGTGCTTGTAAGAAAAAGCTATTTGTAAAAAGCTGAAAGGGAAGAAAATACTAATTTACGTCTCCTTAAGCAAGGCGTAATTGTATAAGGCTAAATTTACTTTTCAAATACATTATCTGTTGTTGTCACAGCTTACAACTCTTTAGAGACAACCTGGCAAATTCAGGTCACACTTTTGTTTAACATGATTGCCTCGCTTTCAAATTCGGTGTTAACACTGAAGTACATTACATACAGTTACTCGGAGTTACCAGTCATTAATATCAGTGTTTAATGTGATGTGTTCAAATATCTGTATGTTGGTTTCTTTTAGGACTGATAGCATTTACAGGAATACACAAGCAGTTTTCCTCTTTGAAGGCTTTTGTTCGTATATCTGCTGAAGTTTCATCTTACCTTTTTTGTAAACGTTTTTCTGCTTCCAGGCTGTGAACAACTTCAAGAGTGGAGCTGGCTACACAAAAAGGCTCTGTCAACAGATTTGGCAGCAACAACAGCAGCAGCTGCCACTGCCTCCACCACCACTCAATACTGTTATACCTCCTGCTGCTCTGGTGACTGCTGCTGAACCTTCTACATCTTCCTCTCTGTCAACCAGCAGGTCGTTGGAAGAGAAGGTAAGCTTTATTTCAACATATGCAGCGATTCTTATATTTTAGTAGAGCTTATTTTCCAACTGTCTGTGTTTATTCACAAGGGCTCTCAGGTTCCTGTGCAAAGACAGCCAGCATTAGCAAGTCGTCTGGGCCCCCAAAGACAATCAATACCCACCACTGGTAAGAAACTGTAACTTTAGAATGTCTTTTAAAAAATGATCTTCAGATAAACCAAATGGGATTTTTTGCTTTTTCCTCTCTCCACTCCAAAAGGTCATCCAGCGAGAGCCAGTACAATTTGCTCAGCAGGTGGCAGAGCAGGCTGGGGACTCTATGTATTCTACAGAAATCCAATGTATTACTATTTGTAAGCTGTTAAACGAGGCCATAGCACTTAACTTCTGCAACAGCTGATTTATAATGAAGTAAGTATGCAGAAGATAGTTGTGGAGAATACAAGCAGTCATTAATTTTTAAATGGCCTAATTTGGATTGGGTTTAACAAATGGAATCTGTGCTTGCAGTAAAATTATTTAAAATAAAACTCAAGTACCTGATTGAAAAGAAGACCCTGAAAAAGGAACTCTTTGGGAGGAAACCATAATTACATATCAGAATTAAAAACATTTAAAGGCTCAGGTGGAAAGCCACCCTTTTGATTTCTGGCTGAACAGGGCTGTAGAAATTGATTTCTAGAACCCCCTAATAATTTGACGTGAATTTGCCAGGTTGTTTCTAAAGAGTTGTAAGCTGTGACAACAACAGATAATGTATTTGAAAAGTAAATTTAGCCTTATACAATTACGCCTTGCTTAAGGAGACGTAAATTAGTATTTTCTTCCCTTTCAGCTTTTTACAAATAGCTTTTTCTTACAAGCACTTTATGTAAATGTCATCATGTTACCTGGTGTAGGCACATGTTGGCAGTTAAAGTATTAGGCGAAACATCCGTCCGATGCCACATTGGGCATGTATGTTCCTCAGATTCCAGTAATGCTGTTCTAATAACTGTGTATAACTAGAATAATCAAAATTGTATTTAGCCAAACTAAGGAAGTTTTGGGGGTTCTAATAGAAGTCAGCCTCCAACATTCTTTTTATAACAACTTAGTTGACACTGATTGAGCAAATTCTTGGAAAAGTCAACACTCCTATTTTATGTCAGTTTTGAGTTTCTTCAATTTAGTCAGCCCAAATAGCCAAACTGCTTTCTCTCAGTTGGAGAGAGAGGAGTCTGTTGTATCTGTTATTGCAGTGTCAGGTCAGTCCTTCCTTTTGGAAGATATGTGTTATAGATAGATTGTAAGGGTGCACTGTGTTTATAAAATCTTAAAGATAAACCAGAACAAAACCCAGGATCCATTCCACAGATTGTCTAAAATCTCCAATTCAGGAAGCAAGAAAATAACAATTCAGGGACAAGAGCAGGCCAAATACATCATTGTGAGGCAACAGCATAGGAAGTGTACGTGGAAGAAGATAAAACAAGTTCGAGAGAAGGTGAGTTATTATCTGTGCTATACGGGATGCTGGCACTGCTTTCAGGCTACCAACCCAGCTTCAAGGCAGAAAAAAAAGTGGCTTTATCTTTATGCTGGCATCAGGAACAAGGTGCTTTAACTTGCCAGCAGGTGTCTGCAGGCTTTTTTTAGCATGAGTTTGTGCAGTAGGAATGGAAGGTGTAGCTGGTGTTACTTCAGTGAATGTCACAGGGTTTGGGGGTTTTCTTGCTTGGTTGGATTTGGTTTGTTTGTTGTTTGGGGGTTTTGTTTTGTTTTGTTTTGTGCTATCAATTTGGAGGGTTCAGGAGCTGATTTACATTCATTCCTCCTCCCAAGTGGTGACGGTAGAAAAGGCTGGAGTGATAAATTTCTACCCAGCTGGAGGCAGGCTGACCTCATAAGTCGGAGAGATGCATTCACAGTGAAGGCTCATACACCGCCCTGATGGCTGCAACTCCCTGAACTGTAATAGTGTGAACTTATCCGTTGTCTCTCGGAGTATGCAGGATAAATGGCTTGCAGCTTTGTGAAGCTATAAACAAGTGACAAAACTTGGAACAAATCAGTTTAACTTCTTGTATAAAATTAGGATCTCTTGGAACTGAAGCATGTTGGAGCTGTTCACTGTGGTGGACAAATCATAGCAAGAGTTGGCAAAATATTAAACTGCCAGAGACTTCTCATTTAAACAGAAGGCTGATGGATGAATAGGTATTATGCCATGCATGCTACTTTCTCTTTTAAGATCTCTTCTTTGTATATGCCTGGCAGTCTGGTACAGTTGAGAGAGAGAAGTAAGATATTTATTTATTTATTTAATTCCAAAAAGGGAACAAATTCTATTGGGCATAAGTCATTCTCAGTAAAGCTTTCCAAGTGCCATTTTGCTCAACTTTTAAGTTGTGAGATCAAATTTTCAGTAATACATGCAGGCAACTGAAAAACATCTACTCTTGACTAAGAGAATTTGCTGTTGATAATATCTGCTATATCTAATCGATATTGTCCTTTATGTCAATCTCTAATTATAGCCTCTGCAGGAAGAATGGGGCAACAAAAGGCAGATGGTGGCCTTCTGTAGCCTGGAAAGATCTTGGATGCTAGCAAAGTCTAAAACCCATTCTTGTGTTGTGCAAACTTTCTGAAGTGCAAGTTGTACACTGCAAGTAATGTGTAAAACATGGAAGAAGTTGCTGCTGTAGTTGTTTTAATTTAGATGTAATGCACAGCAATTAAACATAAGCTTTCCTTCTGTATTTGTTATGAAAATGATATCATAAGAAGGAAAATATTAATTATGACTATTTTTACTTATAAAGTGGAAATTGACAATGCCTATAAACAAGGCAAGGCAAATTAGGTCAAGGCCTAGTTACACTTGCAAGTAAACAGCTGTTCTGACTGGGGAGACTAGTTGATAGGACTACAGTTCTAATACCCTCCCCCCGCTCCAGCTTTTTGGAAAACGCATAGAAAAAAGTTTGAAAAATGAGCTCATAGAGAAGGGAGGCGGAGGGAACCCACTAGATGACTAAAAGCCATGTCTATAGTTGGATAAAGCTACTCTGAGAGAGAGAAATCCATCTTTCCTCAGTGGAAGAGTAAAGGCAACAATTAGAAATAAGGAGCTGCAATAAGCAATCTTTTTAAAATCAAGTGTTGAAGCTGTCCTTTGAGCACTTCCTCATCCCATTCCAGCCAAAGTGGGTCAGATGCCTTAAATAGTTCTAAGCATCTCTCGACTAACCCAGCTAATATTTGAAGTTGTCCATATATGAAATAGGAAAATGTCTGGTTTGAATAAAGGCATCATTAATCCCTTTAGCCTTAGGGGTTGGATATGGACTCTTTGACAAGCATGATGAGTTGTAGAGACCTTTTTAATGTGTCTCCCCCTTTTGCTACTAGTGTTTCTGTAGAAACCCTTGATCCATTAAGTACAGTCCTCACTTCCTTGTCCCACTCCTTTCTCTCTCCTGCTTTCAGCTGGTAATGCAAAGTAGGGGTTTCTTTCTCCATTTTTCCCTTTCTAAAGCAAGGGTTCTATGGTGTAAAAAAAAAAAAAAAGCTCATGCTGCTTTTAATTTAATGTTGTCCTGCCATGTCAGTCCTGTGCTGCTTCTGATTGCAAAGAAGTCTAAGCAGACAGGGCAAGTGGAGGGTTGGAGGTGAAAATGATGCCTTGCTGTGCTTGGAGTTCCAGGGGCAGTAACCCTGTGGGCCTCCAAACCCAGGTGCCTGGTGTCCTGCTCAACCTAACTGGGCAGTGAGCTAGTTAAAGCAGATTTGAGCACCTTCTACAAACAGATCTTAACTTGTGCTGCTCTGCGTGCTGACATACAGCTCTTGGATTTAGATTAAAACAGATGTATGTACAGCTACGCCTCTGAACTATAAAAATTGAACACTGTGTTAGAAGCACAAGGCTCTGCTAGCAACATTAGCTGCAGATTGGTTGATGTTTTCATTCATCCTCTTCTGTAAACGAAACCAAGGTAATGCTGAATTTGCTGTAACAACTCTGTTTAACAGACCACTTTGTTATATGTCCTTCCTCTACAATAAACTATAATGTCCTTCCAGAATCAGTAGAAGCACAGCAAAGACATTGAACTAAAAGAAGCCAGTGTTAAATTGTCTTGTTTAATGTTAGCAAGAAGCTGATGGGAATATCCTTAAATCAAAACTGATATGAAACACATTTATGTCCAAAACTTGTGCTGTATGTAGTGTCACCCTTCGTGAACTTCAAACCTTTTCATTTCCTGGCAATCAGTTATAACTCTCTAGCGCAATGCAAATAAGCTGTCTTAAGAGGGTAGCAACTTGGATCTTTTCTTATATCCACAATTTTTTTTTAAAAAAGTAGTTGTGACTTCTAAGTTAGGTCAAGTTATCTAAAAACCATAAGCAGGATCTTTTTTTCCTCATTTATGTTAATGTTGGGCAAAAGAACAGAAGCTGATTTGGAAACCGGTTAAGTGGAAGGGTGTTTTCCAGTAAGGTGGTTGGTTTGTTTTTTTTTTTTTCTTTTATGGAGTCTTCAGTATTTTATTGTCTCCCACAGTACTCTTAGGCTGCAGAACCAGCCTCAAAGGCACTGTGGAATTACTTCTCCAATTAGCTTGGCTCCTCCTAAGGATAGAGATTGCATTCATACTCAGAAGCTGGTTGAAGTGATGAAAGCATTTGGGGTATTTGAAGATGAGGAAGAACTGAACCATGGGTATAACAAGACTGTCAAATTTGTTGATCTCCTTGGGCGGGGGGGCGATTAGGGCAAACTTAACATGAGTTTTCTTTACAGGCTGGTCATTCTTGGTAAGCTGAATAACTTGGTCAAAGAATGGATTTCAGAACTTGGTGAGAGCAAGGTAAGGATTTTTGATACATTCTTATCAAAACAGCTGAAGCCTTTTTGTTTCTTTTAAAGAAACTAGGATTTATGCTGAAGTTGAACTTTTAACTTTCTTAAGTATCAAGGAGATCCGTAATAACTGTCATTGAAATAAAGTATAAAAGATACTTCAGATCAAGCTCTTCAAGTCCTTGGGGCACTGAATAAATTTGTGAATTGGCTCCATCAGTTGACTTGTAGGAGTTAAGAAAGCTGAAAAAACATATTGTGGGGTGAGAAAGATGGTAAATGGGCAATAATCTTGCCCCAAACAGCCTACAGCACTCAATCTAGTTTGGCATTATTACACTAGACTTGCCTTTGGTATGGCTCTTAGATTGTGTTAATTTATGTGGGCTGGCTGCAGGGAAGACTGATAGTAGGTCTTAGTTTGTTTAAATTGATGAAATGATTGCTACATTACTCATCTTTTTTTTGTTTTGTTTGTGAGCTGCAAGCACTCACTTCAGAAAAACAGTATCAGTCTATTAGACTAACAACTCAGTACGGGAGGGAGAAGACATTGTTTATGGAGGCTGTTGTAGTCTTTCTAAATAACTTACATGCTAGTTAAACTTGCACGTAGCTCAATGTGTATTTTACATTCTACAGAAAACTCTTTCTCTTCTACCCACAGAATCTTTCCCCTTCAGCAGTAGCAAATGTTGGTGGCAAAATATTTATGTGTGGTTCTTACAGGCTTGAAATACACAGTAAAGGTAAACTTTTGTTGTCTGGTCATAGTTCTAATGTTTGAAAGTGTCTTCCAATGGTAACAGAAGAAATGGAATCTCTTTGCAGGTGCTGACATAGATGCTGTTTGTGTTGCTCCTAGACATGTAGAAAGATAGGATTTCTTTCAGTCGTTCTTTGAAAAACTCAAACATCAGGAGGAAATAAAAAATCTAAGAGTGAGTAAGCTCTCTCTTTGATAGACTGTGCAACTCCTACAATAAGAATATTCATGTTGAAGACTCATATTGGTAGTTGTTGTCTTACAAACCAAAATTAAAAAGGGAATTGTTTCTGAGTACCTTCTAAAATACTCTTTACGCAGCATGAAAATGTTGAAGTCAAGCTTTTGGTTCCCTTCCCCAATGACTGTACATCACATAAGACTCTTTGTGGTTCACTTTTTCCCTACCCATGGTTTGGGAATGAGTTGGCTATAGTATCAAAAAGCAAGATTGTCCCTAGGAGCCTTGCTTTAACTTTAGATGTAGTAAGGGGCTTGGAAATAAGGTAACTGCATGCAGGTAGAGGAAGGGGCAGCCTGAGATCTAAGCAAGTTGAATGTGATGTGGAAAGGTTTCTGAGACTCAGCCTGAGACTTTGTAGAAGAGATACACAGTCAACTTTACATAAAGTTAATAGGAGCTGTGCTGCGAACGTGCAAAACTGCCTTGTAAAATCACCCTCGGTGCCTATGTTGTGTACCTTGCGTATAAAACCAAACTCCTGAGAAGTGTTTCTGTCAGCCTAGTCTTCCTTGTACAGACATTTTGAAAGATTTCATATGCATAGCTAATGAGCCTTCGTTTAGAAGACTGCCACCTGAAAACAGACTCAGTGGGCTGTGGCACAGCTCTAACAAGTGGTCTACAAAATTGGAAATTGTCCCATAAGGTAGCTGATAGCATCTCAGGCATGGTAGAAAATAAAAATACAGGAGGCTTGTGCACGCTGTCAAATGTGGACAGAATTTTCTAGATTTCTCTGGATGTTAACCAGTAGTAAGATAGCTATGGAAATCTCTTGCTTTTCTTCCTCACCACCAAGGTAAGTACCTTACAACCTCTGATACTGATGGCTCATTGTGCACTGTTTGTTCATTACAATACATGATCAGCCTCTGAATCTCTTGGCTAAATAACTTCTGAATGCTAGTATTAGTACTGTATTAGTGCTATACTGCTTGCAGCTTATTATAAGTTTTTTTTGGTTTGGAAGCAGCTCAGTCTTTATACTGAGTAGTTAGCAGTGTAAATTCTGCATTTGATCGTAGTTTAGGAGAAACATTAAAGTAGCAAAACATTTTTTCTTACACAGTTATCCTCTCCTTTACAGGCAGTTGAAGATGCATATGTACCACTTGTCAAGTTTGAGTTTGATGGCCTTGAGGTAAGCATTTTTTTTCTTTAAGTGAGTAAATTTTTTTCGTGCTTTGGAATAGGATAACTTTTCCAGGGACCTGTGACTGTGCTGTTTTGGACCACAACCTATCCCAGGAGAATACATTGCTTATAGGAAAATAAGCCCCTAGGAAGCCTGGCAGGCATGGGAGCATCAGGGACATTTTTTTCTAAACCTGTGCTGTAGACCAAGGTAGCCTGCTTGAATAGCATTTATCTCTAGGATCGTGCAGAGTGGGAGCAGAGGAAGTGTCCTTGCTAACTCTTCTTAGCTCTGACAAGTGAGCTTTCTACAGAGGGATGCGTATAGTGTAGTTCACTGTGTGAAACATGTGAGCAGACTAAATGTTTTGCTGCAAATCCAAAATGAAGTGGTCATGGGACAAACAATCTGGAAAATGGAAAGTAAAAGTACTCATTTGACTCCTGCCTAGGTTTGTCAGCTGCAGGAATCCTGGTATCTTGAATACTTCTTACACAATTAATAAAGACCTGCATGCTCTAATACCTAAGCAAGTTACTGCTTGGTATCACTATTATGAAGACATTTATTCAGTGACCTTTTTGTGGCCTTTATCTGGTACAGACATTCACAGAATAATTTTCTTGCCTCAGACTGTACTAAACCCCAGATACTTCAGGATCAAAAGGGCTTACTGCCTAAAGAAAATGCTCTCTCCTTTGCTGAAGTATAGTTGAGGTGATTGAACTTGTCTTAATTCTGTGATTAATTTTAAGTTCCTTTTTAATTAAAATTCTAAGTCTAGAGTAATCTTTTTTTCAACTTAAAAACCCCTCTTCCTTTCCCTAGCTTAAAAAGAAAGGGGTGATGCAATGAAGGTTTTGTAAATAAAATATGGAACTTTTAGAAATTTTATGGAGTCTTCTGGTCAATAAATCTCGGGAGATGTATCTATAGTCACATAATTCTAAATACAAATGTTAACCTTTCTTTTTAGACTTGAATGACTGTCCCCCACTAGTGTGCTGTTTGCAAACTGTGTGGCATTCTAATGGCTGGCACTTTCTTCCTCTTAAGATTGATCTCATGTTTGCAAGACTGTCTATGCCAACTGTTTCTGATAAGCTTGATCTCAGAGATGACTCACATCTCAGAAGCCTGGATATAAGATGTATATGAAGCTTAAATGGTAAGCATATTTACACATCTTTAAAAAGAAAATATTACTAAAATTGGTGTGGAATGCACATTACACAACCCAAGTTTCTACAAGATGCAGAAACTGATCCCCTGTATACTTGAGATCTGAGGAGGTGGTGAGTGGGCTGAAATTTAGATGTTTCAAGTTGTGTTTCATGTTTCTTTGATTGGGGTGTGCACATTGTTCCAGTTTGCCACAGAAACTACTTCAGATGAATAGGTAGAGCACTTGATAGAGAAGAATGTGTGGTAGTTCATTAAAAAAAAAACACAACAAAACAAACAAACAAAAAAAACCAACCCCAAATTTAAAATACTGAAGCCTGACTTGCTCACTGTTTAACACTCACTGGTTTAATTGTTCCTGGCTGTCGAAAGAAACCTAGCTTTCGGAATCCTGTGGAAGGGCCTTACTGAAAATTGTTGGCTGCAGTCTAAAGTATGAAAAAGCTGTTGAGGGCACCAGTTACCTGACGTGATACTGAAAGTTACGTGTAATCTCTAATTTTTAAGGTAATACAAAGCAAGTAATCCAAACTTGTTTTCATAGACTTGAAGGATAAACTGTAAGTTATTGATCCAGCATAGCATAAAAACAACTTGTACCTGTGTCGTGGTTTCAGCGCAGCTGGTAACAAAGGACCACGCAGCCGCTCGCTCACTCTTCCTGCCCCCCTCCAGTGGGATGGGGAGGAGAATCAGAAAGGAGAAAAGGAAAAAAAAAAAAAGTATCCTTGAGCTTTGAGATAAGGACAATTTACTGGGACAACACAAAAAAAGACATTACAGCAACAACGGTACTAATAAAAGAATATACCAAACAAGTGGTGCACAGTGCAACTGCTCACCACCCAGAACCCAATGCTCCGCCACTTCCCCCACTGAAAGCCGAGAGCCCCCCCAGCCCGCTCCCCATTTATGTACTGAGCATGATGTCACATGGTATGGAATACCTCCTTGGCTAGTTCAGGTCAGCTGTCCTGGCTGTGCCCCCTCCCAGGTTCCTGTGAAAATTAACTCTATTCCAGCTGAACCCAGGACAAGATGTTACTAGGAAGTTCTGTGCTTCAACATTTTTTCTTACAGGCTGCAGAGTTACTGATGAAACACTACACCTAGTGCCAAATAAAGAGAACTTCTGGCTCACACTGCAATTAAACTGTGGGCAAAATGTGAGTAATGTGATTGTTTGTGATCTTTAAACTTTTCAGAGGTACCTCATGCTGAAAAAATAATAACATTAGAATTCCTTCAGCTTTGGATAGCTGTTTAAATAACAGTTTTTTACCCCCATGGGGCAGATTCTGTGTGTTTTTTAATGAGGGTAGAGTGGGGAGAAGAGGGGAGTGCCTACAGGACAAGGTGCTGCGTTGCTTATCAGGAACCTGACTACAAAGGATAAAAATGCCAAGTGAAGTATAAAAGCTCGATACATAAGGAATAAGAAAATACTGTTTGCGCATGTGACTAGAGCAAGTGCTAGAAGAATGGTAGAACCTTTTTCTTAAGGGAAGTTGGATGAAGCAGTAGCTGTAGCAGTGCAGGCAAATTTCAGAGTAGCAGTATTTTGGGAAGTGGTGTGGTAATGATTCTTTTTCTCATCGCTGTGAGGACCAACAATTTTGGCCTCATTGCACTGAAAAAATAACTGACTTTGAGGCTGAAGTGTACTAGGTATTCTATAGATTGTGAGGTTGGTGCTGTAAATTTGAAGGAATATACTTGGGTATTGAAAGACTACAGGCTAATGACAGCATATCCATTGTATGATGTGGCATTTACTCCAACATGCTGGGATTCATTGGTAGGGTTTCCTGGGCCATGCTAGTAGCAAGAATGTATCAGCTCTAGCCAAACGCTTTGGCTACTACTCTGATTAAGACGTTCTTGTTTTTTTTCAAAATGGTAAGAGCTATTTATGACTATTTTAATTTGCAGAAAGTAGTTACACTTTTTGTGGTAGTTCTTTATATAAGATTTACACCAACAACATTCAATCCTACCCTGAATTACATGGCAGAGTTTTAAATGGACAGTTAGTTACTGGCTTTTCTTATACAGGGAATGGCCAAAACCTGTATTGCTGAAACAACACGAAGAGAGCAATCTTAACTTACCAGTATGGGACCCTAGGGTATGTAGACATTGAATTTGGAAGCCTTTAAACTTTCTTCTAAGCTAAGCTGCTGGTGCTGAGCACAATTGTTTTAACATCATAGGTGAACTGATGAGACCGATATCATGTAATGCCTATCATTACCCCAGCCTATCCACAGCAGAACTCTACATACAACGTATCTACATCAGCATGAGCGGTAGCGGTAGAGGAGTTAAAACATGGTAAAGTTCTTTCCATGCATATTAATTGATTAAAAAGTATAAATTTTCCTCTATGAAACCACATTATCTGAATTGGTTATATTCTGCGAGGTGTTCCGCCCTTTTAGGCAGAAGAGTTCTCTGGGAAGTATATCTGTTGCAGGCAATAAGGGACCAGTTTTACAATGAACTGTTGTAGTAGACCTGCATTGTGTCAAGGGAATCCCTGCTTTTTGATCTGTCAATCATTGTTCAAAACCTTTATCTTATAAAGTTTATATCATGCTCTGCTAGTCTTTAAAAAAAAAAAAAAGTAATAAGTTTTTCAACCTTAATTATAGGTCTTGCAGTTACAAATGAGATTCTCCAAGGAAAATCGGACTGACCAAAGCTCTTTGAACCACAGAACTTCTTTCAGAAATACAACTATGTATGAAATCTGTTATCTGAACTTGAAATTATTTACTTACTGGTTAGCATAGATAGTTTTAGCTTGCAGTCTAAATAGAAGATGGCATTGGTGTTTGTTTTTCAGAAACTGGAGGTAGTCATATGAATTTCGGTAAGGATAAGTAGAGGGAAGAGAGAAAAACTATATGTGTTATGCCACTGACACTGTTTTTATTAAAAGAAATCAACTCTGATACTTAGAATGTAGCAGAATGCAATTATAAAGGGTGTAATCAGTTTTTCTTCAGTTAATACTGTGCCGAATGCAGGATATAATCTGTCATGTCTGGAAGTCACATTCTATACATTTAAGGCAGTTTTGATTTCACTTGAAGGAATACAAAGTCCTGAGCTAGGATATTATTTTTTCTTTTCTTCTAGACATTGTATTGTGCTGACTGCTAGTGCCTCCACTGAAGAGCATCACTTAGAGTGGTAAGACTTGCTTTGAATGTGGATTCAATAGATAATTGACACTCAGTTCAGTGTTGCACTTCATTAGTTAATACAGTTAACAAAAATAAAGCATTCAACTCTGCAACTAGGCATGGAATACAGTACCAAGTTAAGTAGACAGTTCATCAGCAAAACTGAAAGCTTTCTTGTGAAGGGAAGTTAACATAAATCTTGCTGTTTCAGAAGTTAACCTAAAGATCTAAGTCATGATGAGAAGGAACAAAGAGGGTTAGTGTGCATATGCCTGAAGGTCAGATGCTCTGTGTCATCTGGAGAAGCAGATGCAAGGAGTCTAAGGAGACTACTTACCCAACACTGCTTCAGTTAGGAAGATGTTCCTTGTCGCAGAGTCTGAAGTAAACGGGGATTACTTGATGTCATCAGATGTGTAGTGGACACTGGAGAGTTAGATCTTTTACTGAGTTAGAGAGCAGTGGTCTCCAGATTTTTGTGCAGTCCTGAGAGAAAAAAAAAAAATTAAACACATAGTTGCAGTATATATCTACTTATTTACAAGTTACATACACATTACTGAAGTTCTAGTATTTTCTTCCCATACCCAGTGGATTGTCTTGTGCACCCCCTGGTGTACACCCCCCGGCATACACCCTGCCCCCCCCCCACTTTGAAGACCACTGTTGTAGAGCCTTAGAAGACTTGGTTTCATAACTTTTTTACTGGATGTAATATTTAATTTAGGACTAGATTACACTCAATGCTAAGTTGCTCTGGTTATGTAGTCAGCCTATTCCAGAGCCTCCTTTTCTCCAGTGAAGTGAAACAAGGCTGTTTAATCTAGGTGAAACCTGACCGTCTGCACAGAGCATCTGAATGCTGATAAATAGTATTTACAAACTTTTAATCTAGTAGTTTGCTCAGGCATCTTATGTTTAGTGCTGAAAATTATCATCTCAGCACGCTTGGTAGTGGATAGGTACATTGCAGGGGTGCTGATCTACTTTGTGAAATGTAATGTGAGAACCACTTCAACTGTAGTGAGAGAAAATGACTGCTTACGACATGACATTTGTCACTGTCTCAAAGGAGATACACCAATAATAACTTGTTTAACCTGTGTGAACCAGCTGACTAACTGTGAATCTTGAAATAAGGGGAAACGGTGAGGAATTAAGGTACTCTAATGTATGTGGTGTTCTCACTCTTAAGAAATGAGTACTTTACCTGCTTTGCTCAAGTAAGCAAGCGAAATAGCTCTGTGTAACAGACCACTGTTCTGAGGGCACCTTGGTTATACTTCAAAGTTTGGCTTGCGCTTTAAGGCAAATAATTTAATTCTTATGCTACCTCTAAAAGACATCTTCTCTCATGTTTAAAAATAGCTCTAATAGGTAATACCTTTTACCTGAACTTTTTAATGTGTTCACTTAAAAATCGTATCAGCTACAGCTTGATGTCAGTTGCAGTTAGGTATACAACAAGGAGTTATGGGCAGAGGGCTTAGAGCCAAATAGTTTTTGATGTGAAATGTTTTTAAGTGAACAAAGTTTATCGTATCTCACAATAAAGATGAGGAAAGTTCTGGCTCCAGTAAAAGCTGATGTTTTTTGCAGTGACAGAAATGGCAGCAAATGGGGCTTAGTTTTGCATCTGGGAAAATGAAAAGCAGAAGATAAATTTGCTTCAGTTTGTCTGCTATAAGAACAAGTTTAGTTCACCAACTCTTGAATGGATTTGGGAATAGATGACACATCTCTGTTGTTCATCAACATAAGATACTTTTGAAGAACGTAGAGTTCTGACTGCTTTCAAAGCTAGCAGTGTTTTAGGTAAAAGGGTAAAATGCCAGTACTTCATTTAAATGAAGAGCCTTTCTGGTCATGATACATTTCTTGGGCAAGTTTCTGTTGAGACTGTGTTGACTAGATCATTTGTTTATTAAAGGAACTATATTTTTTGAGTTTGCCTGGAAAAGGGTAAACTCTTTTCACAGGTCAATCTGCAGGAAGAATTGCATCTTTACTCAGGTGTAATTGAACAGTTGTGCTTGAGCCTTTTCTAAACTGTTGCTCTCCTTGATCTTAGGGGCAAAAAGGAGTTTTGCTGCTCTTCAAAATGCAGCCAGAGCTGCTGGGAATCTGCTTCTTGTTGATATTTTCATCATAGGTCATATGTTGAAGTGTTGTATCTGACCCGTTAAGAGTACAAGTTAAACTTGTTTACCTCTGTCTTTGGAAACTTTAAAGCTCAAATGTCACTGGAAACTTCTCAAACTATACTGTGTGTGATATAAATATCCAGTATCTGCTCAGCTGAATGAAACTTACTACTTACTGACTGGTTAGCATTTTTGTATTAGCATTGTATTGTAAAAAGGCATATAACAAATGTGCTGGATACAGTTAAAAATGAGTAAATGGCTCTTGTTCTTATTAGGATTGGCCTTGTTGAATCTGAAATTCGTGTGCTAGTTGGAAACTTGGAGAGGAATTAATTTCTATCTATTGCACATGTAAAGCCAGTCTTTCCCTGGCAGATGAGAACTTTGTAAACAGTGAGTTTCATTACTTTTCTGAAATACAGTTTGGCCAATGTATTTGTATTGTCTTTGTGTGGCAAGGTTTTGGTAGTGGGGGGGGGGGTTACAGGGGTGGCTTCTATAAGAAGCTGCTGGAAGCTTCCCCTGTGTCTGACAGAGCCAATACTAGCCGGCTCTGAGATGGACCCGCCACCGGCCAAGGCCGAGCCAATCAGCGATAGTGGTAACACCTCTGTGATAACATATTTAATAAGGAAAAAAAGTTGCTGGGACAGAAACAGCAGCCGGAGAGAGGAAGTGAGAACATGTAAGAGAAACAACCCTGCAGACACCAAGATCAGTGAAGAATGATGGGGAGCAGATGCTCCAGGCGCCAGAGCAGAGATTCCCCTGCAGCCCCTGGTGAAGACCCTGGTGAGGCAGGCTGTCCCCCTGCAGACCATGGAGGTCCACGGTGGAGCAGATATCCACCTGCAGCCTGTGGAGGACCCTACACCAGAGCAGGTGGGTTCCCGAAGGAGGCTGTGACCCCGTGGGAACCCTGCACTGGAGCAGGCTCCTGGCAGGACCAGCGGATCTGTGGAGACAGGAGCCCACGGAGCAGGTTTTCTGGCAGGACTTGTGACCCCGTGGGGGACCCATGCTGGAGCAGTGTGCTCCTGAAGGACGGCACACTGTGGAAAGGACCCATGCTGGAGCAGTTTGTGAAGAACTGCAGCCCGTGGGAAGGACCCACATTGGAGAAGTTCATGGAGGACTGTCTCCTGTGGGAGGGACCCCACGCTGGAGCAGGGGAAGAGTGTGATGAGCCCTCCCCCTGAGGATGATGAAGCGGCAGAAAATAACGTGTGATGAACTGACCATAAACCCCATTCCCCGTCTCCCTGTGCTGCTGGGGTGCGTAGGTAGAGAATCCAGGAGTGAAGTTGTGCCTGGGAGGAAGGGAGGGGTGGAGGGAAGGTGTTCTGAGATTTGGTTTTATTTCTCATTACCCTACTCTGGTTGATTTGTAATAAATTGAGTTAATTTTCCCCAAGCTGAGTCTGTTTTGCCCATGATGGTAACAGGTGAGTGATCTCTCCTGTCCTGATCTCGACCCACAAGCTCTTCGTTATATTTTCTTTCCCCTGTCCAGCTGAGGAGGGGGAGTGATAGAATGGCTTTGGTGGGCACCTGGCATCCAGCCAGGGTCAACCCACAACAGTATTGCACTTTGCTTGTATTCATTCACCTCAGCTTACCTGCGAGAGATGTTCGGTTACGTACCTACTGTTTTGTAGGTATGAGGCCTCACAGGTAAGGTTCTGAGCATGTAGGATCTTTTTAAAGAAGGGAGAACTTCAGGGAGGAGTTCTCAGAGAACTTAAGTATGGGCTGACTCTAATCTTTAGCTGCTGCATACAACTAAATTGTTTTGCTTACTCCCTTCTTGAGAGTACATACTAGCATCCAGATAATTGGCATCTGTGCATAAATGATAGATTTGTGAATCTGTCTTTTTAGGAGTGGATATGTGTCAATGTCAATGTGGTTTCCTGGAATTGTATTTAGGAAAGTGGAAAATGCAGCAAGTGTTAACGTTGATTTAACGTATGTTATACAGTCGTTCAAAGGTAAGCCTATATTTTGCTCTAGTCTGGTAGGGTTTCATTTTTTTATTCTAGTGCAAGTTGCTTCACAAAGTGAATTGTGGTTCCTTCTGGTATTAGCTATTAGATATTTCTACCGAGCGCGATACATAGAAGATTAGCCTGAAAAACATACTGTTTTGACACTTTGGCACAGTAAGTCCATCTTGAAACAAAAGTGTGTACTAAAGTCCTATACCATATACCACACGTGAAATAACTGCTCTGCAGATCATAGTAAACTCTCACAAAGGAACTGCGATTCATGAGGTGGACAGTCAGATGTGAAGCCAGGAGATGTCCATTTACTGGGTGTAGCTACACTTGTCAAAAACAGTTGTCAGTTGCTGAACTTTGAAAGTGGGAATTAACTGTATCAGTCTCTAAAATAAGTTGTTAATGCCTGTTGAGAGTATTTTTTCCAAAATAACAGTTTATGTATGATATCATCCCAGAACTTTGAAAGGCAGTGAGTGGTCACCTTGTAATGACATGCAGTCTCGCATGTAAATCTTCATGTTCATCTTCCATTATTACTTTTGATAGATGTAGAAATAAAGTAATATTTCAAGTGTTGTTAGATAATGCTAGAATAAAGGGATTTTGGGGTGAGCAGTCATTTGAAAGTATAGGTCTTTTTGCCACAATCTGTTTGCTTCTTCCCAAGCTGCCTGCTCTTGTGCCTTTCAGAAGTGCATGTGTGCTGTCAGGCTCATGCCTAGCTATCATAATGATGAACTAAGGAAATCAGGTTACTCTTCTGAAGTGACAAGTGTGTTTGGGCAAAAAGTTCTAATGGTGGGCTCCTTTAAACTCTTCATCAGTTCAAACAAACATTTATCCATGGTACCAGCATGAGCTGTGTGTTGTGTTGCTCAGACAACATGAGTAAATGCAGTAAAAGCTGACCTTCTTTTTAGCTCATGCTTTGGGATATGAGAAAAACACAGAAAAAAAGCATCAAAACTCTTGTCTGAGTTTCAAGCCAGGTGGGGTGACTTCCTCAGACTTGTACTCTTCTCTGAACTGATGCTTGTCTTATACGTTACATCCAGTGGCACTGTGTTTCAATGTTGTGGCAAATGTAAATTATGTCAACAAGGTTTATGTACTGCTAAGAGGCTAGAACTAATGTTAAATCCTGTATTTCTATGCACAAACTTTATTAGCATAGCTGTGTGCTCTTAGTTTAGTGAAGCACAGCCGACAATATGTTTCAGATACAGGGTTTGAATCCAGAGAGATTGAACAGAAAAGGTGTTTCTTGAGAGGTGTGATATCCCTTGGCAAATGTGGGAGTGGCCAGTAGTTACATGCAAGAAAGCTTTTATCATGTGCCTTGACTTTGAGAGAATATCTCTAGAGGGCAAGTTGATGGGCTCAAGAGTATAAGGCTCATAGTTCGGAAGGCTTTTGTTAAATGAACTTTATCTCACTTTTCCATAAAAACATTATTGAATTTACTTTGAAGCAACTGTTCATACCAGTGTGAATGTTCATATGTGTGCTTTTATTTCACTTCTAGGTCTCCTGTAGAAAGACTTATAAGCCTTTTTGTTTTTGTTGCATGTCCTTACTTTGATTCCCACTCTGTATGTTAGTAAGCTGACTTTCCAGTTATGCTCATGATAGGCTTGTTAAACTTACCTAAATGTGACTTAATTCTGTAATAACTTCTGTGCTAGTATAGCATTTTTTAGTTGCATAAAAGGTTCTTTGCAGGCAATTAAGAAAAACTGGTTTAAATTGTGGTGGTTCTGATAAGTCAGATGTCCCTAAAATCTAGACTGTCTTGGACAGATAGAGTTTTAACACCCGAATTAGTGAAACGCCCCCCCCCCAATCACCACAGTAAATATCAAACAAAAAAATTAGTCTAAATCTTGATTAAGGTGTCTGGTCTCTCATCAGCTGAGCACAGTTGGGTTGATTCAGAAATTCCTCTAGATCTATTTTCAACCAGAAAACTAAGGGTTAAGGAGTATTATCTCCTTCAGGCTAAAATCAGCTCAGATGTGAGCTGCATGATTAGCAAACCACAGCTGTAACTGAGCACATAAATGTATATTTGAACTTAAATAGCTATTACATACCTGGTCTGTACTGGATGTGAAATGGGCATCTTGGGTCACGTTCATCTTGGGACAACTTCTTATTCTTTGTTTGGGCTGGACAGACTTAAAGGCTTGCTGCTTCTAAAGAAACCATGTGTAACTTTGACAAATACCTAATGCAAACATTCCCACTAAGCTACAACGCTAAATTTCCTGTTAGTTTCCAGCCAGGCTAACAACCTCAATATGCTAAAGGATGGTATGAAGATTGAGGCAGCTCATGTGAAGAGAAAGCATCTCCACTATTTTTTGCCTGCAGAAACCTTACAGAAAAGAAAGAAGGTATAATAAAAATTTGGCTCTTCTGGCATTTTTTTTTTGCTTTAATAATTACTTCATTATTTTGTTGTTGTTGTTTCAGCAAAGCATGCTAGGTGCTAGTCAAAATGCTAGTGGGCTTCAGTGCAAAAGGACTTCTTCAGATGGAAGTTGTTTGGACAGTTCCAGAGACACAGACTCCAGAACACCAGATAATGTCTCTTCTTTAAATAAGATTTCTAAATTGGACACTTCTACAGCAGAGAGATAAAGGTTAGCACCATAACCTTAAAACTGTGAAGAAGCTGCTTTTTAACTGACTCGCAATGTGAATGAGGTCTAGGATTTTGTGTTGAATCTATGTTGTTCATAAGCATGTGGAGCGCTCTAATGGCTTCAGGAACAAAGCTGTCATCTCCTTTGGGCACATGGGGAGAGACAGGTTAAAGAAATCCTTGAAAAAATTAATTCAGTGTATGTGAACACATATAGGAAGAAAGAAGAACATGATAACAGAGCAATTATTTGGTCTTGAATGTAGTTCCCCTTAGGTTAGCGTGTAACTTGAAGCTGGAGTGTTTTATAAGTAGGTAGCTGTTCTTTCTAACAAAAAAAATGGTTAATGCCAAGCATGTTCTAATGAAGTGCTGATCTTGATCACAGAAACACTAGAGCTGCTGATGATTTGGTGCAGCAGTATGAGAACTTGTGCAGTAAAAGTGTCTGTCACTTCCTGGGAAGTCTCTTTGTTCATAAACTACTTCAGCACAGGAGGAATATGTAATCTTGAGAGTAATAGCCCAAGACTACCAAATGAGTAATGCCTTCTGTATTCAGACTGTTTGGTACTGTAGCAGTAGCATTAAAAAAAAAATAAAAATTGGATGCCTGTATGGGTAGAGCAGATACATTCATGAAAAGCAGTACAGAGTGCTGGTGTCCTGGTTTCAGCTGGGATATAGTTAACTGTCTTCCTAGTAGCTGGTACAGTGGTATGTTTTGAGTTCAGTATGTGAAGAATGTTGATAACACTGATGTTTTCAGTTGTTGCTCAGTAGTGTTTAGACTATAGTCAAGGATTTTTCAGCTTCTCATGCCCAGCCAGGGCACCTGACCCAAACTGGCCAACAGTGTATTCCATACCATGTGACCTCCCATCTAGTATAGGAACTGGGCAGTGGGGGGGCAGGGATTCGCCGCTCGGGGACTGGCTGGGTGTCGGTCGGCGGGTGGTGAGCAATTGCCCTGTGCATCATTTGTACATTTCAATCCTTTTATTACTACTGTTGTCATTTTATTAGTGTTACCATTATCATTATTAGTTTCTTCTCTTCTGTTCCATTAAATCGTTCTTATCTCAACCCAGGAGTTTTACTTCTTTTCCTGATTTTCTCCCCCATCCCACTGGATGGGGGGGGAGTGAGTGAGCGGCTGCGTGGTGCTTAGTTGCTGGCTGGGGTTAAACCACAACAGCTGGATATACTATCCTGGAAAACAGTGCAAGTACATAGAGACTGACTAAAGAAAATGCTTAAGTTTAAATTTGCGGTCTGAAGTTCAGCAAAATGAAGATCTCATTCTAGATTGCCTGTGAGTTTGTTGTTCAGTAGAGTGCGACAATGAGATAAGAAGATAGACATTTGTCTTGCATGGACTTTCTGGAAAGGAAAAGTACAGTATTTTACAAACTAGCATTTTATAACTCTGGCATTTGACTTTTACAGAAATGCTGTGTATCAGAAATCTGATGGTGCTACCTCATGTAGCTGTGCCATCAGTGTCCAAGGGACTCTCCATTTCTGTTACTGATTCAAGTATGTATTGAAGTAGCGGATGGAATCCAGTCTTTAATTTCATGGCTGAACTCTAGAAGCTCAGTGTCTCCTACAGAACTGGAGGCTACAGTTGCAATAAGAACATTGGGAGCTCCAGTTGGGTGCACCATTCCAGGACATAACACAGTTTCTCCATGCGGATCACATTTTGTCCAAGGACAGCATGAATTAAGTGGGACTCCAATTACAGATCCTAAGAATGCTGCACTTAAATGACCTTATTCACTGACCACTAAAGGACCTTGCTCACCTACATCAGAAGAATGCCCCCAAAAACTAGTAGACAGAGAAAAAGTAAGGAGAGGGGGGTCTAGGCCAGGGAGTGTTTGAAGTAGAATTAATTATTGATGTACAATGAATGACATAACTGAGAAGAAATGTATATATACATCCCCAGTGGATTCAGGAATCTAAATTTAAGCATAATGATAGTTTTCCTAGGATGTAGGTATGAGAAATTGTCTCGAATATACTGTATAGCTATTAAACAATTTTTTTTTCCAAGATCTGGCACTAGTGACTGTTTCTGGTCTGGTGGCAGGGTCTCTAAATACTACTGTACTTGTATATTACTGCACTGACCAATTGCTGAATGAACTGACTTATTTGGAAGCGGTTCTTAATTCAGGAAAAAAAAAAAATCTCAAAATGAAGTGGATATGAATCTTATAAATTTAAAAGTATGAGCTAATCTTGTTCTGCCAGATGATTTTTGAATGCATATTGATAGGTTTGCTGCTTTAGAAATCAGCAGCCTACTCAATAGGTTGTCCACTGCTGACATGACAGTGTGGAGTTGCTAGTTAAATCTTGTTTTTGTGGAAGCTTTCGATTAATGCTTGATTTGTTTTATTGCTATACATAACTCTCCTTAAACAGCTGTTTGTGTGGCTTGACCTCTGATTTGAGGCAGAGGCAAAGAACAACTAGAAAAAGCTCAATTTTGATACTTGTAAAGAATCAGCTTGCAGAACTGTTACCTACTATTGAATATTTCAAGTACAGATTTCAAGGTTTGGGTAATAAGACTTTTTGCGAGGCTTGAGATTGCCGTGTGGTAATGGTAGTCTTGTCTAAATGTTTTAAGAATGGCCACTAATACACTTAATGTGTTGACTGGAAGCTGTACTCAAATATGAGGGTAATTTTAGCATAGCAATTATTCTGGGCCTGTGTATTCTGTTCTTCTAGTTAACTGGCCAGGATTCAGCAAAGATGGTGGCAATCCAGAAGATGTCATCAGCAGATCTACAGACAACATAATTTTGAAGGGGTTTTACTCAGTGGACTAACTGGAAAGCCGAACGGACTGTTCCAGTGCCCAGACTACCTCACACAAATACTCTATGTGTTTGTTGATGTAAACAAAAATATGCTTTTTAGTTTAACTTATTTCAGTCTTCATTTCCCAAATATATTCTTGTAAGAGTTATCCTTATTAGTCTTTTTAAAAGTCTTAACTATCACTAGCTGAAACAGCTTTTGAAAAAGCCACAAAACCCAACCTGTCCTGTGACTTGGATTCAGAATGTGTGTAAACAGGTTAACTAGTCACTGCAAGCACGCTGTCGTTCAAAGTGTATATGAACGTGCTTGTATCCATTTGTGCTTTCCTAGTGCACGTGCATATATTGTTCTTATCTTAAATTATTTTCCCATTTGGCACATACACTTCTGTGCACCTATCACAATAGTACTCAGCTTTCTCAGCTAGTAGCTTTCCTCTGCCTAACGCAGCCATGCACTACACAAGTATTGCCTCCCATGGAGGTCCATTAATAATTTAAATATTGAAGAAAATGCAGCAGAGGATGCTACCAAGATGTGGAGAAGATAGACATGTCCCTTGCCATTGTATCTGATTTTTGTCTTAAGACTGCTGCAGCACGAGACTTGATGGGATTTTTTTGTTGTCACTGGGTAGTAAAGCTAAACTCAGAACACATGGCTGAAGATGTACTTAAATGTTGCAATAGCCAAGGCTGTTGTGACACTACTACCCACCTGCAAGGTACAGTCTTGAAAGCAATTGGCATGCAGAGAATGGTTTCAGATAAAGCCTGAAAGCTGTCTACATGATTACATCAAAACTTGTAGTAGTCTGAAGGTCTGGTCTGGGGAGAAATCCTGATCACATGAAGCAAATGTTATGCTATCTCTCTATTGTAATTTCTTTATAATTTGGTGTTTTTGTAAATGAAGTTCTATGTTTTTCCAGAGTATTTTTGTATGTACTGTAAAATACTGTCTTCCAAAGAGAAATTTAAGTTTTTTTTTTTTTTTTTTTTTTTTAAATACACATGGGATCTGCTCAAAAACCCCAAACAACTAAAACAAATGTAAGGTTGGGGGGGGGGCAGTGCCACAAAAAATATGTTTTATGAAATGATAATGTCATGGTAGAGTAAATTTGAGGAGACTAGGAACACTGCTTTCCTGCTTCTAGTATTTCCAGGGTTTGAATTAACAGCCTCTGAATAGTGCAGCTTGCAAACTGCATTGACAGCAGAAGTCCCAGTTTGCTGTGCGGACAAGAGATACCCCTGAATTCTTTTAAAATTAGTTGCTTGGCTTAAACAGCAATTCTGAGCTCTGATCATCTTAAGCATCCACCTAAAACCCTAGTGACAAGACCCAAGAGGCACGTAGCTATCTTGTGAGGTCCTCGTTCTCCTGCATTCCCCCTACTGCTAGTATTCCAAACTTGTGGAGAAAGCATGACTATGGCCATATACTTACTTTTTTTCCTTATTACCTCTGGTTTCCAGCTTGCTTCAAGTGCAATTTATCTCTTAGAAAATTTGCCTTAGTGGGTTTGAGAGGTCTTCTTCTTCCTTCTCCCCTCCAAAAACCCCAAAACTTCAGAGTGCAAAGCTTAGGTTTACTCACAGGTTAAAATTAAGAAACAGAATCCATGTAACTTAAGTGGCTTTTAGCAGAGCCACACCTTGAGTTTGTAAAATGGTTACCTTGGTTTTGTGACCAAGGTTAAAACCATGGTATTTAAATACTGTCAAGTCTGTGTACTAGTTACAGTAGGTATACAACTTCAGCACCTGTGTAAATAAAAATCCATCAGGAATTTGAAGGAATTAAAGCTGAAGTAGGTGATAAGATAAACAGCAAAGCAAATGTGAAAAGTAAGTGTTTTGTAGTAGTCTACAACCCTGTGATATAACCATGCTTTTAAACAAATTCTTCCACTTGAGTATCCCAAGGCTGTTAAAGGCTGTCTTGCCCTTAACCTCTAGGTCAGCATATGCATTTATGCAACTAGTCTCAAACTAACCTAGCTAATTGATATCAAAATATATGCATTTACATGGATTTGTTTATTTTTTTTTACTTTTGCTTTGCAGAATTATCTTTTGATTGCTCTTACTTTTTTTTTTTTTTTTTTGTTCCTCTCACTCTTAGGGTGTTAAGAAGAAGTTCAGGAAGAAGTTAGGTTACTAGTTTCCCAGACTTGATACAGCATAGGTGAGGTTACATGCTTTACCTTAATATACCCTGACTCAGCGCTTGGCCCAGTGCAGAGTGACGTCACTGTTCTGGAGTTTCCCTGGCTATTCCAGAAGTTCAATACTGCCCCAGGACTATGCAGATTAGATTACAGCTGTTTTAAATAAAGTTCAAACTGCAACAATTCAACTGAAATACTTTCCTTTGTTTATGGAGCAAGTGCTCTGTCAAAGTGATTGAAAGAAAAGTTACTCATGCATAAAGACTGGGTGAGGGAGGGTCTTTGATACCAGACTTCCTGCAAACTTTTTGCTGTTTCTATCTGCCTTATTAGCTGGTTGCTGTGTGTGCGGCTTGGAGGTCCAGGTGGAAGGGGTGAGGGATGCACGATCAATCTCCTTAAAGAGGAGCAGCTCGGTGTTGAAATTGTGTATGGTTAGTAACTTTGAGCAAGACATTCCATTGCAGGAATTAACGTCTCCTGTGGTTTTACTTGTTAGGTCTAAGCAAAGAAGTGGTTCATGTGACGTCACCTCCACTTCTGCTGTTGCAATGGATGTCCCTGTAGAAACTAGAGAGAGAAAGTAACAGAATACTTTTTGCCTTAATGAGTCAAAAGCCAAGGGCAAAAAAAAAAAGTATCTTGAAAGTGTTAATCTTGACTTTGACTTTGGGAGGGAGAAGGCTTATTAATACTGCCTTTACATAACACTAAGCCTCCACTGGAGTGCCCAAAGCCCTATATTCGGGAGCAAAGCTTCATTTCTGGGCTCTATAGAAGAACCAATAGGTTGCCTTCTTGATTAGGGTCCAAAGCATCATGTTTAGGGCAGAAATACTCCTTTTTAGGGTCCAAACCTGTTGTTTGTTAGCCATAGCCTTTTTTAGGGCCCACATTTTCATTTTTTGGATCTAAAACCTTATTTTAAGGTGCAGAAAGCCTCTCTCTAGAGAGCAGCCTCCTTTTAATGGTCCAAAGGCTCAGGTTTAGTTTCCAAAGGCTCAGGTTTAGAGGCCAAAGATGCATTTTTAGTGTCCAAAACCTCATTTATAGGTTCCAAGTCCCTCTTTTAAGTTCCAAAGACTCGCTAGCTGACATAGTATCAGCAAGGCTCTCTCTAATGGTCTTTGTACATCTCACGGTCTCGGTATGGGTGTGACTGTCTGTAGCAGTGTCGCGGTCTTTTTACTGCAATCAGTGTCTGTAACAGTATCTATATGGGTACCTCCATGCCTAATTGTACCTGTACCTGCGTCTGTACTGGTATCTGTATGTGTGTGCCTTCAATTGCATTTGGATCAGTACCTGTATGTTTAATGGCACCTCTATCCGTAATGGTATTAGGAGCTGCAGCTGTAGTTGTAGGTGTAATGGAGTGTGTGCTTGCGTGTGTGACCATACTTGTATCTGCAATGCGGAAAGCTGCGGTGTCTGGCTGTATCTATAGTTGTACATATTTTACAGCTGTATCTGCAACTGAAAGCGTGTGCGTGTTTATCAATAATGGTGCCTGTGTGCTGGTTTTAGCTGGGACAGAGTTAATTTTCATCATGGGAGCCTGTATGGTGCTATGTTTTGGATGTGTTCTTACAACAGTGCTGGTAGCACAGGGATGTTTTACATATTGCTGAGCAGTTCTTGCCTAGTTAGCATTGAGGCCTTTTCTGCTTTTCATAGTGCCCTGCCAGTGAGCAGGCATGGGGTGAACAAGAAGTTGGGAGGGGACACACCTGGGACCGCTGACCCCAGATGACCAAAGGGATATTCCAGACCATATGATGTTGTGCTCAGAAATCAAATTGGGGAGGTGGTGGGGGTGGGTGGGAATAATTGCAGGGGGCTGCTGTTTCTCAGGTACTGGCTGAGCATCCATCGGTGGTGAGCAATTGGGATTTTTTTGCATCACGTACTTTTCTTGGTTTGGGTTGGGTATTTTTGTGCATCTGTGGGTGTTCCCCCCTATTCTTCTTATTAAATTGTCTTTATCTCAACTCAAATGTTTTTGCACTTTAACTCCCAATTCTCTCCCTATTCCATTGCAGGTTGGGTAGTGATTGAGCTGTGTGAGCTGTGTGATGCTTAGCTGCCTACTGGGGTTAAGCCCAACATGAGGCTCAAAGTGTTTGACCAGAGTGTACTAGAGGGAACCTATAATTATTACATCTCTTGAAGAGTTGCTGGTCATGATGTTGACTTCTCTGTTCTCGACATTGCTTTATCCGATCTGTGCCATGCTCCCTTTTTTGCTGTGCTGTGTAGCAGTTGGTGGTGTTTTGCCTGGAAGAATTATGATAAAAGCAGTGGCCTTGATCCTGTTTTGGTATTTGGGCCCTGCATTTATGCCTTGCCTGTATTTTGGGAACTACCTTACGGAGACACTTCACAATTACAGTTTTTCCCTTTTCTCTTCCAAGAGCCAATTAGTGGAGGAAAGAGAAGGGCACCTTCCCCTTTTTCTCCTGTGAGGTAGGTATTTTCTCTCTTCTTACAATAACTTTTCAGTATCGTGAGCATCCTTGGGTATACTCCAATACTCCTGTTGGTACTTCTTAGGAATATTGTTTCTGCTTTTTCAAAGGTTAAGCAGCTCTTTTGAGAGATCAGCACTGGGATATGACCCAAGGCAGTGCAGTATTAGGTGGCAAGGCACATGGAAGAATCTGGGCAGGTACCTGGAATGGTTGTCATGTCTGGGACTTCACCCCCGCACAAGTGTGGGATCCTAATGAAGTGACAGAATGTTTGAAAAGAGCATGCCCTGGCCCTGGCTATCCCAAAGAGACACAAGTTGTTGCACTGTTTGGGGACCTGGCCTGTGCCTACAGAGCACTATTCATGACTATTTACACCCTCAAGGAGAAGAGAGGGTCTCTGGATCTGAAGACACACAAACAGACATTGTGGCTAAACTGGAGACCAGCCCCCAACTATATCAGGTGCCCCTAGAGTTGGCTCCAGTTGAGTGCGAAGGAAAGGTATCCCTTCAAAGAAGATCATGCAGGTTACCAAGTCAAGTGGACCACTGCTGAGGGACATATCCAGTATCTGAGGGAATTAGCTGGGAAGACAAACACCATAGCCTTTAACATACCCACCTCACCGCCTTACTCCTTCTTGCCCCAGCTTTGATTGCTAAGCATGACGTCATAATGTATGCAATATCCCCTTGGTCTGCTGGGGTCAGCTGTCCCGGCTATGTCCCCTTGCAGCTTCTTGCCCACCCCCAGCCTACTTGCTGGTGGGCAAGAGTGAGGAACAGAGAAGCCCTTGATGCTGTGCAAGCACTGTTCAGCAATAGCTGAATCATCAGTGTTTTATCAGGACTGCTTTGGTCATAAAACCAAACCACATTACCCTATGGGCTGCCATGAAGAAAACTAACTGCATCCCAGCCAAAACTAGTGCAGTGAAGCATGTGCTGTTCCTACGATGAGAGTGAGACAATGCAGAGAGTGTTTGGTAACACAGGAGGGGCTGCTGTACCCCACAGACCTTCAATCCCATCTCTTGAAAACATCCCAACTGCAGCCAACCCCAAAACCCCGCCTGACCAGACAGGGTCCCAGTATCAGAGCCCTGTTGGTGCAGGGGGCAGACACAATATTTGGAAAAGGACTGGTGAGAAAAGGGTGACTGTTTCTCAGGACAAGGGGGGAAATCTCTCGCCTCCCTGCCCAGCTGTACCATCTCCCTGCTGGTGTCACAATGGACCTTCAAATGACGTGGGCTGATGTCACAGGGGGGTGCAGTGCATCAGAGGGAGGTGTCCCCAGTGCCACAGCAGTACCGGCACTTCCCAGTGAGGCCTGGGTGCTGCTGGGCACTGCTCAGGGACTCCCCACCGCTGCCCTTCAGAGCCGCTCTGTGGCTGAGAGTGGGGTCAGGAGGCAGCAGGGATGCGCTGGGGGACCCTCGCTGATGGATGGGAGAACGTCAGAGAGGAGTTTGGGGTGAGGAGCCAGGAAGAGTGTCCCTTCTCCTGAGCTGAGGGCAAGTAGTAAGGTCAATGGAGGGCTGCTGCACCATGGCCATCAGCTTGGAGCTGAGCTGCTTGTTGTCCACACTACTGCAGCTCTCCACCAATGGTGAGGGTTTGGGAAGCTCCTTTCCCAGGGGTCGCAGTGGGGCTGTCAGACATCAGAAGCTGGGCTGTGGGGAGGCTGGACAGGGCTGGGGACTGTCACAAGAGCCCTGCCTGAGGATTCCACCGGGCTCGGGGGACAATGTGGCTGCCAGGACTGCCAGGTCCTGGTACTGGGGTTGCCCTGAGTATCGAGGCTCCTGTGGGCAGGGCTCAGTCCCCTCAAAAGTGGGACCATTCAGAGCCAGCTTTCTCTGGGACCTCCACAGCCATGGCAGTGTTTTTCTGGGCTCTCTGTGTACACCAGCATCTGTCATCCCCGGGGCAAGGAGCTTGCGGAGAGTCCATGAGCTGTCTAGCCTAGAGCCTGGGACCTCTTTTCCTTGCTTTCCAGAGATCGTGGCTGTCTGGGGAGCTGTGTCTGATTACATGCTGGGACAGCTGAAGCTGGACAAGGTGGGCTGGCATCCTGGTCCCCCTCACCCTGTAGGGCTTCAGTCTTCCTGAGAGCCTGGGCCCTGAGGAGCGATCCTTCCCTGAGCATCATAGCAGCACTCTGAGACCACCTCGTGTACCTGGAGCAGCTTCTTGGCAAACCTAGAGAAAAACCAAGTTGAGATCCAGTCTGAGAAGGTATTCAGCACCCCACAGGGCTTCACTCTTCCCTGCGGTCAGTGGAGAGACCAAGCAGAGAGACAGGGGATAATGCTGGGTCTGTGCCAAAGATAATCCACGGGAATAAGTCTTACAGGTATTCCACATGTGGAAATGCCTGGGATCTTCTCTAGCCAAGAGATGTCAGCAAATATTTTAAGGAGGTGAAAGAAAAAAATTGAGAACATGGGGTTTTTTTTTCAAAAGCTTTCACTTTTCCTATCTCTAATATATTGTCTCATCAGCCTTTTTGTCTTTTCCCTGGGCAGCATGTCCTCGTTGCAGGACTCAGGAACCTCAGGATCTTTGCTGTGGTCCAAGAGCAATTCCATGGCAAATGACTCATATTTGTGGTTCACAGACCCATCTTCCAGCTGGACATTGACGAATGATGGCTGCGGGAGCTCACGTTCCCCACAGTGATTATCCCTGGGGAGAAGGAAGCAGGTGCCCTCTGCTTTCCCCCTCCAGGTCTTGGGGATCGTGGCTTGTGTGCTTCCTGTTCCTTGTAAAGGGCTGGGAGAAGTAGACAATTACCACCAAAGGTCAGGGGACAGCTTGAGCTCCTGCAAAACAACTGACTCTGCAAAAGCTGTTTCTGTAAACGACCTTTTCTCTAGAACTTTGCTATGAATCTTCCCTGGAAATTGTACCTGCTGTGGCAGTGATGACATTCCTCCTCTTTGCAGATGATGTCAAGTTTGAGCTGCTGAACTACAAGCAGCTATCATGAGCCACCTCCTTCCCATGTCACATTGTGGAGAACTGTGTGCAAGAGTGTCACCCGAGACTAAGGGGAAAGACAGGTTCTTTTAGGAATTCTTGCCAGAATGATTATGGCACTAAATCATAGTTATAATTAAGCTTTCTTTTCTTAACAGGATACTATAACTAGTACAGCGTCAAATTTATGAGTAGAATAGCACAGGATTTCTACAAGCAGAATCAATGTAGAACAGTTTATAAGTAGCAGAATACAGAATTTATAATACAACTGAACTTATAATTTCTAATCACCTGGATCCTAATGTAACTTAACTTATGTTTCCTAATTACCTGGACCCTCTGCAGATCAGGTCAAATCTGAGTACGTGGTTTGCTGTCTCAGTACAAGAATCCTAATCTGGACTTGAAACCCATATAAAAGAATATGAGTCACTGCCTCAGTCCTCAGCAGAAGCAGACAATGGTGGAGGCATCCCTGGCCACAGGGCTGTCACAGATCTCACTGTCCTGTAGCAGTTCCAGTCCAAGTTGCCCCCTTAGGACTTGTAAATGCTTGATTTACAGACAGTGCTCTTTCTATAAAAAGCCAGGAGGCAACAGGAGGCCACAGGAGGACAAGGAGAAGGGGGCCAGAGGGGGCAAGAAAAACAGAAAACGGAGGCAACAGGATGAAACAAGAGGCAGGAGGAGGCAACAGGAGGAGGAGGAAGAGGCAATAAGTCAACAGGAGTCAATAGGAGAAGGAAAAAGAGGAGTCAACAGAAGGACAAAGCAGCACACAGGAGATAAGGGAAAAGGAACCAACAAGAGGCAACAGGAGGAGAAAGAGAAGAAGGCAAGAGGAGGAAACAAGAGACAATGGAAGGAAAAAGGTGGCAACAGAAGGAAGACATAACATGAGGAGGATAAGGAGGAGGAGGAAATGGAAGAATGAGGAGACCAGAGGCAACATGAGTAGGATTGAATAAAAACAGGACGCAAGAGTAGGCAAATGGAGAAATAGATGAGGAGGAGCAGGAGAAAGCTGGTGGAGGAAACAGAAGGAGGAGACAATAAGAGGCAACAGGAAAAGGAGAGCACAGGAGGAAACAAGAGGACAAGGAAAAAGGACATGAAAAAGAGGCAAACAGAGGAGGAGGAGGAGGAGAAGGGGACAGGAAGCAACAGGAGGAGAAGGAAGCAAAAGGAGGTACATGCACGAGGAGTAAAAAGGAGGTAAGAGAAAGCAACAGGAGGATGTTGATGATGAGCAGGTGAAGTAGAAGACAAGAGGAGGCAAGAGGAGACAATATAAGGAAGAGGAGAAGGAGACAAGAGGAGGCAAGAGTACAAATCTGGAGGAGGTGGAGGAGTAGGCATTAGGGGCAGTAAGAGGCAACAGGATGCACAGAGGAGGATGCAACATGATGCAAGAGTAAGAGGAGGAGTGAAGAGGAGGAGGAGGCAACAGGAAAAAACAAGTGGCAAAAGGAGGCAAGAGGAGAAAAGACCAAGAGGGGAAGGAGGAGGAGGAGGAGGAAGCAAGAGGAGACAAGAGGAGGATGAAGAAGTGGAGGCAAGAGGAGGCAGCAGAAGGCAAGAGTTGAGGAGAGGAGGCCTACAGGATGGAGCAAAGGAGAGAGGCAACAGGAGGCAAGAGGGTCTTAGGAGGAAGAGGTACCAGGAGGCTGTCATGGTTTAAGCCCAGCTGGTATCAAAGCACCATGCAGCTGCTCATTCACTCCCACTTGCCCCTGGTGGGATAAGGAGAAATAAAAAGGCAGGTGCATGGGTCAAGATAAGGACTGGGAGGGATCACTCACCACTTATGGTCACGGGCAAAAAACAGACTCAACTTGAGGAAGAAACAAAATCAATTTAATTTACCACAAATCAAATCAACAAGAAAAGGAGGAGGAGGCAACAGGATGCTGCAGGAGGCAACAGAAGGCAAAGAAGTAAGACAAACTTGAGCCAAGAGGGGACACAGGAGGACACCAGAGGTAAAGCAGGAGGCAAAAGGAGGCAAGAGGAAGCAAAACAGGAGGTGGCAACGGTATGCCATAAGATGCATGAAGAGGAAACAGGATAAAACAGGTAATGGAGGAGGACGAGGAGGAGGTGGAGAAGGATGGAAGAATCGGTGAAGGCAAGAGGAGAAACAGGACACAACATGACGAGGGAGGAGGCAACAGCAGGCAACAGGAGGCAAAAGGAAAAGGTGTCTTCCTCCTTCTAGGGGCTCCACTGGCCTTTTAGTGCCTCCTTCTCCACCTGCTTTGCTGTTCTCGTCTTGCCTCCTGCTGCCTCCAATTTCCTTCTCCTTCTCTTCCTCCTCCTTTGGCCTCCTTTTGCCTCATCATCCTCTTGCCTCCTCTTACCTCCTCTTGCCTCTTACTCCTCCTCCACTTTCCTCTCTTCGCCTCCTGCTGGCCGATCTGGCTCATATGGCCTCCTCTTGCCTACTTCCCCCTCTGTTCCTCCTCCTCCCCCTCCTCTCTTTCTTCCTCTTGCCTCCTCTTGCTTCTTGTTGCCTCCTCTTGCCTCCTCCTCCACCTCCTGCTCTTGCATCCTCCTGCCTCCCATTCCCTCCTCCACCTCATCCTGCTCTTGCCTTCTCCTCCTCCTCCTAATATTGACTGCTGTTGCCTCCTGTTGCATCCTCCTCTTCCTCCTGCCTCCTGTCTCCACGTCCTCTTGCCTCCTGCTGCCTTTCCCTGCCTGCTCTTCCTTCACTCTCCCAGGATCTCCTCTTGCCTCCTGGAGGAGAAGGGAACATGAGGAGGAGGAGGCCGAGGACAAAACAAGTAGCAACAGGAGGCAAGAGGAGAAAAGAGGAAGAGGGGAAGGAGGAGGAGGAGGACATACCAAGGGTCAAGAGAAGGCAGTGAAAGGAGGAGGAGGAGCAGGAGGAAGACAGAGCAAACAAGAGGAGGATGAGGAAGTGGAGGCAAGAGGAGGCAGCAGAAGGCAACAGTTGAGGAGAGGAGGCTTACGAGATGAAGCAAAGGAGAGAGGCAACAGGAGGCAAGAGGGGCTTAGGAGGAAGAGGTACCAGGAGACAAAGGTCAGCAAGAGGAATAGGAGTAGGAAACAGGAGGAGGAGGAGGATGCAACAGGAGGCAATAGTGGGGGCAGAATTCTGGAGGCAGGAGGAGGACACAGATGGACACAGGTGAAGGAGGAGGAGGCAAAAGGAAGGAGCAGGACAAGAAGGAGGAGGAGGCAACAGAAAGAGAAAAAGGAAGAGACCACAGGATGCCAGATGAGGCAACAGGAGGCAAGTGGAGGAGGAGGAGGCAATAGGAGGCCACAGAAGAAGGAAGAAAGAGGAGACAAGAGGATGACAGAGTAGGACACCAGAGACAAAAGAAGGAGGCAGCAACAGGAGTCAACAAAAAGAGAAAAAGGAGGAGATAATAGGATGAAACAGGAGGCAAGTGGAGGCAACACTAACAGAGAGGAGTTTGCACCAGGATGCTGTAGGAGGCAACAGGAGGAGGAGGAGGCAACAGCGAGGAGGAACTCAGTGATGGAGCTGCTATTAGACATCTGCTGCCTCTAGGTGTGGAGCACTGAACAAGGAGGAAAGGACAGCGAGAAGTTAGGGCATTATTCTCCGACAAAAATCAAAGCCATTTCTCATACTACATACTCACCACAGCTTTTCAATTTCAAAGAGATGTATGTTCAGCTCCATAGCTGGAGCTCTCGTTGATGCTAGCTGAATGTGCCATGAGGAGCAGGACCTCTGCCCACTGACTGCACTGCTGAGGAGTCAGCCCTGCTCAGCAGCAGTGGATTTCTGGGAAAAGTGTTGGTCAGGGGGTCAGTCCTGGTATTTCAATTGCTGAGATGAAACTACTCTTAATGTAAAAGTGCTTGTCAGCATCTGCACTCCAATTGCTAAGAAACCACAATCAAAAGGGTGTTTGAGACAGAGGGCTTTGTGTAGAGCTCTCCTCTGTCTCACCGGGAGATAGCAAAATCAATGTTTTGTGATAGCAACCTCAACATGTTTTGCAATAACAACCTCAATATTTTGCAATAGAAACCGCAACATGTTTTGCCATAGCAATCTGAGAATTTTGCAATATCAACCTCAAAGTGTTTTACAATACCAACCACAATGTGTTTTGCAATAGCAACCTCAATGTCTTGCAGTAGCAACCTCAAATTTTTTTGCAATAGCAACCTCAATGTTTGCAACACCAACCTCGTTTTTTTGAACAGCAATCTCAATGTTTTGCAATAGCACCTCAAGTATTTTGCAACCGCAACCTCAAAGTGTTTTGCAATAGCAACCTCAACATTTTAAAATAGCAACCTCACGGTTTGCAATAGCAACCTCAATGCGTTTTGCAATAGGAATCACGTGTTTTACAATAGCAGACATAACGTGTTTTGCAATAGCAACATCAACGTTTTGCAATAGCCAACCCAACATTTTGCAAGAGCAACATAAAAGTTTTTCAGTAGTGTGGGATAATTAGAAAAATAGATACATAGCCAACAAGAGACACAATGGGGCTGTTCAATCTGAGCCAGAGGCACCTGCAAGTAGCGGGCCTCAAGGACCCAGGGAAGGCTAACTGTTGCTACAAAGTTTGATGAAACAGGCACAAAAAGCTAAACAAGATGGGCCTACGTGACCGAAAGCAGTACACCTGGCAAGGCAAAGACAGGAGGAATCGTTCGCATGATCAGAAGACCTTATCCAATCGAACTATTGCTTTAGGCGCGTGGACAGTACATGTTAACCAATCAGTAGATGGCTTGCGCATGGCTATGGTATATAACCAAGTGTTACGCAGCAATTAAACGGAGAAATCGCTTGATCCACAGTATCTGTGTTGGTCCATTTCTCCCCAGGGCGAGTCCCTGGCAATGCGTCGTTTCTCCTAGATTGTTGTGATGGGAAAGCGCCGCAAATAGTAACCTCAAAGTTTTGCAGTAGCAATCTCTATGTGTTTTGCAATAGCAAAGTCAACATAGTGTTTTGCAATAGCAACCTCAGAGTTTTGCAATATCAACCTAAATGTGTTTTGTAATAGCAACCTCAATGTGTTTTGCAATAGTAACCTTAAAGTTTTGCAGTAGCATCCTAAAGGTGTTTTACAATTTCAACCTCAATGTTTTTTACAATAGCAACCTCAAAGTGTTTTGCAATATCAACCACAATGTGTTTTGCAATAGCAACCTTGAAGTGGTTCACAATAGCAACCTCCACACGTTTTGCAATAGCAACCTAAACGTGTTTTGCAATACCAACCACAACGTTTTTGCAATAGGAACTTCAAAGTGTTTTGCAAGAGCCAAATGAACGTGTTGTGCAAGAGAAACCTCGATGTTTTGCAATAGCACCTCAACGTGTTTTGCAATAGCAACCTCATCGTCTTTTGCAATAGCAGTATCAACATGTTTTGCAATACAAAGCTCAATGTTTCGCAATAGCAAACTCAACATTTTTTGCAACAGCAACCTCAATGTTGTTTTGCAATAGAAACCTAAACGTTTTGCAATACCAAACTCAATGTGTTTTTCAATAGTGTCCTCAAAATTTTTTTGCAATCGGAAACTCAAAGTTTGCAAGAGCAATCTCAACATTGTTTTGCAACAGCAACCTCAATGTTTTGCAATAGCAATCTTGATGTGTTTTGCAATACCAACCTCAGTGTGGTTTTCAATAGCAACATCAACGTTTTGCAATAGCAACCTCACCATATTTTGCAATAGCCAACACAACATTTTGCAAGAGCAACCTAAAAGTTTTGCAATAGTAACCTCACGGATTTACAATAACAACCTCAGTGTGATTTGCAATAGCAACCACAATGTTTTGCAACTTGAACCTAAATGTGTTTTTTAATAGCAATCTCCATGTGTTTTGCAATACCAACCTCAACGTTTTGCAATATCAAACTGAATGTATTTTGCAATAGTAACCTCAAAGTGTTTTGCAATAGCAACCTCACAGTGTTTTGCAATACCACCTCAATGTGGTTTGCAATACCACCTCAATGTCGTGCAGTAGCAACCTTGATGTGTTTTGCAATAGCAAAAAATAATGTGTTTTGCAATACCACCTCAATGTCGTGCAGTAGCAACCTTGATGTGTTTTGCAATAGCAACCTCAATATTTTTTGCAATAGCAACACCAACACATTATGCAATATCAACCTCAAGAGGTTTTGCAATAGGAACCACAACGTGTTTTGCAATACCAACCTCAATGTCTTTTGCAATACCAACATCAATGTTTTGCAATAGCCAACCGAACGCTTTGCAAGAGCAACTTCAAAGTTTTGCAATAGCAACCTCAAAGTATTGCAACATCTATTTTTTGCAATAGCAACATAAATGCTCTTTAACATCAGCAAACTAAAAGTTTTTTGAACTGCCAGGTCTAAGGAAAAGCACTGAACCCCAGGGTGATTTTACCTGTGAATAGACAGCCAAGGGACGGTGAAGACCAGCAAGAGCTTTCAGGGCTGGCACCTTCCGTGTGGGACAAGGAGCCGGACGTTTGCCTTTTCGGGAACAGGTTCTGCAGAAAAAGAGTGCCATGAGATGTACCATTCCTGGGAACGCAGAGATCCCCAGTGCGGTTGCGCCTGTGAATAGGCTGCACGGGGAAGGTGAAGACCAGCAACAGCTTTCCGGGCTGCCACCTTCCGTGTGGGACAAGGAGCCGGACGTTTGCCTTTTCGGGAACAGGCACTGCCGAGGATGCGCAGCGTGATTGCATCTTTGGGAAAGCAGAGATTCCCAGTGCGGTTGTGCCTGTGAATAGGCTGCAGGGGGAAGGTGAAGACCAGCAACAGCTTTCAGGGCTGCCACCTTCCGTGTGGGACAAGGAGCCGGACGTTTGCCTTTTCGGGAACAGGCTCTGCCGAGGATGCGCACCGTGAGAGATTGCGTCTCTGGGCAAGCAGAGATCCCAAAACCTGTTGTGCCTGTGAATAGGCTGCAGGGGGAAGGTGAAGACCAGCAAGAGCTTTCAGGGCTGCCACCTTCCGTGTGGGACAAGGAGCCGGACGTTTGCCTTTTCGGGAACAGGCTCTGCCGAGGATGCGCACCGTGAGATGTTCCTTCTCTGGGCAAGCAGAGATCCCAAAACCTGTTGTGCCTGTGAATAGGCTGCATGGGGAAGGTGAAGACCAGCAACAGCTTTCAGGGCTGCCACCTTCCGTGTGGGACAAGGAGCCGGACGTTTGCCTTTTCGGGAACAGGCTCTGCCGAGGATGCGCACCGTGAGATGTTCCTTCTCTGGGCAAGCAGAGATCCTAATACCTGTTGTGCCTGTGAATAGGCTGCAGGGGGAAGGTGAAGACCAGCAAGAGCTTTCCGGGCTGCCACCTTCCGTGTGGGACAAGGAGCCGGACGTTTGCCTTTTTGGGAACAGGCACTGCCGAGGATGCGCAGCGTGATTGCATCTTTGGGAAAGCAGAGATTCCCAGTGCGGTTGTGCCTGTGAATAGGCTGCAGGGGGAAGGTGAAGACCAGCAAGAGCTTTCCGGGCTGCCACCTTCCGTGTGGGACAAGGAGCCGGACGTTTGCCTTTTCGGGAACAGGCTCTGCCGAGGATGCGCACCGTGAGATGTTCCTTCTCTGGGCAAGCAGAGATCCCAAAACCTGTTGTGCCTGTGAATAGGCTGCAGGGGGAAGGTGAAGACCAGCAAGAGCTTTCAGGGCTGCCACCTTCCGTGTGGGACAAGGAGCCGGACGTTTGCCTTTTTGGGAACAGGCTCTGCCGAGGATGCGCACCGTGAGGGATTGCATCTCTGGGAAAGCAGAGATTCCCAGTGCGGTTGTGCCTGTGAATAGGCTGCAGGGGGAAGGTGAAGACCAGCAACAGCTTTCAGGGCTGCCACCTTCCGTGTGGGGCAAGGAGCCGGACGTTTGCCTTTTCGGGAACAGGCTCTGCCGAGGATGCTCACCGTGAGGGATTGCGTCTCTGGGCAAGCAGAGATCCCAAAACCTGTTGTGCCTGTGAATAGGCTGCACGGGGAAGGTGAAGACCAGCAAGAGCTTTCAGGGCTGCCACCTTCCGTGTGGGACAAGGAGCCGGACGTTTGCCTTTTCGGGAACAGGCTCTGCCGAGGATGCGCACCGTGAGATGTTCCTTCTCTGGGCAAGCAGAGATCCCAAAACCTGTTGTGCCTGTGAATAGGCTGCAGGGGGAAGGTGAAGACCAGCAAGAGCTTTCCGGGCTGCCACCTTCCGTGTGGGACAAGGAGCCGGACGTTTGCCTTTTTGGGAACAAGCTCTGCCGAGGATGCGCACCGTGAGATGTTCCTTCTCTGGGCAAGCAGAGATCCCAAAACCTGTTGTGCCTGTGAATAGGCTGCAGGGGGAAGGTGAAGACCAGCAAGAGCTTTCCGGGCTGCCACCTTCCGTGTGGGACAAGGAGCCGGACGTTTGCCTTTTCGGGAACAGGCTCTGCCGAGGATGCGCACTGTGAGAGATTGCGTCTCTGGGAAAGCAGAGATCCCAAAACCTGTTGTGCCTGTGAATAGGCTGCAGGGGGAAGGTGAAGACCAGCAAGAGCTTTCAGGGCTGCCACCTTCCGTGTGGGACAAGGAGCCGGACGTTTGCCTTTTCGGGAACAGGCTCTGCCGAGGATGCGCACCGTGAGATGTTCCTTCTCTGGGCAAGCAGAGATCCCAAAACCTGTTGTGCCTGTGAATAGGCTGCAGGGGGAAGGTGAAGACCAGCAAGAGCTTTCAGGGCTGCCACCTTCCGTGTGGGACAAGGAGCCGGACGTTTGCCTTTTCGGGAACAAGCTCTGCCGAGGATGCGCACCGTGAGGGATTGCGTCTTTGGGAAAGCAGAGATCCCAAAACCTGTTCTGCCTGTGAATAGGCTGCAGGGGGAAGGTGAAGACCAGCAAGAGCTTTCCGGGCTGCCACCTTCCGTGTGGGACAAGGAGCCGGACGTTTGCCTTTTCGGGAACAGGCTCTGCCGAGGATGCGCACCGTGAGAGATTGCGTCTTTGGGAAAGCAGAGATTCCCAGTGCGGTTGTGCCTGTGAATAGGCTGCAGGGGGAAGGTGAAGACCAGCAACAGCTTTCCGGGCTGCCACCTTCCGTGTGGGACAAGGAGCCGGACGTTTGCCTTTTCGGGAACAGGCTCTGCCGAGGATGCGCACCGTGAGATGTTCCTTCTCTGGGCAAGCACAGATCCCAAAACCTGTTGTGCCTGTGAATAGGCTGCACGGGGAAGGTGAAGACCAGCAAGAGCTTTCAGGGCTGCCACCTTCCGTGTGGGACAAGGAGCCGGACGTTTGCCTTTTCGGGAACAGGCTCTGCCGAGGATGCGCACCGTGAGATGTTCCTTCTCTGGGCAAGCAGAGATCCCAAAACCTGTTGTGCCTGTGAATAGGCTGCACGGGGAAGGTGAAGACCAGCAAGAGCTTTCAGGGCTGCCACCTTCCGTGTGGGACAAGGAGCCGGACGTTTGCCTTTTTGGGAACAGGCTCTGCCGAGGATGCGCACCGTGAGATGTTCCTTCTCTGGGCAAGCACAGATCCCAAAACCTGTTGTGCCTGTGAATAGGCTGCAGGGGGAAGGTGAAGACCAGCAAGAGCTTTCAGGGCTGCCACCTTCCGTGTGGGACAAGGAGCCGGACGTTTGCCTTTTCGGGAACAGGCTCTGCCGAGGATGCGCACCGTGAGATGTTCCTTCTCTGGGAAAGCAGAGATCCCAAAACCTGTTGTGCCTGTGAATAGGCTGCAGGGGGAAGGTGAAGACCAGCAACAGCTTTCCGGGCTGCCACCTTCCGTGTGGGACAAGGAGCCGGACGTTTGCCTTTTCGGGAACAAGATCTGCCGAGGATGCGCACCGTGAGGGATTGCGTCTTTGGGAAAGCAGAGATTCCCAGTGCGGTTGTGCCTGTGAATAGGCTGCAGGGGGAAGGTGAAGACCAGCAAGAGCTTTCAGGGCTGCCACCTTCCATGTGGGACAAGGAGCCGGACGTTTGCCTTTTTGGGAACAAGCTCTGCCGAGGATGCGCACCGTGAGATGTTCCTTCTCTGGGCAAGCAGAGATCCCAAAACCTGTTGTGCCTGTGAATAGGCTGCAGGGGGAAGGTGAAGACCAGCAAGAGCTTTCAGGGCTGCCACCTTCCGTGTGGGACAAGGAGCCGGACGTTTGCCTTTTCGGGAACAGGCTCTGCCGAGGATGTGCACCGTGAGGGATTGCGTGTCTGGGAAAGCAGAGATTCCCAGTGCGGTTGTGCCTGTGAATAGGCTGCAGGGGGAAGGTGAAGACCAGCAAGAGCTTTCAGGGCTGCCACCTTCCGTGTGGGACAAGGAGCCGGACGTTTGCCTTTTCGGGAACAGGCTCTGCCGAGGATGCGCACCGTGAGGGATTGCGTCTCTGGGCAAGCAGAGATCCCAAAACCTGTTGTGCCTGTGAATAGGCTGCACGGGGAAGGTGAAGACCAGCAAGAGCTTTCAGGGCTGCCACCTTCCATGTGGGACAAGGAGCCGGACGTTTGCCTTTTCGGGAACAGGCTCTGCCGAGGATGCGCACCGTGAGGGATTGCATCTCTGGGAAAGCAGAGATTCCCAGTGCGGTTGTGCCTGTGAATAGGCTGCAGGGGGAAGGTGAAGACCAGCAACAGCTTTCAGGGCTGCCACCTTCCGTGTGGGACAAGGAGCCGGACGTTTGCCTTTTCGGGAACAGGCTCTGCCGAGGATGCGCACCGTGAGATGTTCCTTCTCTGGGCAAGCAGAGATCCCCAAACCTGTTGTGCCTGTGAATAGGCTGCAGGGGGAAGGTGAAGACCAGCAAGAGCTTTCCGGGCTGCCACCTTCCGTGTGGGACAAGGAGCCGGACGTTTGCCTTTTTGGGAACAAGCTCTGCCGAGGATGCGCACCGTGAGATGTTCCTTCTCTGGGCAAGCAGAGATCCCAAAACCTGTTGTGCCTGTGAATAGGCTGCAGGGGGAAGGTGAAGACCAGCAAGAGCTTTCAGGGCTGCCACCTTCCGTGTGGGACAAGGAGCCGGACGTTTGCCTTTTCGGGAACAGGCTCTGCCGAGGATGCGCACTGTGAGAGATTGCGTCTCTGGGAAAGCAGAGATCCCAACACCTGTTGTGCCTGTGAATAGGCTGCATGGGGAAGGTGAAGACCAGCAAGAGCTTTCAGGGCTGCCACCTTCCGTGTGGGACAAGGAGCCGGACGTTTGCCTTTTCGGGAACAGGCTCTGCCGAGGATGCGCACCGTGAGATGTTCCTTCTCTGGGCAAGCAGAGATCCCAAAACCTGTTGTGCCTGTGAATAGGCTGCAGGGGGAAGGTGAAGACCAGCAAGAGCTTTCAGGGCTGCCACCTTCCGTGTGGGACAAGGAGCCGGACGTTTGCCTTTTCGGGAACAGGCTCTGCCGAGGATGCGCACCGTGAGAGATTGCGTCTTGGGGCAAGCAGAGATCCCAAAACCTGTTGTGCCTGTGAATAGGCTGCAGGGGGAAGGTGAAGACCAGCAAGAGCTTTCAGGGCTGCCACCTTCCGTGTGGGACAAGGAGCCGGACGTTTGCCTTTTCGGGAACAGGCTCTGCCGAGGATGCGCACCATGAGAGATTGCGTCTCTGGGAAAGCAGGGATCCCAAAACCTCTTGTGCCTGTGAATAGGCTGCAGGGGGAAGGTGAAGACCAGCAAGAGCTTTCCGGGCTGCCACCTTCCGTGTGGGACAAGGAGCCGGACGTTTGCCTTTTCGGGAACAGGCTCTGCCGAGGATGCGCACCGTGAGGGATTGCGTCTTTGGGAAAGCAGAGATTCCCAGTGCGGTTGTGCCTGTGAATAGGCTGCAGGGGGAAGGTGAAGACCAGCAAGAGCTTTCCGGGCTCCCACCTTCCGTGTGGGACAAGGAGCCGGACGTTTGCCTTTTCGGGAACAGGCTCTGCCGAGGATGCGCACCGTGAGAGACTGCGTCTTTGGGAAAGCAGAGATTCCCAGTGCGGTTGTGCCTGTGAATAGGCTGCAGGGGGAAGGTGAAGACCAGCAACAGCTTTCAGGGCTGCCACCTTCCGTGTGGGACAAGGAGCCGGACGTTTGCCTTTTCGGGAACAGGCTCTGCCGAGGATGCGCACCGTGAGGGATTGCGTCTCTGGGAAAGCAGAGATTCCCAGTGCGGTTGTGCCTGTGAATAGGCTGCAGGGGGAAGGTGAAGACCAGCAAGAGCTTTCCGGGCTGCCACCTTCCGTGTGGGACAAGGAGCCGGACGTTTGCCTTTTTGGGAACAGGCTCTGCCGAGGATGCGCACCGTGAGAGATTGCGTCTCTGGGATAGCAGAGATTCCCAGTGCGGTTGTGCCTGTGAATAGGCTGCATGGGGAAGGTGAAGACCAGCAACAGCTTTCAGGGCTGCCACCTTCCGTGTGGGACAAGGAGCCGGACGTTTGCCTGTTCTGGAACAGGCTCTGCCGAGGATGCGCACCGTGAGAGATTGCGTCTCTGGGCAAGCAGAGATCCCCAAACCTGTTGTGCCTGTGAATAGGCTGCAGGGGGAAGGTGAAGACCAGCAAGAGCTTTCCGGGCTGCCACCTTCCGTGTGGGACAAGGAGCCGGACGTTTGCCTTTTCGGGAACAGGCTCTGCCGAGGATGCGCACCGTGAGAGATTGCGTCTTTGGGAAAGCAGAGATTCCCAGTGCGGTTGTGCCTGTGAATAGGCTGCAGGGGGAAGGTGAAGACCAGCAACAGCTTTCCGGGCTGCCACCTTCCGTGTGGGACAAGGAGCCGGACGTTTGCCTTTTCGGGAACAGGCTCTGCCGAGGATGCGCACCGTGAGAGATTGCGTCTCTGGGAAAGCAGAGATTCCCAGTGCGGTTGTGCCTGTGAATAGGCTGCAGGGGGAAGGTGAAGAGCAGCAAGAGCTTTCAGGGCTGCCACCTTCCGTGTGGGACAAGGAGCCGGACGTTTGCCTTTTCGGGAACAGGCTCTGCCGAGGATGCGCACCGTGAGATGTTCCTTCTCTGGGCAAGCAGAGATCCCAAAACCTGTTGTGCCTGTGAATAGGCTGCACGGGGAAGGTGAAGACCAGCAAGAGCTTTCCGGGCTGCCACCTTCCGTGTGGGACAAGGAGCCGGACGTTTGCCTTTTCGGGAACAGGCTCTGCCGAGGATGCGCACCGTGAGAGATTGCATCTCTGGGAAAGCAGAGATTCCCAGTGCGGTTGTGCCTGTGAATAGGCTGCAGGGGGAAGGTGAAGACCAGCAACAGCTTTCCGGGCTGCCACCTTCCATGTGGGGCAAGGAGCCGGACGTTTGCCTTTTCGGGAACAGGCTCTGCCGAGGATGCGCACCGTGAGAGATTGCGTCTTTGGGAAAGCAGAGATTCCCAGTGCGGTTGTGCCTGTGAATAGGCTGCAGGGGGAAGGTGAAGACCAGCAACAGCTTTCAGGGCTGCCACCTTCCGTGTGGGACAAGGAGCCGGACGTTTGCCTTTTCGGGAACAGGCTCTGCCGAGGATGCGCACCGTGAGATGTTCCTTCTCTGGGCAAGCAGAGATCCCAAAACCTGTTGTGCCTGTGAATAGGCTGCAGGGGGAAGGTGAAGACCAGCAAGAGCTTTCCGGGCTGCCACCTTCCGTGTGGGACAAGGAGCCGGACGTTTGCCTTTTCGGGAACAGGCTCTGCCGAGGATGCGCACTGTGAGAGATTGCGTCTCTGGGAAAGCAGAGATCCCAACACCTGTTGTGCCTGTGAATAGGCTGCATGGGGAAGGTGAAGACCAGCAACAGCTTTCAGGGCTGCCACCTTCCGTGTGGGACAAGGAGCCGGACGTTTGCCTTTTCGGGAACAGGCTCTGCCGAGGATGCGCACCGTGAGATGTTCCTTCTCTGGGCAAGCAGAGATCCCAAAACCTGTTGTGCCTGTGAATAGGCTGCAGGGGGAAGGTGAAGACCAGCAAGAGCTTTCCGGGCTGCCACCTTCCGTGTGGGACAAGGAGCCGGACGTTTGCCTTTTCGGGAACAGGCTCTGCCGAGGATGCGCACCGTGAGAGATTGCGTCTTGGGGCAAGCACAGATCCCAAAACCTGTTGTGCCTGTGAATAGGCTGCAGGGGGAAGGTGAAGACCAGCAACAGCTTTCAGGGCTGCCACCTTCCGTGTGGGACAAGGAGCCGGACGTTTGCCTTTTCGGGAACAGGCTCTGCCGAGGATGCGCACCGTGAGAGATTGCGTCTTGGGGCAAGCAGAGATCCCAAAACCTGTTGTGCCTGTGAATAGGCTGCAGGGGGAAGGTGAAGACCAGCAAGAGCTTTCAGGGCTGCCACCTTCCGTGTGGGACAAGGAGCCGGACGTTTGCCTTTTCGGGAACAGGCTCTGCCGAGGATGCGGACCATGAGAGATTGCGTCTTTGGGAAAGCAGAGATTCCCAGTGCGGTTGTGCCTGTGAATAGGCTGCAGGGGGAAGGTGAAGACCAGCAACAGCTTTCCGGGCTCCCACCTTCCGTGTGGGACAAGGAGCCGGACGTTTGCCTTTTCGGGAACAGGCTCTGCCGAGGATGCGCACCGTGAGAGACTGCGTCTTTGGGAAAGCAGAGATTCCCAGTGCGGTTGTGCCTGTGAATAGGCTGCAGGGGGAAGGTGAAGACCAGCAAGAGCTTTCAGGGCTGCCACCTTCCGTGTGGGACAAGGAGCCGGACGTTTGCCTTTTCGGGAACAGGCTCTGCCGAGGATGCGCACCGTGAGGGATTGCGTCTCTGGGAAAGCAGAGATTCCCAGTGCGGTTGTGCCTGTGAATAGGCTGCAGGGGGAAGGTGAAGAGCAGCAACAGCTTTCCGGGCTGCCACCTTCCGTGTGGGACAAGGAGCCGGACGTTTGCCTTTTTGGGAACAGGCTCTTCCGAGGATGCGCACCGTGAGAGATTGCGTCTCTGGGAAAGCAGAGATTCCCAGTGCGGTTGTGCCTGTGAATAGGCTGCATGGGGAAGGTGAAGACCAGCAACAGCTTTCAGGGCTGCCACCTTCCGTGTGGGACAAGGAGCCGGACGTTTGCCTGTTCTGGAACAGGCTCTGCCGAGGATGCGCACCGTGAGAGATTGCGTCTCTGGGCAAGCAGAGATCCCAAAACCTGTTGTGCCTGTGAATAGGCTGCAGGGGGAAGGTGAAGACCAGCAACAGCTTTCCGGGCTGCCACCTTCCGTGTGGGACAAGGAGCCGGACGTTTGCCTTTTCGGGAACAGGCTCTGCCGAGGATGCGCACCGTGAGATGTTCCTTCTCTGGGCAAGCAGAGATCCCAAAACCTGTTGTTCCTGTGAATAGGCTGCATGGGGAAGGTGAAGACCAGCAAGAGCTTTCAGGGCTGCCACCTTCCGTGTGGGACAAGGAGCCGGACGTTTGCCTTTTCGGGAACAGGCTCTGCCGAGGATGCGCACCGTGAGGGATTGCGTCTTTGGGAAAGCAGAGATTCCCAGTGCGGTTGTGCCTGTGAATAGGCTGCAGGGGGAAGGTGAAGACCAGCAAGAGCTTTCAGGGCTGCCACCTTCCATGTGGGACAAGGAGCCGGACGTTTGCCTTTTCGGGAACAGGCTCTGCCGAGGATGCGCACCGTGAGAGATTGCGTCTCTGGGAAAGCAGAGATCCCAACACCTGTTGTGCCTGTGAATAGGCTGCATGGGGAAGGTGAAGACCAGCAACAGCTTTCCGGCCTGCCACCTTCCGTGTTGGACAAGGAGCCGGACGTTTGCCTTTTCGGGAACAGGCTCTGCCGAGGATGCGCACCGTGAGATGTTCCTTCTCTGGGCAAGCAGAGATCCCAAAACCTGTTGTGCCTGTGAATAGGCTGCAGGGGGAAGGTGAAGACCAGCAAGAGCTTTCAGGGCTGCCACCTTCCGTGTGGGACAAGGAGCCGGACGTTTGCCTTTTCGGGAACAGGCTCTGCCGAGGATGCGCACCGTGAGAGATTGCGTCTTGGGGCAAGCACAGATCCCAAAACCTGTTGTGCCTGTGAATAGGCTGCATGGGGAAGGTGAAGACCAGCAAGAGCTTTCAGGGCTGCCACCTTCCGTGTGGGACAAGGAGCCGGACGTTTGCCTTTTCGGGAACAGGCTCTGCCGAGGATGCGCACCGTGAGAGATTGCGTCTTTGGGCAAGCACAGATCCCAAAACCTGTTGTGCCTGTGAATAGGCTGCACGGGGAAGGTGAAGACCAGCAAGAGCTTTCAGGGCTGCCACCTTCCGTGTGGGACAAGGAGCCGGACGTTTGCCTTTTCGGGAACAGGCTCTGCCGAGGATGCGCACCGTGAGAGATTGCGTTTCTGGGCAAGCAGAGATCCCCAAACCTGTTGTGCCTGTGAATAGGCTGCAGGGGGAAGGTGAAGACCAGCAAGAGCTTTCAGGGCTGCCACCTTCCGTGTGGGACAAGGAGCCGGACGTTTGCCTTTTCGGGAACAGGCTCTGCCGAGGATGCGCACCGTGAGGGATTGCATCTTTGGGAAAGCAGAGATTCCCAGTGCGGTTGTGCCTGTGAATAGGCTGCACGGGGAAGGTGAAGACCAGCAACAGCTTTCCGGGCTGCCACCTTCCGTGTGGGACAAGGAGCCGGACATTTGCCTTTTCGGGAACAGGCTCTGCCGAGGATGCGCACCGTGAGAGATTGCGTCTTTGGGAAAGCAGAGATTCCCAGTGCGGTTGTGCCTGTGAATAGGCTGCAGGGGGAAGGTGAAGACCAGCAAGAGCTTTCCGGGCTGCCACCTTCCGTGTGGGACAAGGAGCCGGACGTTTGCCTTTTCGGGAACAGGCTCTGCCGAGGATGCGCACCGTGAGATGTTCCTTCTCTGGGCAAGCAGAGATCCCAAAACCTGTTGTGCCTGTGAATAGGCTGCAGGGGGAAGGTGAAGACCAGCAAGAGCTTTCAGGGCTGCCACCTTCCGTGTGGGACAAGGAGCCGGACGTTTGCCTTTTCGGGAACAGGCTCTGCCGAGGATGCGCACCGTGAGAGATTGCGTCTTGGGGCAAGCACAGATCCCAAAACCTGTTGTGCCTGTGAATAGGCTGCATGGGGAAGGTGAAGACCAGCAAGAGCTTTCAGGGCTGCCACCTTCCGTGTGGGACAAGGAGCCGGACGTTTGCCTTTTCGGGAACAGGCTCTGCCGAGGATGCGCACCGTGAGAGATTGCGTCTTTGGGCAAGCACAGATCCCAAAACCTGTTGTGCCTGTGAATAGGCTGCACGGGGAAGGTGAAGACCAGCAAGAGCTTTCAGGGCTGCCACCTTCCGTGTGGGACAAGGAGCCGGACGTTTGCCTTTTCGGGAACAGGCTCTGCCGAGGATGCGCACCGTGAGAGATTGCGTTTCTGGGCAAGCAGAGATCCCCAAACCTGTTGTGCCTGTGAATAGGCTGCAGGGGGAAGGTGAAGACCAGCAAGAGCTTTCAGGGCTGCCACCTTCCGTGTGGGACAAGGAGCCGGACGTTTGCCTTTTCGGGAACAGGCTCTGCCGAGGATGCGCACCGTGAGGGATTGCATCTTTGGGAAAGCAGAGATTCCCAGTGCGGTTGTGCCTGTGAATAGGCTGCACGGGGAAGGTGAAGACCAGCAACAGCTTTCCGGGCTGCCACCTTCCGTGTGGGACAAGGAGCCGGACATTTGCCTTTTCGGGAACAGGCTCTGCCGAGGATGCGCACCGTGAGAGATTGCGTCTTTGGGAAAGCAGAGATTCCCAGTGCGGTTGTGCCTGTGAATAGGCTGCAGGGGGAAGGTGAAGACCAGCAAGAGCTTTCCGGGCTGCCACCTTCCGTGTGGGACAAGGAGCCGGACGTTTGCCTTTTCGGGAACAGGCTCTGCCGAGGATGCGCACCGTGAGATGTTCCTTCTCTGGGCAAGCAGAGATCCCAAAACCTGTTGTGCCTGTGAATAGGCTGCAGGGGGAAGGTGAAGACCAGCAAGAGCTTTCAGGGCTGCCACCTTCCGTGTGGGACAAGGAGCCGGACGTTTGCCTTTTCGGGAACAAGCTCTGCCGAGGATGCGCACCGTGAGGGATTGCGTCTTTGGGAAAGCAGAGATTCCCAGTGCGGTTGTGCCTGTGAATAGGCTGCAGGGGGAAGGTGAAGACCAGCAACAGCTTTCCGGGCTGCCACCTTCCATGTGGGACAAGGAGCCGGACGTCTGCCTTTTCGGGAACAAGCTCTGCCGAGGATGCGCACCGTGAGATGTTCCTTCTCTGGGCAAGCAGAGATCCCAAAACCTGTTGTGCCTGTGAATAGGCTGCAGGGGGAAGGTGAAGACCAGCAACAGCTTTCAGGGCTGCCACCTTCCGTGTGGGACAAGGAGCCGGACGTTTGCCTTTTCGGGAACAGGCTCTGCCGAGGATGCGCACCGTGAGGGATTGCGTCTTTGGGAAAGCAGAGATTCCCAGTGCGGTTGTGCCTGTGAATAGGCTGCATGGGGAAGGTGAAGACCAGCAAGAGCTTTCAGGGCTGCCACCTTCCGTGTGGGACAAGGAGCCGGACGTTTGCCTTTTCGGGAACAAGCTCTGCCGAGGATGCGCACCATGAGATGTTCCTTCTCTGGGCAAGCAGAGATCCCAAAACCTGTTGTGCCTGTGAATAGGCTGCAGGGGGAAGGTGAAGACCAGCAAGAGCTTTCCGGGCTGCCACCTTCCGTGTGGGACAAGGAGCCGGACGTTTGCCTTTTCGGGAACAGGCTCTGCCGAGGATGCGCACCGTGAGAGATTGCGTCTCTGGGCAAGCAGAGATCCCAAAACCTGTTGTGCCTGTGAATAGGCTGCAGGGGGAAGGTGAAGACCAGCAAGAGCTTTCAGGGCTGCCACCTTCCGTGTGGGACAAGGAGCCGGACGTTTGCCTTTTCGGGAACAGGCTCTGCCGAGGGTGCGCACCGTGAGATGTTCCTTCTCTGGGCAAGCAGAGATCCCAAAACCTGTTGTGCCTGTGAATAGGCTGCAGGGGGAAGGTGAAGACCAGCAAGAGCTTTCAGGGCTGCCACCTTCCGTGTGGGACAAGGAGCCGGACGTTTGCCTTTTCGGGAACAGGCTCTGCCGAGGATGCTCACCGTGAGGGATTGCGTCTTTGGGAAAGCAGAGATTCCCAGTGCGGTTGTGCCTGTGAATAGGCTGCACGGGGAAGGTGAAGACCAGCAAGAGCTTTCAGGGCTGCCACCTTCCGTGTGGGACAAGGAGCCGGACGTTTGCCTTTTCGGGAACAGGCTCTGACGAGGATGCGCACCGTGAGAGATTGCGTCTCTGGGAAAGCAGAGATTCCCAGTGCGGTTGTGCCTGTGAATAGGCTGCAGGGGGAAGGTGAAGACCAGCAAGAGCTTTCAGGGCTGCCACCTTCCGTGTGGGACAAGGAGCCGGACGTTTGCCTGTTCTGGAACAGGCTCTGCCGAGGATGCGCACCGTGAGATGTTCCTTCTCTGGGCAAGCACAGATCCCAAAACCTGTTGTGCCTGTGAATAGGCTGCAGGGGGAAGGTGAAGACCAGCAAGAGCTTTCAGGGCTGCCACCTTCCGTGTGGGACAAGGAGCCGGACGTTTGCCTTTTCGGGAACAGGCTCTGCTGAGGATGCGCACCGTGAGAGATTGCGTCTTTGGGAAAGCAGAGATTCCCAGTGCGGTTGTGCCTGTGAATAGGCTGCAGGGGGAAGGTGAAGACCAGCAACAGCTTTCCGGGCTGCCACCTTCCGTGTGGGACAAGGAGCCGGACGTTTGCCTTTTCGGGAACAGGCTCTGCCGAGGATGCGCACCGTGAGATGTTCCTTCTCTGGGCAAGCAGAGATCCCAAAACCTGTTGTGCCTGTGAATAGGCTGCAGGGGGAAGGTGAAGACCAGCAAGAGCTTTCAGGGCTGCCACCTTCCGTGTGGGACAAGGAGCCGGACGTTTGCCTTTTCGGGAACAGGCTCTGCCGAGGATGCGCACCGTGAGAGATTGCGTCTTGGGGCAAGCACAGATCCCAAAACCTGTTGTGCCTGTGAATAGGGTGCACGGGGAAGGTGAAGACCAGCAAGAGCTTTCAGGGCTGCCACCTTCCGTGTGGGACAAGGAGCCGGACGTTTGCCTTTTCGGGAACAGGCTCTGCCGAGGATGCGCACCGTGAGAGATTGCGTCTTTGGGCAAGCAGAGATCCCAAAACCTGTTGTGCCTGTGAATAGGCTGCAGGGGGAAGGTGAAGACCAGCAAGAGCTTTCAGGGCTGCCACCTTCCGTGTGGGACAAGGAGCCGGACGTTTGCCTTTTCGGGAACAGGCTCTGCCGAGGATGCGGACCATGAGAGATTGCGTCTCTGGGAAAGCAGGGATCCCAAAACCTCTTGTGCCTGTGAATAGGCTGCAGGGGGAAGGTGAAGACCAGCAAGAGCTTTCCGGGCTGCCACCTTCCGTGTGGGACAAGGAGCCGGACGTTTGCCTTTTCGGGAACAGGCTCTGCCGAGGATGCGCACCGTGAGGGATTGCGTCTTTGGGAAAGCAGAGATTCCCAGTGCGGTTGTGCCTGTGAATAGGCTGCAGGGGGAAGGTGAAGACCAGCAACAGCTTTCCGGGCTCCCACCTTCCGTGTGGGACAAGGAGCCGGACGTTTGCCTTTTCGGGAACAGGCTCTGCCGAGGATGCGCACCGTGAGAGACTGCGTCTTTGGGAAAGCAGAGATTCCCAGTGCGGTTGTGCCTGTGAATAGGCTGCAGGGGGAAGGTGAAGACCAGCAACAGCTTTCCGGGCTGCCACCTTCCGTGTGGGACAAGGAGCCGGACGTTTGCCTTTTCGGGAACAGGCTCTGCCGAGGATGCGCACCGTGAGGGATTGCGTCTCTGGGAAAGCAGAGATTCCCAGTGCGGTTGTGCCTGTGAATAGGCTGCAGGGGGAAGGTGAAGACCAGCAAGAGCTTTCAGGGCTGCCACCTTCCGTGTGGGACAAGGAGCCGGACGTTTGCCTTTTTGGGAACAGGCTCTTCCGAGGATGCGCACCGTGAGAGATTGCGTCTCTGGGAAAGCAGAGATTCCCAGTGCGGTTGTGCCTGTGAATAGGCTGCATGGGGAAGGTGAAGACCAGCAAGAGCTTTCAGGGCTGCCACCTTCCGTGTGGGACAAGGAGCCGGACGTTTGCCTGTTCTGGAACAGGCTCTGCCGAGGATGCGCACCGTGAGAGATTGCGTCTCTGGGCAAGCAGAGATCCCAAAACCTGTTGTGCCTGTGAATAGGCTGCAGGGGGAAGGTGAAGACCAGCAACAGCTTTCAGGGCTGCCACCTTCCGTGTGGGACAAGGAGCCGGACGTTTGCCTTTTCGGGAACAGGCTCTGCCGAGGATGCGCACCGTGAGATGTTCCTTCTCTGGGCAAGCAGAGATCCCAAAACCTGTTGTGCCTGTGAATAGGCTGCATGGGGAAGGTGAAGACCAGCAACAGCTTTCAGGGCTGCCACCTTCCGTGTGGGACAAGGAGCCGGACGTTTGCCTTTTCGGGAACAGGCTCTGCCGAGGATGCGCACCGTGAGGGATTGCGTCTTTGGGAAAGCAGAGATTCCCAGTGCGGTTGTGCCTGTGAATAGGCTGCAGGGGGAAGGTGAAGACCAGCAAGAGCTTTCAGGGCTGCCACCTTCCATGTGGGACAAGGAGCCGGACGTTTGCCTTTTCGGGAACAGGCTCTGCCGAGGATGCGCACCGTGAGAGATTGCGTCTTTGGGAAAGCAGAGATTCCCAGTGCGGTTGTGCCTGTGAATAGGCTGCAGGGGGAAGGTGAAGACCAGCAAGAGCTTTCAGGGCTGCCACCTTCCGTGTGGGACAAGGAGCCGGACGTCTGCCTTTTCGGGAACAATCTCTGCCGAGGATGCGCACCGTGAGATGTTCCTTCTCTGGGCAAGCAGAGATCCCAAAACCTGTTGTGCCTGTGAATAGGCTGCAGGGGGAAGGTGAAGACCAGCAACAGCTTTCAGGGCTGCCACCTTCCGTGTGGGACAAGGAGCCGGACGTTTGCCTTTTCGGGAACAGGCTCTGCCGAGGATGCGCACCGTGAGGGATTGCGTCTTTGGGAAAGCAGAGATTCCCAGTGCGGTTGTGCCTGTGAATAGGCTGCATGGGGAAGGTGAAGACCAGCAAGAGCTTTCAGGGCTGCCACCTTCCGTGTGGGACAAGGAGCCGGACGTTTGCCTTTTCGGGAACAAGCTCTGCCGAGGATGCGCACCATGAGATGTTCCTTCTCTGGGCAAGCAGAGATCCCAAAACCTGTTGTGCCTGTGAATAGGCTGCAGGGGGAAGGTGAAGACCAGCAACAGCTTTCCGGGCTGCCACCTTCCGTGTGGGACAAGGAGCCGGACGTTTGCCTTTTTGGGAACAGGCTCTGCCGAGGATGCGCACCGTGAGAGATTGCGTCTCTGGGCAAGCAGAGATCCCAAAACCTGTTGTGCCTGTGAATAGGCTGCACGGGGAAGGTGAAGACCAGCAAGAGCTTTCAGGGCTGCCACCTTCCGTGTGGGACAAGGAGCCGGACGTTTGCCTTTTCGGGAACAGGCTCTGCCGAGGATGCGCACCGTGAGATGTTCCTTCTCTGGGCAAGCAGAGATCCCAAAACCTGTTGTGCCTGTGAATAGGCTGCAGGGGGAAGGTGAAGACCAGCAAGAGCTTTCAGGGCTGCCACCTTCCGTGTGGGACAAGGAGCCGGACGTTTGCCTTTTCGGGAACAGGCTCTGCCGAGGATGCTCACCGTGAGGGATTGCGTCTTTGGGAAAGCAGAGATTCCCAGTGCGGTTGTGCCTGTGAATAGGCTGCACGGGGAAGGTGAAGACCAGCAAGAGCTTTCAGGGCTGCCACCTTCCGTGTGGGACAAGGAGCCGGACGTTTGCCTTTTCGGGAACAGGCTTTGACGAGGATGCGCACCGTGAGAGATTGCGTCTCTGGGAAAGCAGAGATTCCCAGTGCGGTTGTGCCTGTGAATAGGCTGCAGGGGGAAGGTGAAGACCAGCAAGAGCTTTCAGGGCTGCCACCTTCCGTGTGGGACAAGGAGCCGGACGTTTGCCTGTTCTGGAACAGGCTCTGCCGAGGATGCGCACCGTGAGATGTTCCTTCTCTGGGCAAGCAGAGATCCCAAAACCTGTTGTGCCTGTGAATAGGCTGCAGGGGGAAGGTGAAGACCAGCAAGAGCTTTCAGGGCTGCCACCTTCCGTGTGGGACAAGGAGCCGGACGTTTGCCTTTTCGGGAACAGGCTCTGCCGAGGATGCGCACCGTGAGAGATTGCGTCTTTGGGAAAGCAGAGATTCCCAGTGCGGTTGTGCCTGTGAATAGGCTGCAGGGGGAAGGTGAAGACCAGCAACAGCTTTCCGGGCTGCCACCTTCCGTGTGGGACAAGGAGCCGGACGTTTGCCTTTTCGGGAACAGGCTCTGCCGAGGATGCGCACCGTGAGATGTTCCTTCTCTGGGCAAGCAGAGATCCCAAAACCTGTTGTGCCTGTGAATAGGCTGCAGGGGGAAGGTGAAGACCAGCAAGAGCTTTCAGGGCTGCCACCTTCCGTGTGGGACAAGGAGCCGGACGTTTGCCTTTTCGGGAACAAGCTCTGCCGAGGATGCGCACCGTGAGAGATTGCGTCTTTGGGAAAGCAGAGATTCCCAGTGCGGTTGTGCCTGTGAATAGGCTGCAGGGGGAAGGTGAAGACCAGCAAGAGCTTTCAGGGCTGCCACCTTCCATGTGGGACAAGGAGCCGGACGTTTGCCTTTTCGGGAACAAGCTCTGCCGAGGATGCGCACCGTGAGATGTTCCTTCTCTGGGCAAGCAGAGATCCCAAAACCTGTTGTGCCTGTGAATAGGCTGCAGGGGGAAGGTGAAGAGCAGCAAGAGCTTTCAGGGCTGCCACCTTCCGTGTGGGACAAGGAGCCGGACGTTTGCCTTTTCGGGAACAGGCTCTGCCGAGGATGCGCACCGTGAGGGATTGCGTCTTTGGGAAAGCAGAGATTCCCAGTGCGGTTGTGCCTGTGAATAGGCTGCATGGGGAAGGTGAAGACCAGCAAGAGCTTTCAGGGCTGCCACCTTCCGTGTGGGACAAGGAGCCGGACGTTTGCCTTTTCGGGAACAAGCTCTGCCGAGGATGCGCACCATGAGATGTTCCTTCTCTGGGCAAGCACAGATCCCAAAACCTGTTGTGCCTGTGAATAGGCTGCAGGGGGAAGGTGAAGACCAGCAACAGCTTTCCGGGCTGCCACCTTCCGTGTGGGACAAGGAGCCGGACGTTTGCCTTTTTGGGAACAGGCTCTGCCGAGGATGCGCACCGTGAGAGATTGCGTCTCTGGGCAAGCAGAGATCCCAAAACCTGTTGTGCCTGTGAATAGGCTGCAGGGGGAAGGTGAAGACCAGCAAGAGCTTTCCGGGCTGCCACCTTCCGTGTGGGACAAGGAGCCGGACGTTTGCCTTTTCGGGAACAGGCTCTGCCGAGGATGCGCACCGTGAGATGTTCCTTCTCTGGGCAAGCAGAGATCCCAAAACCTGTTGTGCCTGTGAATAGGCTGCAGGGGGAAGGTGAAGACCAGCAAGAGCTTTCAGGGCTGCCACCTTCCGTGTGGGACAAGGAGCCGGACGTTTGCCTTTTCGGGAACAGGCTCTGCCGAGGATGCTCACCGTGAGGGATTGCGTCTTTGGGAAAGCAGAGATTCCCAGTGCGGTTGTGCCTGTGAATAGGGTGCACGGGGAAGGTGAAGACCAGCAAGAGCTTTCCGGGCTGCCACCTTCCGTGTGGGACAAGGAGCCGGACGTTTGCCTTTTCGGGAACAGGCTCTGACGAGGATGCGCACCGTGAGAGATTGCGTCTCTGGGAAAGCAGAGATTCCCAGTGCGGTTGTGCCTGTGAATAGGCTGCAGGGGGAAGGTGAAGACCAGCAAGAGCTTTCAGGGCTGCCACCTTCCGTGTGGGACAAGGAGCCGGACGTTTGCCTGTTCTGGAACAGGCTCTGCCGAGGATGCGCACCGTGAGATGTTCCTTCTCTGGGCAAGCACAGATCCCAAAACCTGTTGTGCCTGTGAATAGGCTGCAGGGGGAAGGTGAAGACCAGCAAGAGCTTTCAGGGCTGCCACCTTCCGTGTGGGACAAGGAGCCGGACGTTTGCCTTTTCGGGAACAGGCTCTGCTGAGGATGCGCACCGTGAGAGATTGCGTCTTTGGGAAAGCAGAGATTCCCAGTGCGGTTGTGCCTGTGAATAGGCTGCAGGGGGAAGGTGAAGACCAGCAAGAGCTTTCAGGGCTGCCACCTTCCGTGTGGGACAAGGAGCCGGACGTTTGCCTTTTCGGGAACAGGCTCTGCCGAGGATGCGCACCGTGAGATGTTCCTTCTCTGGGCAAGCAGAGATCCCAAAACCTGTTGTGCCTGTGAATAGGCTGCAGGGGGAAGGTGAAGACCAGCAAGAGCTTTCAGGGCTGCCACCTTCCGTGTGGGACAAGGAGCCGGACGTTTGCCTTTTCGGGAACAGGCTCTGCTGAGGATGCGCACCGTGAGATGTTCCTTCTCTGGGCAAGCAGAGATCCCAAAACCTGTTGTGCCTGTGAATAGGCTGCACGGGGAAGGTGAAGACCAGCAAGAGCTTTCCGGGCTGCCACCTTCCGTGTGGGACAAGGAGCCGGACGTTTGCCTTTTCGGGAACAGGCTCTGCCGAGGATGCGCACCGTGAGAGATTGCGTCTTTGGGAAAGCAGAGATTCCCAGTGCGGTTGTGCCTGTGAATAGGCTGCAGGGGGAAGGTGAAGACCAGCAACAGCTTTCAGGGCTGCCACCTTCCGTGTGGGACAAGGAGCCGGACGTTTGTCTTTTCGGGAACAAGCTCTGCCGAGGATGCGCACCGTGAGATGTTCCTTCTCTGGGCAAGCACAGATCCCAAAACCTGTTGTGCCTGTGAATAGGCTGCAGGGGGAAGGTGAAGACCAGCAAGAGCTTTCAGGGCTGCCACCTTCCGTGTGGGACAAGGAGCCGGACGTTTGCCTTTTCGGGAACAGGCTCTGCCGAGGATGCGCACCGTGAGAGATTGCGTCTCTGGGAAAGCAGAGATTCCCAGTGCGGTTGTGCCTGTGAATAGGCTGCAGGGGGAAGGTGAAGACCAGCAACAGCTTTCAGGGCTGCCACCTTCCGTGTGGGACAAGGAGCCGGACGTTTGCCTGTTCTGGAACAGGCTCTGCCGAGGATGCGCACCGTGAGAGATTGCGTCTCTGGGCAAGCAGAGATCCCAAAACCTGTTGTGCCTGTGAATAGGCTGCAGGGGGAAGGTGAAGACCAGCAAGAGCTTTCAGGGCTGCCACCTTCCGTGTGGGACAAGGAGCCGGACGTTTGCCTTTTCGGGAACAGGCTCTGCCGAGGTTGCGCACCGTGAGAGATTGCGTCTCAGGGAAAGCAGAGATTCCCAGTGCGGTTGTGCCTGTGAATAGGCTGCAGGGGGAAGGTGAAGAGCAGCAAGAGCTTTCAGGGCTGCCACCTTCCGTGTGGGACAAGGAGCCGGACGTTTGCCTTTTCGGGAACAGGCTCTGCCGAGGATGCGCACCGTGAGATGTTCCTTCTCTGGGCAAGCAGAGATCCCAAAACCTGTTGTGCCTGTGAATAGGCTGCAGGGGGAAGGTGAAGACCAGCAAGAGCTTTCCGGGCTGCCACCTTCCGTGTGGGACAAGGAGCCGGACGTTTGCCTTTTCGGGAACAGGCTCTGCCGAGGATGCGCACCGTGAGAGATTGCGTCTCTGGGAAAGCAGAGATTCCCAGTGCAGTTGTGCCTGTGAATAGGCTGCACGGGGAAGGTGAAGACCAGCAAGAGCTTTCAGGGCTGCCACCTTCCGTGTGGGACAAGGAGCCGGACGTTTGCCTTTTCGGGAACAGGCTCTGCCGAGGATGCGCACCGTGAGAGATTGCGTCTTTGGGAAAGCAGAGATTCCCAGTGCGGTTGTGCCTGTGAATAGGCTGCAGGGGGAAGGTGAAGACCAGCAAGAGCTTTCCGGGCTGCCACCTTCCGTGTGGGACAAGGAGCCGGACGTTTGCCTTTTCGGGAACAGGCTCTGCCAAGGATGCGCACCGTGAGAGATTGCGTCTTTGGGAAAGCAGAGATTCCCAGTGCGGTTGTGCCTGTGAATAGGCTGCACGGGGAAGGTGAAGACCAGCAAGAGCTTTCAGGGCTGCCACCTTCCGTGTGGGACAAGGAGCCGGACGTTTGCCTTTTCGGGAACAGGCTCTGCCGAGGATGCGCACCGTGAGATGTTCCTTCTCTGGGCAAGCAGAGATCCCAAAACCTGTTGTGCCTGTGAATAGGCTGCAGGGGGAAGGTGAAGACCAGCAAGAGCTTTCAGGGCTGCCACCTTCCGTGTGGGACAAGGAGCCGGACGTTTGCCTTTTCGGGAACAGGCTCTGCCGAGGATGCGCACTGTGAGAGATTGCGTCTCTGGGCAAGCAGAGATCCCAAAACCTGTTGTGCCTGTGAATAGGCTGCAGGGGGAAGGTGAAGACCAGCAAGAGCTTTCCGGGCTGCCACCTTCCGTGTGGGACAAGGAGCCGGACGTTTGCATTTTCGGGAACAGGCTCTGCCGAGGATGCGCACCGTGAGATGTTCCTTCTCTGGGCAAGCAGAGATCCCAAAACCTGTTGTGCCTGTGAATAGGCTGCAGGGGGAAGGTGAAGACCAGCAAGAGCTTTCAGGGCTGCCACCTTCCGTGTGGGACAAGGAGCCGGACGTTTGCCTTTTCGGGAACAGGCTCTGCCGAGGATCCGCACCGTGAGGGATTGCGTCTTTGGGAAAGCAGAGATTCCCAGTGCGGTTGTGCCTGTGAATAGGCTGCACGGGGAAGGTGAAGACCAGCAAGAGCTTTCAGGGCTGCCACCTTCCGTGTGGGACAAGGAGCCGGACGTTTGCCTTTTCGGGAACAGGCTCTGCCGAGGATGCGCACCGTGAGAGATTGCGTCTCTGGGAAAGCAGAGATTCCCACTGCGGTTGTGCCTGTGAATAGGCTGCAGGGGGAAGGTGAAGACCAGCAAGAGCTTTCCGGGCTGCCACCTTCCGTGTGGGACAAGGAGCCGGACGTTTGCCTGTTCTGGAACAGGCTCTGCCGAGGATGCGCACCGTGAGAGATTGCGTCTCTGGGCAAGCAGAGATCCCAAAACCTGTTGTGCCTGTGAATAGGCTGCAGGGGGAAGGTGAAGACCAGCAAGAGCTTTCAGGGCTGCCACCTTCCGTGTGGGACAAGGAGCCGGACGTTTGCCTTTTTGGGAACAGGCTCTGCCGAGGATGCGCACCGTGAGATGTTCCTTCTCTGGGCAAGCAGAGATCCCAAAACCTGTTGTGCCTGTGAATAGGCTGCATGGGGAAGGTGAAGACCAGCAACAGCTTTCCGGGCTGCCACCTTCCGTGTGGGACAAGGAGCCGGACGTTTGCCTTTTCGGGAACAGGCTCTGCCGAGGATGCGCACCGTGAGATGTTCCTTCTCTGGGCAAGCAGAGATCCCAAAACCTGTTGTGCCTGTGAATAGGCTGCAGGGGGAAGGTGAAGACCAGCAAGAGCTTTCAGGGCTGCCACCTTCCGTGTGGGACAAGGAGCCGGACGTTTGCCTTTTCGGGAACAGGCTCTGCCGAGGATGCGCACCGTGAGATGTTCCTTCTCTGGGCAAGCAGAGATCCCAAAACCTGTTGTGCCTGTGAATAGGCTGCAGGGGGAAGGTGAAGACCAGCAAGAGCTTTCCGGGCTGCCACCTTCCGTGTGGGACAAGGAGCCGGACGTTTGCCTTTTCGGGAACAGGCTCTGCCGAGGATGCGCACCGTGAGAGATTGCGTCTCTGGGAAAGCAGAGATTCCCAGTGCGGTTGTGCCTGTGAATAGGCTGCAGGGGGAAGGTGAAGACCAGCAAGAGCTTTCAGGGCTGCCACCTTCCGTGTGGGACAAGGAGCCGGACGTTTGCCTGTTCTGGAACAGGCTCTGCCGAGGATGCGCACCGTGAGAGATTGCGTCTCTGGGCAAGCAGAGATCCCAAAACCTGTTGTGCCTGTGAATAGGCTGCAGGGGGAAGGTGAAGACCAGCAAGAGCTTTCAGGGCTGCCACCTTCCGTGTGGGACAAGGAGCCGGACGTTTGCCTTTTCGGGAACAGGCTCTGCCGAGGATGCGCACCGTGAGATGTTCCTTCTCTGGGCAAGCAGAGATCCCAAAACCTGTTGTGCCTGTGAATAGGCTGCAGGGGGAAGGTGAAGACCAGCAACAGCTTTCCGGGCTGCCACCTTCCGTGTGGGACAAGGAGCCGGACGTTTGCCTTTTCGGGAACAGGCTCTGCCGAGGATGCGCACCGTGAGAGATTGCGTCTTTGGGAAAGCAGAGATTCCCAGTGCGGTTGTGCCTGTGAATAGGCTGCAGGGGGAAGGTGAAGACCAGCAACAGCTTTCCGGGCTGCCACCTTCCGTGTGGGACAAGGAGCCGGACGTTTGCCTTTTCGGGAACAGGCTCTGCCGAGGATGCGCACCGTGAGAGATTGCGTCTTTGGGAAAGCAGAGATTCCCAGTGCGGTTGTGCCTGTGAATAGGCTGCAGGGGGAAGGTGAAGACCAGCAACAGCTTTCAGGGCTGCCACCTTCCGTGTGGGACAAGGAGCCGGACGTTTGCCTTTTCGGGAACAGGCTCTGCCAAGGATGCGCACCGTGAGGGATTGCGTCTTTGGGAAAGCAGAGATTCCCAGTGCGGTTGTGCCTGTGAATAGGCTGCATGGGGAAGGTGAAGACCAGCAAGAGCTTTCAGGGCTGCCACCTTCCGTGTGGGACAAGGAGCCGGACGTTTGCCTTTTCGGGAACAGGCTCTGCCGAGGATGCGCACCGTGAGAGATTGCGTCTCTGGGAAAGCAGAGATCCCAAAACCTGTTGTGCCTGTGAATAGGCTGCAGGGGGAAGGTGAAGACCAGCAAGAGCTTTCCGGGCTGCCACCTTCCGTGTGGGACAAGGAGCCGGACGTTTGCCTTTTCGGGAACAGGCTCTGCCAAGGATGCGCACCGTGAGAGATTGCGTCTCTGGGCAAGCAGAGATCCCAAAACCTGTTGTGCCTGTGAATAGGCTGCAGGGGGAAGGTGAAGACCAGCAAGAGCTTTCCGGGCTGCCACCTTCCGTGTGGGACAAGGAGCCGGACGTTTGCATTTTCGGGAACAGGCTCTGCCGAGGATGCGCACCGTGAGATGTTCCTTCTCTGGGCAAGCACAGATCCCAAAACCTGTTGTGCCTGTGAATAGGATGCAGGGGGAAGGTGAAGACCAGCAACAGCTTTCAGGGCTGCCACCTTCCGTGTGGGACAAGGAGCCGGACGTTTGCCTTTTCGGGAACAAGCTCTGCCGAGGATGCGCACCGTGAGAGATTGCGTCTCTGGGAAAGCAGAGATCCGAACACCTGTTGTGCCTGTGAATAGGCTGCAGGGGGAAGGTGAAGACCAGCAAGAGCTTTCAGGGCTGCCACCTTCCGTGTGGGACAAGGAGCCGGACGTTTGCCTTTTCGGGAACAGGCTCTGCCGAGGATGCGCACCGTGAGAGATTGCGTCTCTGGGAAAGCAGAGATTCCCAGTGCGGTTGTGCCTGTGAATAGGCTGCAGGGGGAAGGTGAAGACCAGCAACAGCTTTCAGGGCTGCCACCTTCCGTGTGGGACAAGGAGCCGGACGTTTGCCTGTTCTGGAACAGGCTCTGCCGAGGATGCGCACCGTGAGATGTTCCTTCTCTGGGCAAGCAGAGATCCCAAAACCTGTTGTGCCTGTGAATAGGCTGCAGGGGGAAGGTGAAGAGCAGCAAGAGCTTTCAGGGCTGCCACCTTCCGTGTGGGACAAGGAGCCGGACGTTTGCCTTTTCGGGAACAGGCTCTGCCGAGGATGCGCACCGTGAGAGATTGCATCTCAGGGAAAGCAGAGATTCCCAGTGGGGTTGTGCCTGTGAATAGGCTGCAGGGGGAAGGTGAAGAGCAGCAAGAGCTTTCAGGGCTGCCACCTTCCGTGTGGGACAAGGAGCCGGACGTTTGCCTTTTCGGGAACAGGCTCTGCCGAGGATGCGCACCGTGAGAGATTGCGTCTTGGGGCAAGCACAGATCCCAAAACCTGTTGTGCCTGTGAATAGGCTGCAGGGGGAAGGTGAAGACCAGCAAGAGCTTTCAGGGCTGCCACCTTCCGTGTGGGACAAGGAGCCGGACGTTTGCCTTTTCGGGAACAGGCTCTGCCGAGGATGCGCACCGTGAGATGTTCCTTCTCTGGGCAAGCAGAGATCCCAAAACCTGTTGTGCCTGTGAATAGGCTGCAGGGGGAAGGTGAAGACCAGCAAGAGCTTTCAGGGCTGCCACCTTCTGTGTGGGACAAGGAGCCGGACGTTTGCCTTTTCGGGAACAGGCTCTGCCGAGGATGCGCACCGTGAGGGATTGCGTCTTTGGGAAAGCAGAGATTCCCAGTGCGGTTGTGCCTGTGAATAGGCTGCAGGGGGAAGGTGAAGACCAGCAAGAGCTTTCCGGGCTGCCACCTTCCGTGTGGGACAAGGAGCCGGACGTTTGCCTTTTCGGGAACAGGCTCTGCCGAGGATGCGCACCGTGAGAGATTGCGTCTTTGGGAAAGCAGAGATTCCCAGTGCGGTTGTGCCTGTGAATAGGCTGCAGGGGGAAGGTGAAGACCAGCAACAGCTTTCGGGGCTGCCACCTTCCGTGTGGGACAAGGAGCCGGACGTTTGCCTTTTCGGGAACAGGCTCTGCCGAGGATGCGCACCGTGAGATGTTCCTTCTCTGGGCAAGCACAGATCCCAAAACCTGTTGTGCCTGTGAATAGGCTGCAGGGGGAAGGTGAAGACCAGCAACAGCTTTCAGGGCTGCCACCTTCCGTGTGGGACAAGGAGCCGGACGTTTGCCTTTTTGGGAACAGGCTCTGCCGAGGATGCGCACCGTGAGATGTTCCTTCTCTGGGCAAGCAGAGATCCCAAAACCTGTTGTGCCTGTGAATAGGCTGCAGGGGGAAGGTGAAGACCAGCAAGAGCTTTCAGGGCTGCCACCTTCCGTGTGGGACAAGGAGCCGGACGTTTGCCTTTTCGGGAACAGGCTCTGCCGAGGATGCGCACCGTGAGAGATTGCGTCTCTGGGCAAGCAGAGATCCCAAAACCTGTTGTGCCTGTGAATAGGCTGCAGGGGGAAGGTGAAGACCAGCAAGAGCTTTCAGGGCTGCCACCTTCCGTGTGGGACAAGGAGCCGGACGTTTGCCTTTTCGGGAACAGGCTCTGCCGAGGATGCGCACCGTGAGAGATTGCGTCTTTGGGAAAGCACAGATTCCCCAAAACTGTTGTGCCTGTGAATAGGCTGCAGGGGGAAGGTGAAGACCAGCAACAGCTTTCCGGGCTGCCACCTTCCGTGTGGGACAAGGAGCCGGACGTTTGCCTTTTCGGGAACAGGCTCTGCCGAGGATGCGCACCGTGAGATGTTCCTTCTCTGGGCAAGCAGAGATCCCAAAACCTGTTGTGCCTGTGAATAGGCTGCAGGGGGAAGGTGAAGACCAGCAAGAGCTTTCCGGGCTGCCACCTTCCGTGTGGGACAAGGAGCCGGACGTTTGCCTTTTCGGGAACAGGCTCTGCCGAGGATGCGCACCGTGAGAGATTGCGTCTTGGGGCAAGCACAGATCCCCAAACCTGTTGTGCCTGTGAATAGGCTGCAGGGGGAAGGTGAAGACCAGCAACAGCTTTCAGGGCTGCCACCTTCCGTGTGGGACAAGGAGCCGGACGTTTGCCTTTTTGGGAACAGGCTCTGCCGAGGATGCGCACCGTGAGATGTTCCTTCTCTGGGCAAGCAGAGATCCCAAAACCTGTTGTGCCTGTGAATAGGCTGCAGGGGGAAGGTGAAGAGCAGCAAGAGCTTTCAGGGCTGCCACCTTCCGTGTGGGACAAGGAGCCGGACGTTTGCCTTTTTGGGAACAGGCTCTGCCGAGGATGCGCACCGTGAGGGATTGCGTCTTTGGGAAAGCAGAGATTCCCAGTGCGGTTGTGCCTGTGAATAGGCTGCAGGGGGAAGGTGAAGACCAGCAACAGCTTTCCGGGCTGCCACCTTCCGTGTGGGACAAGGAGCCGGACGTTTGCCTTTTCGGGAACAGGCTCTGCCGAGGATGCGCACCGTGAGAGATTGCGTCTTTGGGAAAGCAGAGATTCCCAGTGCGGTTGTGCCTGTGAATAGGCTGCAGGGGGAAGGTGAAGACCAGCAACAGCTTTCCGGGCTGCCACCTTCCGTGTGGGACAAGGAGCCGGACGTTTGCCTTTTCGGGAACAGGCTCTGCCGAGGATGCGCACCGTGAGATGTTCCTTCTCTGGGCAAGCAGAGATCCCAAAACCTGTTGTGCCTGTGAATAGGCTGCAGGGGGAAGGTGAAGACCAGCAACAGCTTTCAGGGCTGCCACCTTCCGTGTGGGACAAGGAGCCGGACGTTTGCCTTTTCGGGAACAGGCTCTGCCGAGGATGCGCACCGTGAGGGATTGCATCTTTGGGAAAGCAGAGATTCCCAGTGCGGTTGTGCCTGTGAATAGGCTGCACGGGGAAGGTGAAGACCAGCAACAGCTTTCAGGGCTGCCACCTTCCGTGTGGGACAAGGAGCCGGACGTTTGCCTTTTTGGGAACAGGCTCTGCCGAGGATGCGCACCGTGAGAGATTGCGTCTCTGGGAAAGCAGAGATTCCCAGTGCGGTTGTGCCTGTGAATAGGCTGCAGGGGGAAGGTGAAGACCAGCAACAGCTTTCAGGGCTGCCACCTTCCGTGTGGGACAAGGAGCCGGACGTTTGCCTGTTCTGGAACAGGCTCTGCCGAGGATGCGCACTGTGAGAGATTGCGTCTCTGGGCAAGCAGAGATCCCAAAACCTGTTGTGCCTGTGAATAGGCTGCAGGGGGAAGGTGAAGAGCAGCAAGAGCTTTCAGGGCTGCCACCTTCCGTGTGGGACAAGGAGCCGGACGTTTGCCTTTTCGGGAACAGGCTCTGCCGAGGATGCGCACCGTGAGAGATTGCGTCTTTGGGAAAGCAGAGATTCCCAGTGCGGTTGTGCCTGTGAATAGGCTGCAGGGGGAAGGTGAAGACCAGCAACAGCTTTCCGGGCTGCCACCTTCCGTGTGGGACAAGGAGCCGGACGTTTGCCTTTTTGGGAACAAGCTCTGCCGAGGATGCGCACCGTGAGATGTTCCTTCTCTGGGCAAGCAGAGATCCCAAAACCTGTTGTGCCTGTGAATAGGCTGCAGGGGGAAGGTGAAGACCAGCAACAGCTTTCCGGGCTGCCACCTTCCGTGTGGGACAAGGAGCCGGACGTTTGCCTTTTCGGGAACAAGCTCTGCCGAGGATGCGCACCATGAGGGATTGCGTCTCTGGGAAAGCAGAGATTCCCAGTGCGGTTGTGCCTGTGAATAGGCTGCAGGGGGAAGGTGAAGACCAGCAAGAGCTTTCAGGGCTGCCACCTTCCGTGTGGGACAAGGAGCCGGACGTTTGCCTTTTCGGGAACAGGCTCTGCCGAGGATGCGCACCGTGAGAGATTGCGTCTTTGGGAAAGCAGAGATTCCCAGTGCGGTTGTGCCTGTGAATAGGCTGCAGGGGGAAGGTGAAGACCAGCAAGAGCTTTCCGGGCTGCCACCTTCCGTGTGGGACAAGGAGCCGGACGTTTGCCTTTTCGGGAACAGGCTCTGCCGAGGATGCGCACCGTGAGATGTTCCTTCTGTGGGCAAGCAGAGATCCCAAAACCTGTTGTGCCGGTGAATAGGCTGCAGGGGGAAGGTGAAGACCAGCAAGAGCTTTCAGGGCTGCCACCTTCCGTGTGGGACAAGGAGCCGGACGTTTGCCTTTTTGGGAACAAGCTCTGCCGAGGATGCGCACCGTGAGATGTTCCTTCTCTGGGCAAGCACAGATCCCAAAACCTGTTGTGCCTGTGAATAGGCTGCAGGGGGAAGGTGAAGACCAGCAACAGCTTTCCGGGCTGCCACCTTCCGTGTGGGACAAGGAGCCGGACGTTTGCCTTTTCGGGAACAAGCTCTGCCGAGGATGCGCACCGTGAGATGTTCCTTCTCTGGGCAAGCAGAGATCCCAAAACCTGTTGTGCCTGTGAATAGGCTGCAGGGGGAAGGTGAAGATCTGCAAGAGCTTTCCGGGCTGCCACCTTCCGTGTGGGACAAGGAGCCGGACGTTTGCCTTTTTGGGAACAGGCTCTGCCGAGGATGCGCACCGTGAGGGATTGCGTCTTTGGGAAAGCAGAGATTCCCAGTGCGGTTGTGCCTGTGAATAGGCTGCATGGGGAAGGTGAAGACCAGCAACAGCTTTCAGGGCTGCCACCTTCCGTGTGGGACAAGGAGCCGGACGTTTGCCTTTTTGGGAACAGGCTCTGCCGAGGATGCGCACCGTGAGAGATTGCGTCTCTGGGAAAGCAGAGATTCCCAGTGCGGTTGTGCCTGTGAATAGGCTGCAGGGGGAAGGTGAAGACCAGCAAGAGCTTTCAGGGCTGCCACCTTCCGTGTGGGACAAGGAGCCGGACGTTTGCCTTTTCGGGAACAGGCTCTGCCGAGGATGCGCACCGTGAGATGTTCCTTCTCTGGGCAAGCAGAGATCCCAAAACCTGTTGTGCCTGTGAATAGGCTGCAGGGGGAAGGTGAAGACCAGCAACAGCTTTCAGGGCTGCCACCTTCCATGTGGGACAAGGAGCCGGACGTTTGCCTTTTCGGAAACAGGCTCTGCCGAGGATGCGCACCGTGAGATGTTCCTTCTCTGGGCAAGCAGAGATCCCCAAACCTGTTGTGCCTGTGAATAGGCTGCAGGGGGAAGGTGAAGACCAGCAACAGCTTTCCGGGCTGCCACCTTCCGTGTGGGACAAGGAGCCGGACGTTTGCCTTTTCGGGAACAAGCTCTGCCGAGGATGCGCACCATGAGGGATTGCGTCTCTGGGAAAGCAGAGATTCCCAGTGCGGTTGTGCCTGTGAATAGGCTGCAGGGGGAAGGTGAAGACCAGCAAGAGCTTTCAGGGCTGCCACCTTCCATGTGGGACAAGGAGCCGGACGTTTGCCTTTTCGGGAACAAGCTCTGCCGAGGATGCGCACCGTGAGATGTTCCTTCTCTGGGCAAGCAGAGATCCCAAAACCTGTTGTGCCTGTGAATAGGCTGCAGGGGGAAGGTGAAGACCAGCAAGAGCTTTCCGGGCTGCCACCTTCCGTGTGGGACAAGGAGCCGGACGTTTGCCTTTTTGGGAACAGGCTCTGCCGAGGATGCGCACCGTGAGGGATTGCGTCTTTGGGAAAGCAGAGATTCCCAGTGCGGTTGTGCCTGTGAATAGGCTGCAGGGGGAAGGTGAAGACCAGCAAGAGCTTTCAGGGCTGCCACCTTCCGTGTGGGACAAGGAGCCGGACGTTTGCCTTTTCGGGAACAGGCTCTGCCGAGGATGCGCACCGTGAGAGATTGCGTCTTTGGGAAAGCAGAGATTCCCAGTGCGGTTGTGCCTGTGAATAGGCTGCAGGGGGAAGGTGAAGACCAGCAAGAGCTTTCCGGGCTGCCACCTTCCGTGTGGGACAAGGAGCCGGACGTTTGCCTTTTCGGGAACAGGCTCTGCCGAGGATGCGCACCGTGAGATGTTCCTTCTGTGGGCAAGCAGAGATCCCAAAACCTGTTGTGCCTGTGAATAGGCTGCAGGGGGAAGGTGAAGACCAGCAAGAGCTTTCAGGGCTGCCACCTTCCGTGTGGGACAAGGAGCCGGACGTTTGCCTTTTTGGGAACAAGCTCTGCCGAGGATGCGCACCGTGAGATGTTCCTTCTCTGGGCAAGCACAGATCCCAAAACCTGTTGTGCCTGTGAATAGGCTGCAGGGGGAAGGTGAAGACCAGCAACAGCTTTCAGGGCTGCCACCTTCCGTGTGGGACAAGGAGCCGGACGTTTGCCTTTTCGGGAACAAGCTCTGCCGAGGATGCGCACCGTGAGATGTTCCTTCTCTGGGCAAGCAGAGATCCCAAAACCTGTTGTGCCTGTGAATAGGCTGCAGGGGGAAGGTGAAGATCTGCAAGAGCTTTCCGGGCTGCCACCTTCCGTGTGGGACAAGGAGCCGGACGTTTGCCTTTTTGGGAACAGGCTCTGCCGAGGATGCGCACCGTGAGGGATTGCGTCTTTGGGAAAGCAGAGATTCCCAGTGCGGTTGTGCCTGTGAATAGGCTGCATGGGGAAGGTGAAGACCAGCAACAGCTTTCAGGGCTGCCACCTTCCGTGTGGGACAAGGAGCCGGACGTTTGCCTTTTTGGGAACAGGCTCTGCCGAGGATGCGCACCGTGAGAGATTGCGTCTCTGGGAAAGCAGAGATTCCCAGTGCGGTTGTGCCTGTGAATAGGCTGCAGGGGGAAGGTGAAGACCAGCAAGAGCTTTCAGGGCTGCCACCTTCCGTGTGGGACAAGGAGCCGGACGTTTGCCTTTTCGGGAACAGGCTCTGCCGAGGATGCGCACCGTGAGATGTTCCTTCTCTGGGCAAGCAGAGATCCCAAAACCTGTTGTGCCTGTGAATAGGCTGCAGGGGGAAGGTGAAGACCAGCAACAGCTTTCAGGGCTGCCACCTTCCATGTGGGACAAGGAGCCGGACGTTTGCCTTTTCGGAAACAGGCTCTGCCGAGGATGCGCACCGTGAGATGTTCCTTCTCTGGGCAAGCAGAGATCCCCAAACCTGTTGTGCCTGTGAATAGGCTGCAGGGGGAAGGTGAAGACCAGCAAGAGCTTTCAGGGCTGCCACCTTCCGTGTGGGACAAGGAGCCGGACGTTTGCCTTTTTGGGAACAAGCTCTGCCGAGGATGCGCACCGTGAGATGTTCCTTCTCTGGGCAAGCACAGATCCCAAAACCTGTTGTGCCTGTGAATAGGCTGCAGGGGGAAGGTGAAGACCAGCAACAGCTTTCCGGGCTGCCACCTTCCGTGTGGGACAAGGAGCCGGACGTTTGCCTTTTCGGGAACAAGCTCTGCCGAGGATGCGCACCGTGAGAGATTGCGTCTCTGGGCAAGCAGAGATTCCCAGTGCGGTTGTGCCTGTGAATAGGCTGCAGGGGGAAGGTGAAGACCAGCAAGAGCTTTCAGGGCTGCCACCTTGCGTGTGGGACAAGGAGCCGGACGTTTGCCTTTTCGGGAACAGGCTCTGCCGAGGATGCGCACCGTGAGAGATTGCGTCTCTGGGAAAGCAGAGATTCCCAGTGCGGTTGTGCCTGTGAATAGGCTGCAGGGGGAAGGTGAAGACCAGCAACAGCTTTCAGGGCTGCCACCTTCCGTGTAGGACAAGGAGCCGGACGTTTGCCTTTTCGGGAACAGGCTCTGCCGAGGATGCGCACCGTGAGATGTTCCTTCTCTGGGCAAGCAGAGATCCCAAAACCTGTTGTGCCTGTGAATAGGCTGCAGGGGGAAGGTGAAGACCAGCAAGAGCTTTCAGGGCTGCCACCTTCCGTGTGGGACAAGGAGCCGGACGTTTGCCTTTTCGGGAACAGGCTCTGCCGAGGATGCGCACCGTGAGATGTTCCGTCTCTGGGCAAGCAGAGATCCCAAAACCTGTTGTGCCTGTGAATAGGCTGCACGGGGAAGGTGAAGACCAGCAACAGCTTTCAGGGCTGCCACCTTCCGTGTGGGACAAGGAGCCGGACGTTTGCCTTTTCGGGAACAGGCTCTGCCGAGGATGCGCACCGTGAGGGATTGCGTCTCTGGGAAAGCAGGGATCCCAAAACCTGTTGTGCCTGTGAATAGGCTGCACGGGGAAGGTGAAGACCAGCAAGAGCTTTCCGGGCTGCCACCTTCCGTGTGGGACAAGGAGCCGGACGTTTGCCTTTTCGGGAACAGGCTCTGCCGAGGATGCGCACCGTGAGGGATTGCGTCTCTGGGAAAGCAGAGATTCCCAGTGCGGTTGTGCCTGTGAATAGGCTGCACGGGGAAGGTGAAGAGCAGCAAGAGCTTTCAGGGCTGCCACCTTCCGTGTGGGACAAGGAGCCGGACGTTTGCCTTTTCGGGAACAGGCTCTGCCGAGGATGCGCACCGTGAGGGATTGCGTCTTTGGGAAAGCAGAGATTCCCAGTGCGGTTGTGCCTGTGAATAGGCTGCAGGGGGAAGGTGAAGAGCAGCAAGAGCTTTCCGGGCTGCCACCTTCCGTGTGGGACAAGGAGCCGGACGTTTGCCTTTTCGGGAACAGGCTCTGCCGAGGATGCGCACCGTGAGAGATTGCGTCTCTGGGCAAGCAGAGATCCCCAAACCTGTTGTGCCTGTGAATAGGCTGCAGGGGGAAGGTGAAGACCAGCAAGAGCTTTCAGGGCTGCCACCTTCCGTGTGGGACAAGGAGCCGGACGTTTGCCTTTTCGGGAACAGGCTCTGCCGAGGATGCGCACCGTGAGAGATTGCGTCTTTGGGAAAGCAGAGATTCCCAGTGCGGTTGTGCCTGTGAATAGGCTGCATGGGGAAGGTGAAGACCAGCAAGAGCTTTCCGGGCTGCCACCTTCCGTGTGGGACAAGGAGCCGGACGTTTGCCTTTTCAGGAACAGGCTCTGCCGAGGATGCGCACCGTGAGATGTTCCTTCTCTGGGCAAGCACAGATCCCAAAACCTGTTGTGCCTGTGAATAGGCTGCAGGGGGAAGGTGAAGACCAGCAACAGCTTTCAGGGCTGCCACCTTCCGTGTGGGACAAGGAGCCGGACGTTTGCCTTTTCGGGAACAGGCTCTGCCGAGGATGCGCACCGTGAGAGATTGCGTCTCTGGGAAAGCAGAGATCCCAACACCTGTTGTGCCTGTGAGTAGGCTGCAGGGGGAAGGTGAAGACCAGCAAGAGCTTTCAGGGCTGCCACCTTCCGTGTGGGACAAGGAGCCGGACGTTTGCCTTTTCGGGAACAGGCTCTGCCGAGGATGCGCACCGTGAGAGATTGCGTCTCTGGGCAAGCAGAGATCCCCAAACCTGTTGTGCCTGTGAATAGGCTGCAGGGGGAAGGTGAAGACCAGCAAGAGCTTTCAGGGCTGCCACCTTCCGTGTGGGACAAGGAGCCGGACGTTTGCCTTTTCGGGAACAGGCTCTGCCGAGGATGCGCACCGTGAGGGATTGCATCTTTGGGAAAGCAGAGATTCGCAGTGCGGTTGTGCCTGTGAATAGGCTGCAGGGGGAAGGTGAAGACCAGCAACAGCTTTCAGGGCTGCCACCTTCCGTGTGGGACAAGGAGCCGGACGTTTGCCTTTTCGGGAAAAGGCTCTGCCGAGGATGCGCACCGTGAGGGATTGCGTCTTTGGGAAAGCAGAGATTCCCAGTGCGGTTGTGCCTGTGAATAGGCTGCAGGGGGAAGGTGAAGACCAGCAAGAGCTTTCAGGGCTGCCACCTTCCGTGTGGGACAAGGAGCCGGACGTTTGCCTTTTCGGGAACAGGCTCTGCCGAGGATGCGCACCGTGAGAGATTGCGTCTCTGGGAAAGCAGAGATTCCCAGTGCGGTTGTGCCTGTGAATAGGCTGCAGGGGGAAGGTGAAGACCAGCAAGAGCTTTCCGGGCTGCCACCTTCCGTGTGGGACAAGGAGCCGGACGTTTGCCTTTTCGGGAACAGGCTCTGCCGAGGATGCGCACCGTGAGATGTTCCTTCTCTGGGCAAGCAGAGATCCCAAAACCTGTTGTGCCTGTGAATAGGCTGCAGGGGGAAGGTGAAGACCAGCAACAGCTTTCCGGGCTGCCACCTTCCATGTGGGACAAGGAGCCGGACGTTTGCCTTTTTGGGAACAGGCTCTGCCGAGGATGCGCACCGTGAGATGTTCCTTCTCTGGGCAAGCAGAGATCCCAAAACCTGTTGTGCCTGTGAATAGGCTGCAGGGGGAAGGTGAAGACCAGCAAGAGCTTTCAGGGCTGCTACCTTCTGTGTGGGACAAGGAGCCGGACGTTTGCCTTTTCGGGAACAGGCTCTGCCGAGGATGCGCACCGTGAGATGTTCCTTCTCTGGGCAAGCAGAGATCCCAAAACCTGTTGTGCCTGTGAATAGGCTGCAGGGGGAAGGTGAAGACCAGCAAGAGCTTTCAGGGCTGCCACCTTCCGTGTGGGACAAGGAGCCGGACGTTTGCCTTTTCGGGAACAGGCTCTGCCGAGGATGCGCACCGTGAGGGATTGCGTCTCTGGGAAAGCAGAGATTCCCAGTGCGGTTGTGCCTGTGAATAGGCTGCAGGGGGAAGGTGAAGACCAGCAACAGCTTTCAGGGCTGCCACCTTCCGTGTGGGACAAGGAGCCGGACGTTTGCCTTTTCGGGAACAGGCTCTGCCGAGGATGCGCACCGTGAGGGATTGCGTCTTTGGGAAAGCAGAGATTCCCAGTGCGGTTGTGCCTGTGAATAGGCTGCAGGGGGAAGGTGAAGACCAGCAAGAGCTTTCAGGGCTGCCACCTTCCGTGTGGGACAAGGAGCCGGACGTTTGCCTTTTCGGGAACAGGCTCTGCCGAGGATGCGCACCGTGAGAGATTGCGTCTCTGGGCAAGCAGAGATCCCAAAACCTGTTGTGCCTGTGAATAGGCTGCAGGGGGAAGGTGAAGACCAGCAAGAGCTTTCAGGGCTGCCACCTTCCGTGTGGGACAAGGAGCCGGACGTTTGCCTTTTCGGGAACAGGCTCTGCCGAGGATGCGCACCGTGAGGGATTTCGTCTTTGGGAAAGCAGAGATTCCCAGTGCGGTTGTTCCTGTGAATAGGCTGCAGGGGGAAGGTGAAGACCAGCAAGAGCTTTCAGGGCTGCCACCTTCCGTGTGGGACAAGGAGCCGGACGTTTGCCTTTTCGGGAACAGGCTCTGCCGAGGATGCGCACCGTGAGATGTTCCTTCTCTGGGCAAGCACAGATCCCAAAACCTGTTGTGCCTGTGAATAGGCTGCAGGGGGAAGGTGAAGACCAGCAAGAGCTTTCAGGGCTGCCACCTTCCGTGTGGGACAAGGAGCCGGACGTTTGCCTTTTCGGGAACAGGCTCTGCCGAGGATGCGCACCGTGAGGGATTGCGTCTTTGGGAAAGCAGAGATTCCCAGTGCGGTTGTTCCTGTGAATAGGCTGCAGGGGGAAGGTGAAGACCAGCAACAGCTTTCAGGGCTGCCACCTTCCGTGTGGGACAAGGAGCCGGACGTTTGCCTTTTCGGGAACAGGCTCTGCCGAGGATGCGCACCGTGAGATGTTCCTTCTCTGGGCAAGCAGAGATCCCAAAACCTGTTGTGCCTGTGAATAGGCTGCAGGGGGAAGGTGAAGACCAGCAAGAGCTTTCAGGGCTGCCACCTTCCGTGTGGGACAAGGAGCCGGACGTTTGCCTTTTCGGGAACAGGCTCTGCCGAGGATGCGCACCGTGAGATGTTCCTTCTCTGGGCAAGCAGAGATCCCAAAACCTGTTGTGCCTGTGAATAGGCTGCAGGGGGAAGGTGAAGAGCAGCAAGAGCTTTCAGGGCTGCCACCTTCCGTGTGGGACAAGGAGCCGGACGTTTGCCTTTTCGGGAACAGGCTCTGCCGAGGATGCGCACCGTGAGATGTTCCTTCTCTGGGCAAGCAGAGATCCCAAAACCTGTTGTGCCTGTGAATAGGCTGCAGGGGGAAGGTGAAGACCAGCAACAGCTTTCCGGGCTGCCACCTTCCGTGTGGGACAAGGAGCAGGACGTTTGCCTTTTTGGGAACAAGCTCTGCCGAGGATGTGCACCGTGAGGGATTGCGTCTTTGGGAAAGCAGAGATTCCCAGTGCGGTTGTGCCTGTGAATAGGCTGCAGGGGGAAGGTGAAGACCAGCAAGAGCTTTCCGGGCTGCCACCTTCCGTGTGGGACAAGGAGCCGGACGTTTGCCTTTTCGGGAACAGGCTCTGCCGACGATGCGCACCGTGAGAGATTGCGTCTCTGGGAAAGCAGAGATTCCCAGTGCGGTTGTGCCTGTGAATAGGCTGCAGGGGGAAGGTGAAGACCAGCAACAGCTTTCAGGGCTGCCACCTTCCGTGTGGGACAAGGAGCCGGACGTTTGCCTTTTCGGGAACAGGCTCTGCCGAGGATGCGCACCGTGAGATGTTCCTTCTCTGGGCAAGCAGAGATCCCAAAACCTGTTGTGCCTGTGAATAGGCTGCAGGGGGAAGGTGAAGACCAGCAACAGCTTTCAGGGCTGCCACCTTCCATGTGGGACAAGGAGCCGGACGTTTGCCTTTTCGGGAACAGGCTCTGCCGAGGATGCGCACCGTGAGATGTTCCTTCTCTGGGAAAGCAGAGATCCCAAAACCTGTTGTGCCTGTGAATAGGCTGCAGGGGGAAGGTGAAGACCAGCAAGAGCTTTCAGGGCTGCTACCTTCTGTGTGGGACAAGGAGCCGGACGTTTGCCTTTTCGGGAACAGGCTCTGCCGAGGATGCGCACCGTGAGATGTTCCTTCTCTGGGCAAGCAGAGATCCCAAAACCTGTTGTGCCTGTGAATAGGCTGCAGGGGGAAGGTGAAGACCAGCAAGAGCTTTCAGGGCTGCCACCTTCCGTGTGGGACAAGGAGCCGGACGTTTGCCTTTTCGGGAACAGGCTCTGCCGAGGATGCGCACCGTGAGGGATTGCGTCTCTGGGAAAGCAGAGATTCCCAGTGCGGTTGTGCCTGTGAATAGGCTGCAGGGGGAAGGTGAAGAGCAGCAAGAGCTTTCAGGGCTGCCACCTTCCGTGTGGGACAAGGAGCCGGACGTTTGCCTTTTCGGGAACAGGCTCTGCCGAGGATGCGCACCGTGAGAGATTGCGTCTCTGGGCAAGCAGAGATCCCAAAACCTGTTGTGCCTGTGAATAGGCTGCAGGGGGAAGGTGAAGACCAGCAAGAGCTTTCAGGGCTGCCACCTTCCGTGTGGGACAAGGAGCCGGACGTTTGCCTTTTTGGGAACAGGCTCTGCCGAGGATGCGCACCGTGAGGGATTGCGTCTTTGGGAAAGCAGAGATTCCCAGTGCGGTTGTTCCTGTGAATAGGCTGCAGGGGGAAGGTGAAGACCAGCAAGAGCTTTCAGGGCTGCCACCTTCCGTGTGGGACAAGGAGCCGGACGTTTGCCTTTTCGGGAACAGGCTCTGCCGAGGATGCGCACCGTGAGATGTTCCTTCTCTGGGCAAGCACAGATCCCAAAACCTGTTGTGCCTGTGAATAGGCTGCAGGGGGAAGGTGAAGACCAGCAAGAGCTTTCCGGGCTGCCACCTTCCGTGTGGGACAAGGAGCCGGACGTTTGCCTTTTCGGGAACAGGCTCTGCCGAGGATGCGCACCGTGAGGGATTGCGTCTTTGGGAAAGCAGAGATTCCCAGTGCGGTTGTTCCTGTGAATAGGCTGCAGGGGGAAGGTGAAGACCAGCAACAGCTTTCAGGGCTGCCACCTTCCGTGTGGGACAAGGAGCCGGACGTTTGCCTTTTCGGGAACAGGCTCTGCCGAGGATGCGCACCGTGAGATGTTCCTTCTCTGGGCAAGCAGAGATCCCAAAACCTGTTGTGCCTGTGAATAGGCTGCAGGGGGAAGGTGAAGACCAGCAAGAGCTTTCAGGGCTGCCACCTTCCGTGTGGGACAAGGAGCCGGACGTTTGCCTTTTCGGGAACAGGCTCTGCCGAGGATGCGCACCGTGAGATGTTCCTTCTCTGGGCAAGCAGAGATCCCAAAACCTGTTGTGCCTGTGAATAGGCTGCAGGGGGAAGGTGAAGAGCAGCAAGAGCTTTCAGGGCTGCCACCTTCCGTGTGGGACAAGGAGCCGGACGTTTGCCTTTTCGGGAACAGGCTCTGCCGAGGATGCGCACCGTGAGATGTTCCTTCTCTGGGCAAGCAGAGATCCCAAAACCTGTTGTGCCTGTGAATAGGCTGCAGGGGGAAGGTGAAGACCAGCAACAGCTTTCCGGGCTGCCACCTTCCGTGTGGGACAAGGAGCCGGACGTTTGCCTTTTTGGGAACAAGCTCTGCCGAGGATGCGCACCGTGAGGGATTGCGTCTTTGGGAAAGCAGAGATTCCCAGTGCGGTTGTGCCTGTGAATAGGCTGCAGGGGGAAGGTGAAGACCAGCAAGAGCTTTCCGGGCTGCCACCTTCCGTGTGGGACAAGGAGCCGGACGTTTGCCTTTTCGGGAACAGGCTCTGCCGACGATGCGCACCGTGAGAGATTGCGTCTCTGGGAAAGCAGAGATTCCCAGTGCGGTTGTGCCTGTGAATAGGCTGCAGGGGGAAGGTGAAGACCAGCAACAGCTTTCAGGGCTGCCACCTTCCGTGTGGGACAAGGAGCCGGACGTTTGCCTTTTCGGGAACAGGCTCTGCCGAGGATGCGCACCGTGAGATGTTCCTTCTCTGGGCAAGCAGAGATCCCAAAACCTGTTGTGCCTGTGAATAGGCTGCAGGGGGAAGGTGAAGACCAGCAACAGCTTTCAGGGCTGCCACCTTCCATGTGGGACAAGGAGCCGGACGTTTGCCTTTTCGGGAACAGGCTCTGCCGAGGATGCGCACCGTGAGATGTTCCTTCTCTGGGAAAGCAGAGATCCCAAAACCTGTTGTGCCTGTGAATAGGCTGCAGGGGGAAGGTGAAGACCAGCAAGAGCTTTCAGGGCTGCTACCTTCTGTGTGGGACAAGGAGCCGGACGTTTGCCTTTTCGGGAACAGGCTCTGCCGAGGATGCGCACCGTGAGATGTTCCTTCTCTGGGCAAGCAGAGATCCCAAAACCTGTTGTGCCTGTGAATAGGCTGCAGGGGGAAGGTGAAGACCAGCAAGAGCTTTCAGGGCTGCCACCTTCCGTGTGGGACAAGGAGCCGGACGTTTGCCTTTTCGGGAACAGGCTCTGCCGAGGATGCGCACCGTGAGGGATTGCGTCTCTGGGAAAGCAGAGATTCCCAGTGCGGTTGTGCCTGTGAATAGGCTGCAGGGGGAAGGTGAAGAGCAGCAAGAGCTTTCAGGGCTGCCACCTTCCGTGTGGGACAAGGAGCCGGACGTTTGCCTTTTCGGGAACAGGCTCTGCCGAGGATGCGCACCGTGAGAGATTGCGTCTCTGGGAAAGCAGAGATTCCCAGTGCGGTTGTGCCTGTGAATAGGCTGCAGGGGGAAGGTGAAGACCAGCAAGAGCTTTCAGGGCTGCCACCTTCCGTGTGGGACAAGGAGCCGGACGTTTGCCTTTTCGGGAACAGGCTCTGCCGAGGATGCGCACCGTGAGAGATTGCGTCTCTGGGCAAGCAGAGATCCCAAAACCTGTTGTGCCTGTGAATAGGCTGCAGGGGGAAAGTGAAGACCAGCAACAGCTTTCAGGGCTGCCACCTTCCGTGTGGGACAAGGAGCCGGACGTTTGCCTTTTCGGGAACAGGCTCTGCCGAGGATGCGCACCGTGAGGGATTTCGTCTTTGGGAAAGCAGAGATTCCCAGTGCGGTTGTTCCTGTGAATAGGCTGCAGGGGGAAGGTGAAGACCAGCAAGAGCTTTCAGGGCTGCCACCTTCCGTGTGGGACAAGGAGCCGGACGTTTGCCTTTTCGGGAACAGGCTCTGCCGAGGATGCGCACCGTGAGATGTTCCTTCTCTGGGCAAGCACAGATCCCAAAACCTGTTGTGCCTGTGAATAGGCTGCAGGGGGAAGGTGAAGACCAGCAAGAGCTTTCAGGGCTGCCACCTTCCGTGTGGGACAAGGAGCCGGACGTTTGCCTTTTCGGGAACAGGCTCTGCCGAGGATGCGCACCGTGAGAGATTGCGTCTCTGGGAAAGCAGAGATTCCCAGTGCGGTTGTGCCTGTGAATAGGCTGCACGGGGAAGGTGAAGACCAGCAAGAGCTTTCAGGGCTGCCACCTTCCGTGTGGGACAAGGAGCCGGACGTTTGCCTTTTCGGGAACAGGCTCTGCCGAGGATGCGCACCGTGAGATGTTCCTTCTCTGGGCAAGCACAGATCCCAAAACCTGTTGTGCCTGTGAATAGGCTGCAGGGGGAAGGTGAAGACCAGCAAGAGCTTTCAGGGCTGCCACCTTCCGTGTGGGACAAGGAGCCGGACATTTGCCTTTTTGGGAACAAGCTCTGCCGAGGATGCGCACCGTGAGATGTTCCTTCTCTGGGCAAGCACAGATCCCAAAACCTGTTGTGCCTGTGAATAGGCTGCAGGGGGAAGGTGAAGACCAGCAAGAGCTTTCAGGGCTGCCACCTTCCGTGTGGGACAAGGAGCCGGACATTTGCCTTTTCGGGAACAGGCTCTGCCGAGGATGCGCACCGTGAGATGTTCCTTCTCTGGGCAAGCAGAGATCCCAAAACCTGTTGTGCCTGTGAATAGGCTGCAGGGGGAAGGTGAAGACCAGCAAGAGCTTTCAGGGCTGCCACCTTCCGTGTGGGACAAGGAGCCGGACGTTTGCCTTTTCGGGAACAGGCTCTGCCGAGGATGCGCACCGTGAGAGATTGCGTCTCTGGGAAAGCAGAGATTCCCAGTGCGGTTGTGCCTGTGAATAGGCTGCAGGGGGAAGGTGAAGACCAGCAAGAGCTTTCAGGGCTGCCACCTTCCGTGTGGGACAAGGAGCCGGACGTTTGCCTGTTCTGGAACAGGCTCTGCCGAGGATGCGCACCGTGAGAGATTGCGTCTCTGGGCAAGCAGAGATCCCAAAACCTGTTGTGCCTGTGAATAGGCTGCAGGGGGAAGGTGAAGACCAGCAACAGCTTTCCGGGCTGCCACCTTCCGTGTGGGACAAGGAGCCGGACGTTTGCCTTTTCGGGAACAGGCTCTGCCGAGGATGCGCACCGTGAGAGATTGCGTCTCTGGGAAAGCAGAGATTCCCAGTGCGGTTGTGCCTGTGAATAGGCTGCAGGGGGAAGGTGAAGACCAGCAAGAGCTTTCCGGGCTGCCACCTTCCGTGTGGGACAAGGAGCCGGACGTTTGCCTTTTCGGGAACAGGCTCTGCCGAGGATGCGCACCGTGAGATGTTCCTTCTCTGGGCAAGCAGAGATCCCAAAACCTGTTGTGCCTGTGAATAGGCTGCAGGGGGAAGGTGAAGACCAGCAACAGCTTTCAGGGCTGCCACCTTCCATGTGGGACAAGGAGCCGGACGTTTGCCTTTTCGGGAACAGGCTCTGCCGAGGATGCGCACCGTGAGATGTTCCTTCTCTGGGAAAGCAGAGATCCCAAAACCTGTTGTGCCTGTGAATAGGCTGCAGGGGGAAGGTGAAGACCAGCAAGAGCTTTCAGGGCTGCTACCTTCTGTGTGGGACAAGGAGCCGGACGTTTGCCTTTTCGGGAACAGGCTCTGCCGAGGATGCGCACCGTGAGATGTTCCTTCTCTGGGCAAGCAGAGATCCCAAAACCTGTTGTGCCTGTGAATAGGCTGCAGGGGGAAGGTGAAGACCAGCAAGAGCTTTCAGGGCTGCCACCTTCCGTGTGGGACAAGGAGCCGGACGTTTGCCTTTTCGGGAACAGGCTCTGCCGAGGATGCGCACCGTGAGGGATTGCGTCTCTGGGAAAGCAGAGATTCCCAGTGCGGTTGTGCCTGTGAATAGGCTGCAGGGGGAAGGTGAAGACCAGCAACAGCTTTCAGGGCTGCCACCTTCCGTGTGGGACAAGGAGCCGGACGTTTGCCTTTTCGGGAACAGGCTCTGCCGAGGATGCGCACCGTGAGGGATTGCGTCTTTGGGAAAGCAGAGATTCCCAGTGCGGTTGTGCCTGTGAATAGGCTGCAGGGGGAAGGTGAAGACCAGCAAGAGCTTTCCGGGCTGCCACCTTCCGTGTGGGACAAGGAGCCGGACGTTTGCCTTTTCGGGAACAGGCTCTGCCGAGGATGCGCACCGTGAGATGTTCCTTCTCTGGGCAAGCAGAGATCCCAAAACCTGTTGTGCCTGTGAATAGGCTGCAGGGGGAAGGTGAAGACCAGCAAGAGCTTTCAGGGCTGCCACCTTCCGTGTGGGACAAGGAGCCGGACATTTGCCTTTTTGGGAACAAGCTCTGCCGAGGATGCGCACCGTGAGATGTTCCTTCTCTGGGCAAGCACAGATCCCAAAACCTGTTGTGCCTGTGAATAGGCTGCAGGGGGAAGGTGAAGACCAGCAAGAGCTTTCAGGGCTGCCACCTTCCGTGTGGGACAAGGAGCCGGACGTTTGCCTTTTCGGGAACAGGCTCTGCCGAGGATGCGCACCGTGAGAGATTGCGTCTCTGGGAAAGCAGAGATTCCCAGTGCGGTTGTGCCTGTGAATAGGCTGCAGGGGGAAGGTGAAGACCAGCAAGAGCTTTCAGGGCTGCCACCTTCCGTGTGGGACAAGGAGCCGGACGTTTGCCTGTTCTGGAACAGGCTCTGCCGAGGATGCGCACCGTGAGAGATTGCGTCTCTGGGCAAGCAGAGATCCCAAAACCTGTTGTGCCTGTGAATAGGCTGCAGGGGGAAGGTGAAGACCAGCAACAGCTTTCCGGGCTGCCACCTTCCGTGTGGGACAAGGAGCCGGACGTTTGCCTTTTCGGGAACAGGCTCTGCCGAGGATGCGCACCGTGAGAGATTGCGTCTCTGGGAAAGCAGAGATTCCCAGTGCGGTTGTGCCTGTGAATAGGCTGCAGGGGGAAGGTGAAGACCAGCAAGAGCTTTCAGGGCTGCCACCTTCCGTGTGGGACAAGGAGCCGGACGTTTGCCTTTTCGGGAACAGGCTCTGCCGAGGATGCGCACCGTGAGATGTTCCTTCTCTGGGCAAGCAGAGATCCCAAAACCTGTTGTGCCTGTGAATAGGCTGCAGGGGGAAGGTGAAGAGCAGCAAGAGCTTTCAGGGCTGCCACCTTCCGTGTGGGACAAGGAGCCGGACGTTTGCCTTTTCGGGAACAGGCTCTGCCGAGGATGCGCACCGTGAGATGTTCCTTCTCTGGGAAAGCAGAGATCCCAAAACCTGTTGTGCCTGTGAATAGGCTGCAGGGGGAAGGTGAAGACCAGCAAGAGCTTTCAGGGCTGCTACCTTCTGTGTGGGACAAGGAGCCGGACGTTTGCCTTTTCGGGAACAGGCTCTGCCGAGGATGCGCACCGTGAGATGTTCCTTCTCTGGGCAAGCAGAGATCCCAAAACCTGTTGTGCCTGTGAATAGGCTGCAGGGGGAAGGTGAAGACCAGCAAGAGCTTTCAGGGCTGCCACCTTCCGTGTGGGACAAGGAGCCGGACGTTTGCCTTTTCGGGAACAGGCTCTGCCGAGGATGCGCACCGTGAGGGATTGCGTCTCTGGGAAAGCAGAGATTCCCAGTGCGGTTGTGCCTGTGAATAGGCTGCAGGGGGAAGGTGAAGACCAGCAACAGCTTTCAGGGCTGCCACCTTCCGTGTGGGACAAGGAGCCGGACGTTTGCCTTTTCGGGAACAGGCTCTGCCGAGGATGCGCACCGTGAGGGATTGCGTCTTTGGGAAAGCAGAGATTCCCAGTGCGGTTGTGCCTGTGAATAGGCTGCAGGGGGAAGGTGAAGACCAGCAAGAGCTTTCCGGGCTGCCACCTTCCGTGTGGGACAAGGAGCCGGACGTTTGCCTTTTCGGGAACAGGCTCTGCCGAGGATGCGCACCGTGAGAGATTGCGTCTCTGGGCAAGCAGAGATCCCAAAACCTGTTGTGCCTGTGAATAGGCTGCAGGGGGAAGGTGAAGACCAGCAAGAGCTTTCAGGGCTGCCACCTTCCGTGTGGGACAAGGAGCCGGACGTTTGCCTTTTTGGGAACAGGCTCTGCCGAGGATGCGCACCGTGAGGGATTTCGTCTTTGGGAAAGCAGAGATTCCCAGTGCGGTTGTTCCTGTGAATAGGCTGCAGGGGGAAGGTGAAGACCAGCAAGAGCTTTCAGGGCTGCCACCTTCCGTGTGGGACAAGGAGCCTGACGTTTGCCTTTTCGGGAACAGGCTCTGCCGAGGATGCGCACCGTGAGATGTTCCTTCTCTGGGCAAGCAGAGATCCCAAAACCTGTTGTGCCTGTGAATAGGCTGCAGGGGGAAGGTGAAGACCAGCAAGAGCTTTCAGGGCTGCCACCTTCCGTGTGGGACAAGGAGCCGGACGTTTGCCTTTTCGGGAACAGGCTCTGCCGAGGATGCGCACCGTGAGGGATTTCGTCTTTGGGAAAGCAGAGATTCCCAGTGCGGTTGTTCCTGTGAATAGGCTGCAGGGGGAAGGTGAAGACCAGCAACAGCTTTCAGGGCTGCCACCTTCCGTGTGGGACAAGGAGCCGGACGTTTGCCTTTTCGGGAACAGGCTCTGCCGAGGATGCGCACCGTGAGATGTTCCTTCTCTGGGCAAGCAGAGATCCCAAAACCTGTTGTGCCTGTGAATAGGCTGCAGGGGGAAGGTGAAGAGCAGCAAGAGCTTTCAGGGCTGCCACCTTCCGTGTGGGACAAGGAGCCGGACGTTTGCCTTTTCGGGAACAGGCTCTGCCGAGGATGCGCACCGTGAGATGTTCCTTCTCTGGGCAAGCAGAGATCCCAAAACCTGTTGTGCCTGTGAATAGGCTGCAGGGGGAAGGTGAAGAGCAGCAAGAGCTTTCAGGGCTGCCACCTTCCGTGTGGGACAAGGAGCCGGACGTTTGCCTTTTCGGGAACAGGCTCTGCCGAGGATGCGCACCGTGAGATGTTCCTTCTCTGGGCAAGCAGAGATCCCAAAACCTGTTGTGCCTGTGAATAGGCTGCAGGGGGAAGGTGAAGACCAGCAAGAGCTTTCCGGGCTGCCACCTTCCGTGTGGGACAAGGAGCCGGACGTTTGCCTTTTTGGGAACAGGCTCTGCCGAGGATGCGCACCGTGAGGGATTGCGTCTTTGGGAAAGCAGAGATTCCCAGTGCGGTTGTGCCTGTGAATAGGCTGCACGGGGAAGGTGAAGACCAGCAAGAGCTTTCAGGGCTGCCACCTTCCGTGTGGGACAAGGAGCCGGACGTTTGCCTTTTCGGGAACAGGCTCTGCCGAGGATGCGCACCGTGAGAGATTGCGTCTCTGGGAAAGCAGAGATTCCCAGTGCGGTTGTGCCTGTGAATAGGCTGCAGGGGGAAGGTGAAGACCAGCAAGAGCTTTCAGGGCTGCCACCTTCCGTGTGGGACAAGGAGCCGGACGTTTGCCTTTTCGGGAACAGGCTCTGCCGAGGATGCGCACCGTGAGATGTTCCTTCTCTGGGCAAGCAGAGATCCCAAAACCTGTTGTGCCTGTGAATAGGCTGCAGGGGGAAGGTGAAGACCAGCAACAGCTTTCAGGGCTGCCACCTTCCATGTGGGACAAGGAGCCGGACGTTTGCCTTTTCGGGAACAGGCTCTGCCGAGGATGCGCACCGTGAGATGTTCCTTCTCTGGGAAAGCAGAGATCCCAAAACCTGTTGTGCCTGTGAATAGGCTGCAGGGGGAAGGTGAAGACCAGCAAGAGCTTTCAGGGCTGCTACCTTCTGTGTGGGACAAGGAGCCGGACGTTTGCCTTTTCGGGAACAGGCTCTGCCGAGGATGCGCACCGTGAGATGTTCCTTCTCTGGGCAAGCAGAGATCCCAAAACCTGTTGTGCCTGTGAATAGGCTGCAGGGGGAAGGTGAAGACCAGCAAGAGCTTTCAGGGCTGCCACCTTCCGTGTGGGACAAGGAGCCGGACGTTTGCCTTTTTGGGAACAGGCTCTGCCGAGGATGCGCACCGTGAGGGATTGCGTCTCTGGGAAAGCAGAGATTCCCAGTGCGGTTGTGCCTGTGAATAGGCTGCAGGGGGAAGGTGAAGACCAGCAACAGCTTTCAGGGCTGCCACCTTCCGTGTGGGACAAGGAGCCGGACGTTTGCCTTTTCGGGAACAGGCTCTGCCGAGGATGCGCACCGTGAGAGATTGCGTCTCTGGGAAAGCAGAGATTCCCAGTGCGGTTGTGCCTGTGAATAGGCTGCAGGGGGAAGGTGAAGAGCAGCAAGAGCTTTCAGGGCTGCCACCTTCCGTGTGGGACAAGGAGCCGGACGTTTGCCTTTTCGGGAACAGGCTCTGCCGAGGATGCGCACCGTGAGAGATTGCGTCTCTGGGCAAGCAGAGATCCCAAAACCTGTTGTGCCTGTGAATAGGCTGCAGGGGGAAGGTGAAGACCAGCAACAGCTTTCAGGGCTGCCACCCTCCGTGTGGGACAAGGAGCCGGACGTTTGCCTTTTCGGGAACAGGCTCTGCCGAGGATGCGCACCGTGAGGGATTTCGTCTTTGGGAAAGCAGAGATTCCCAGTGCGGTTGTTCCTGTGAATAGGCTGCAGGGGGAAGGTGAAGACCAGCAAGAGCTTTCAGGGCTGCCACCTTCCGTGTGGGACAAGGAGCCGGACGTTTGCCTTTTCGGGAACAGGCTCTGCCGAGGATGCGCACCGTGAGATGTTCCTTCTCTGGGCAAGCACAGATCCCAAAACCTGTTGTGCCTGTGAATAGGCTGCAGGGGGAAGGTGAAGACCAGCAAGAGCTTTCAGGGCTGCCACCTTCCGTGTGGGACAAGGAGCCGGACGTTTGCCTTTTCGGGAACAGGCTCTGCCGAGGATGCGCACCGTGAGAGATTGCGTCTCTGGGAAAGGAGAGATTCCCAGTGCGGTTGTGCCTGTGAATAGGCTGCAGGGGGAAGGTGAAGACCAGCAAGAGCTTTCCGGGCTACCACCTTCCGTGTGGGACAAGGAGCCGGACGTTTGCCTTTTCGGGAACAGGCTCTGCCGAGGATGCGCACCGTGAGATGTTCCTTCTCTGGGCAAGCACAGATCCCAAAACCTGTTGTGCCTGTGAATAGGCTGCAGGGGGAAGGTGAAGACCAGCAAGAGCTTTCAGGGCTGCCACCTTCCGTGTGGGACAAGGAGCCGGACGTTTGCCTTTTTGGGAACAAGCTCTGCCGAGGATGCGCACCGTGAGATGTTCCTTCTCTGGGCAAGCAGAGATCCCAAAACCTGTTGTGCCTGTGAATAGGCTGCAGGGGGAAGGTGAAGACCAGCAAGAGCTTTCAGGGCTGCCACCTTCCGTGTGGGACAAGGAGCCGGACGTTTGCCTTTTTGGGAACAGGCTCTGCCGAGGATGCGCACCGTGAGATGTTCCTTCTCTGGGCAAGCAGAGATCCCAAAACCTGTTGTGCCTGTGAATAGGCTGCAGGGGGAAGGTGAAGACCAGCAAGAGCTTTCAGGGCTGCCACCTTCCGTGTGGGACAAGGAGCCGGACGTTTGCCTTTTCGGGAACAGGCTCTGCCGAGGATGCGCACCGTGAGATGTTCCTTCTCTGGGCAAGCACAGATCCCAAAACCTGTTGTGCCTGTGAATAGGCTGCAGGGGGAAGGTGAAGACCAGCAAGAGCTTTCAGGGCTGCCACCTTCCGTGTGGGACAAGGAGCCGGACGTTTGCCTGTTCTGGAACAGGCTCTGCCGAGGATGCGCACCGTGAGAGATTGCGTCTCTGGGCAAGCAGAGATCCCAAAACCTGTTGTGCCTGTGAATAGGCTGCAGGGGGAAGGTGAAGACCAGCAAGAGCTTTCAGGGCTGCCACCTTCCGTGTGGGACAAGGAGCCGGACGTTTGCCTTTTCGGGAACAGGCTCTGCCGAGGATGCGCACCGTGAGATGTTCCTTCTCTGGGCAAGCAGAGATCCCAAAACCTGTTGTGCCTGTGAATAGGCTGCAGGGGGAAGGTGAAGACCAGCAAGAGCTTTCAGGGCTGCCACCTTCCGTGTGGGACAAGGAGCCGGACGTTTGCCTTTTCGGGAACAGGCTCTGCCGAGGATGCGCACCGTGAGAGATTGCGTCTCTGGGCAAGCAGAGATCCCAAAACCTGTTGTGCCTGTGAATAGGCTGCAGGGGGAAGGTGAAGACCAGCAAGAGCTTTCAGGGCTGCCACCTTCCGTGTGGGACAAGGAGCCGGACGTTTGCCTTTTCGGGAACAGGCTCTGCCGAGGATGCGCACCGTGAGATATTGCGTCTCTGGGAAAGCAGAGATTCCCAGTGGGTTGTGCCTGTGAATAGGCTGCAGGGGGAAGGTGAAGACCAGCAACAGCTTTCAGGGCTGCCACCTTCCGTGTGGGACAAGGAGCCGGACGTTTGCCTTTTCGGGAACAGGCTCTGCCGAGGATGCGCACCGTGAGAGATTGCGTCTCTGGGAAAGCAGAGATTCCCAGTGCGGTTGTGCCTGTGAATAGGCTGCAGGGGGAAGGTGAAGACCAGCAAGAGCTTTCAGGGCTGCCACCTTCCGTGTGGGACAAGGAGCCGGACGTTTGCCTTTTCGGGAACAGGCTCTGCCGAGGATGCGCACCGTGAGAGATTGCGTCTCTGGGCAAGCAGAGATCCCAAAACCTGTTGTGCCTGTGAATAGGCTGCAGGGGGAAGGTGAAGACCAGCAAGAGCTTTCAGGGCTGCCACCTTCCGTGTGGGACAAGGAGCCGGACGTTTGCCTTTTCGGGAACAGGCTCTGCCGAGGATGCGCACCGTGAGATGTTCCTTCTCTGGGCAAGCAGAGATCCCAAAACCTGTTGTGCCTGTGAATAGGCTGCAGGGGGAAGGTGAAGACCAGCAACAGCTTTCAGGGCTGCCACCTTCTGTGTGGGACAAGGAGCCGGACGTTTGCCTTTTCGGGAACAAGCTCTGCCGAGGATGCGCACCGTGAGATGTTCCTTCTCTGGGCAAGCACAGATCCCAAAACCTGTTGTGCCTGTGAATAGGCTGCAGGGGGAAGGTGAAGACCAGCAAGAGCTTTCCGGGCTGCCACCTTCCGTGTGGGACAAGGAGCCGGACGTTTGCCTTTTCGGGAACAGGCTCTGCCGAGGATGCGCACCGTGAGAGATTGCGTCTCTGGGCAAGCAGAGATTCCCAGTGCGGTTGTGCCTGTGAATAGGCTGCACGGGGAAGGTGAAGACCAGCAAGAGCTTTCAGGGCTGCCACCTTCCGTGTGGGACAAGGAGCCGGACGTTTGCCTTTTCGGGAACAGGCTCTGTCGAGGATGCGCACCGTGAGAGATTGCGTCTCTGGGCAAGCAGAGATCCCAAAACCTGTTGTGCCTGTGAATAGGCTGCAGGGGGAAGGTGAAGACCAGCAACAGCTTTCAGGGCTGCCACCTTCCGTGTGGGACAAGGAGCCGGACGTTTGCCTTTTCGGGAACAGGCTCTGCCGAGGATGCGCACCGTGAGATGTTCCTTCTCTGGGCAAGCACAGATCCCAAAACCTGTTGTGCCTGTGAATAGGCTGCAGGGGGAAGGTGAAGACCAGCAAGAGCTTTCCGGGCTGCCACCTTCCGTGTGGGACAAGGAGCCGGACGTTTGCCTTTTCGGGAACAGGCTCTGCCGAGGATGCGCACCGTGAGAGATTGCGTCTCTGGGAAAGCAGAGATTCCCAGTGCGGTTGTGCCTGTGAATAGGCTGCAGGGGGAAGGTGAAGACCAGCAAGAGCTTTCAGGGCTGCCACCTTCCGTGTGGGACAAGGAGCCGGACTTTTGCCTGTTCTGGAACAGGCTCTGCCGAGGATGCGCACCGTGAGAGATTGCGTCTCTGGGCAAGCAGAGATCCCAAAACCTGTTGTGCCTGTGAATAGGCTGCAGGGGGAAGGTGAAGACCAGCAACAGCTTTCAGGGCTGCCACCTTCCGTGTGGGACAAGGAGCCGGACGTTTGCCTTTTCGGGAACAGGCTCTGCCGAGGATGCGCACCGTGAGATGTTCCTTCTCTGGGCAAGCACAGATCCCAAAACCTGTTGTGCCTGTGAATAGGCTGCAGGGGGAAGGTGAAGACCAGCAAGAGCTTTCAGGGCTGCCACCTTCCGTGTGGGACAAGGAGCCGGACGTTTGCCTTTTCGGGAACAGGCTCTGCCGAGGATGCGCACCGTGAGAGATTGCGTCTCTGGGCAAGCACAGATCCCAAAACCTGTTGTTCCTGTGAATAGGCTGCAGGGGGAAGGTGAAGACCAGCAAGAGCTTTCAGGGCTGCCACCTTCCGTGTGGGACAAGGAGCCGGACGTTTGCCTTTTCGGGAACAGGCTCTGCCGAGGATGCGCACCGTGAGATATTGCGTCTCTGGGAAAGCAGAGATTCCCAGTGGGTTGTGCCTGTGAATAGGCTGCAGGGGGAAGGTGAAGACCAGCAACAGCTTTCAGGGCTGCCACCTTCCGTGTGGGACAAGGAGCCGGACGTTTGCCTTTTCGGGAACAGGCTCTGCCGAGGATGCGCACCGTGAGAGATTGCGTCTCTGGGAAAGCAGAGATTCCCAGTGCGGTTGTGCCTGTGAATAGGCTGCAGGGGGAAGGTGAAGACCAGCAAGAGCTTTCAGGGCTGCCACCTTCCGTGTGGGACAAGGAGCCGGACGTTTGCCTTTTCGGGAACAGGCTCTGCCGAGGATGCGCACCGTGAGATGTTCCTTCTCTGGGCAAGCAGAGATCCCAAAACCTGTTGTGCCTGTGAATAGGCTGCAGGGGGAAGGTGAAGACCAGCAAGAGCTTTCCGGGCTGCCACCTTCCGTGTGGGACAAGGAGCCGGACGTTTGCCTTTTTGGGAACAGGCTCTGCCGAGGATGCGCACCGTGAGGGATTGCGTCTTTGGGAAAGCAGAGATTCCCAGTGCGGTTGTGCCTGTGAATAGGCTGCACGGGGAAGGTGAAGACCAGCAACAGCTTTCAGGGCTGCCACCTTCCGTGTGGGACAAGGAGCCGGACGTTTGCCTTTTCGGGAACAGGCTCTGCCGAGGATGCGCACCGTGAGATGTTCCTTCTCTGGGCAAGCAGAGATCCCAAAACCTGTTGTGCCTGTGAATAGGCTGCAGGGGGAAGGTGAAGACCAGCAAGAGCTTTCCGGGCTGCCACCTTCCGTGTGGGACAAGGAGCCGGACGTTTGCCTTTTTGGGAACAGGCTCTGCCGAGGATGCGCACCGTGAGGGATTGCGTCTTTGGGAAAGCAGAGATTCCCAGTGCGGTTGTGCCTGTGAATAGGCTGCACGGGGAAGGTGAAGACCAGCAAGAGCTTTCAGGGCTGCCACCTTCCGTGTGGGACAAGGAGCCGGACGTTTGCCTTTTCGGGAACAGGCTCTGCCGAGGATGCGCACCGTGAGAGATTGCGTCTCTGGGAAAGCAGAGATTCCCAGTGCGGTTGTGCCTGTGAATAGGCTGCAGGGGGAAGGTGAAGACCAGCAACAGCTTTCAGGGCTGCCACCTTCCGTGTGGGACAAGGAGCCGGACGTTTGCCTTTTCGGGAACAGGCTCTGCCGAGGATGCGCACCGTGAGATGTTCCTTCTCTGGGCAAGCAGAGATCCCAAAACCTGTTGTGCCTGTGAATAGGCTGCAGGGGGAAGGTGAAGACCAGCAAGAGCTTTCAGGGCTGCCACCTTCCGTGTGGGACAAGGAGCCGGACGTTTGCCTTTTCGGGAACAGGCTCTGCCGAGGATGCGCACCGTGAGATGTTCCTTCTCTGGGCAAGCACAGATCCCAAAACCTGTTGTGCCTGTGAATAGGCTGCAGGGGGAAGGTGAAGACCAGCAAGAGCTTTCAGGGCTGCTACCTTCTGTGTGGGACAAGGAGCCGGACGTTTGCCTTTTCGGGAACAGGCTCTGCCGAGGATGCGCACCGTGAGATGTTCCTTCTCTGGGCAAGCAGAGATCCCAAAACCTGTTGTGCCTGTGAATAGGCTGCAGGGGGAAGGTGAAGACCAGCAAGAGCTTTCAGGGCTGCCACCTTCCGTGTGGGACAAGGAGCCGGACGTTTGCCTTTTCGGGAACAGGCTCTGCCGAGGATGCGCACCGTGAGGGATTGCGTCTCTGGGAAAGCAGAGATTCCCAGTGCGGTTGTGCCTGTGAATAGTCTGCAGGGGGAAGGTGAAGACCAGCAACAGCTTTCAGGGCTGCCACCTTCCGTGTGGGACAAGGAGCCGGACGTTTGCCTTTTTGGGAACAGGCTCTGCCGAGGATGCGCACCGTGAGAGATTGCGTCTCTGGGAAAGCAGAGATTCCCAGTGCGGTTGTGCCTGTGAATAGGCTGCAGGGGGAAGGTGAAGACCAGCAAGAGCTTTCAGGGCTGCCACCTTCCGTGTGGGACAAGGAGCCGGACGTTTGCCTTTTCGGGAACAGGCTCTGCCGAGGATGCGCACCGTGAAAGATTGCGTCTCTGGGCAAGCACAGATCCCAAAACCTGTTGTGCCTGTGAATAGGCTGCAGGGGGAAGGTGAAGACCAGCAAGAGCTTTCAGGGCTGCCACCTTCCGTGTGGGACAAGGAGCCGGACATTTGCCTTTTCGGGAACAGGCTCTGCCGAGGATGCGCACCGTGAGGGATTGCGTCTTTGGGAAAGCAGAGATTCCCAGTGCGGTTGTGCCTGTGAATAGGCTGCAGGGGGAAGGTGAAGACCAGCAAGAGCTTTCAGGGCTGCCACCTTCCGTGTGGGACAAGGAGCCGGACGTTTGCCTTTTCGGGAACAGGCTCTGCCGAGGATGCGCACCGTGAGAGATTGCGTCTCTGGGAAAGCAGAGATTCCCAGTGCGGTTGTGCCTGTGAATAGGCTGCAGGGGGAAGGTGAAGACCAGCAAGAGCTTTCCGGGCTGCCACCTTCCGTGTGGGACAAGGAGCCGGACGTTTGCCTTTTCGGGAACAGGCTCTGCCGAGGATGCGCACCGTGAGATGTTCCTTCTCTGGGCAAGCACAGATCCCAAAACCTGTTGTGCCTGTGAATAGGCTGCAGGGGGAAGGTGAAGACCAGCAACAGCTTTCAGGGCTGCCACCTTCCGTGTGGGACAAGGAGCCGGACGTTTGCCTTTTCGGGAACAGGCTCTGCCGAGGATGCGCACCGTGAGATGTTCCTTCTCTGGGCAAGCAGAGATCCCAAAACCTGTTGTGCCTGTGAATAGGCTGCAGGGGGAAGGTGAAGACCAGCAAGAGCTTTCAGGGCTGCCACCTTCCGTGTGGGACAAGGAGCCGGACGTTTGCCTTTTCGGGAACAGGCTCTGCCGAGGATGCGCACCGTGAGAGATTGCGTCTCTGGGCAAGCAGAGATCCCAAAACCTGTTGTGCCTGTGAATAGGCTGCAGGGGGAAGGTGAAGACCAGCAAGAGCTTTCAGGGCTGCCACCTTCCGTGTGGGACAAGGAGCCGGACGTTTGCCTTTTCGGGAACAGGCTCTGCCGAGGATGCGCACCGTGAGAGATTGCGTCTCTGGGAAAGCAGAGATTCCCAGTGGGTTGTGCCTGTGAATAGGCTGCAGGGGGAAGGTGAAGACCAGCAACAGCTTTCAGGGCTGCCACCTTCCGTGTGGGACAAGGAGCCGGACGTTTGCCTTTTCGGGAACAGGCTCTGCCGAGGATGCGCACCGTGAGATGTTCCTTCTCTGGGCAAGCACAGATCCCAAAACCTGTTGTGCCTGTGAATAGGCTGCAGGGGGAAGGTGAAGACCAGCAACAGCTTTCAGGGCTGCCACCTTCCGTGTGGGACAAGGAGCCGGACGTTTGCCTTTTCGGGAACAAGCTCTGCCGAGGATGCGCACCGTGAGATGTTCCTTCTCTGGGCAAGCACAGATCCCAAAACCTGTTGTGCCTGTGAATAGGCTGCAGGGGGAAGGTGAAGACCAGCAAGAGCTTTCCGGGCTGCCACCTTCCGTGTGGGACAAGGAGCCGGACGTTTGCCTTTTCGGGAACAGGCTCTGCCGAGGATGCGCACCGTGAGAGATTGCGTCTCTGGGAAAGCAGAGATTCCCAGTGCGGTTGTGCCTGTGAATAGGCTGCAGGGGGAAGGTGAAGACCAGCAAGAGCTCTCAGGGCTGCCACCTTCCGTGTGGGACAAGGAGCCGGACGTTTGCCTTTTCGGGAACAGGCTCTGCCGAGGATGCGCACCGTGAGAGATTGCGTCTCTGGGAAAGCAGAGATCCCAAAACCTGTTGTGCCTGTGAATAGGCTGCAGGGGGAAGGTGAAGAGCAGCAAGAGCTTTCAGGGCTGCCACCTTCCGTGTGGGACAAGGAGCCGGACGTTTGCCTTTTCGGGAACAGGCTCTGCCGAGGATGCGCACCGTGAGATGTTCCTTCTCTGGGCAAGCAGAGATCCCAAAACCTGTTGTGCCTGTGAATAGGCTGCAGGGGGAAGGTGAAGACCAGCAAGAGCTTTCCGGGCTGCCACCTTCCGTGTGGGACAAGGAGCCGGACGTTTGCCTTTTTGGGAACAGGCTCTGCCGAGGATGCGCACCGTGAGGGATTGCGTCTTTGGGAAAGCAGAGATTCCCAGTGCGGTTGTGCCTGTGAATAGGCTGCACGGGGAAGGTGAAGACCAGCAAGAGCTTTCAGGGCTGCCACCTTCCGTGTGGGACAAGGAGCCGGACGTTTGCCTTTTCGGGAACAGGCTCTGCCGAGGATGCGCACCGTGAGAGATTGCGTCTCTGGGAAAGCAGAGATTCCCAGTGCGGTTGTGCCTGTGAATAGGCTGCAGGGGGAAGGTGAAGACCAGCAACAGCTTTCAGGGCTGCCACCTTCCGTGTGGGACAAGGAGCCGGACGTTTGCCTTTTCGGGAACAGGCTCTGCCGAGGATGCGCACCGTGAGATGTTCCTTCTCTGGGCAAGCAGAGATCCCAAAACCTGTTGTGCCTGTGAATAGGCTGCAGGGGGAAGGTGAAGACCAGCAACAGCTTTCAGGGCTGCCACCTTCCATGTGGGACAAGGAGCCGGACGTTTGCCTTTTCGGGAACAGGCTCTGCCGAGGATGCGCACCGTGAGATGTTCCTTCTCTGGGAAAGCAGAGATCCCAAAACCTGTTGTGCCTGTGAATAGGCTGCAGGGGGAAGGTGAAGACCAGCAAGAGCTTTCAGGGCTGCTACCTTCTGTGTGGGACAAGGAGCCGGACGTTTGCCTTTTCGGGAACAGGCTCTGCCGAGGATGCGCACCGTGAGATGTTCCTTCTCTGGGCAAGCACAGATCCCAAAACCTGTTGTGCCTGTGAATAGGCTGCAGGGGGAAGGTGAAGACCAGCAAGAGCTTTCAGGGCTGCCACCTTCCGTGTGGGACAAGGAGCCGGACATTTGCCTTTTCGGGAACAGGCTCTGCCGAGGATGCGCACCGTGAGGGATTGCGTCTTTGGGAAAGCAGAGATTCCCAGTGCGGTTGTGCCTGTGAATAGGCTGCAGGGGGAAGGTGAAGACCAGCAACAGCTTTCAGGGCTGCCACCTTCCGTGTGGGACAAGGAGCCGGACGTTTGCCTTTTCGGGAACAGGCTCTGCCGAGGATGCGCACCGTGAGAGATTGCGTCTCTGGGAAAGCAGAGATTCCCAGTGCGGTTGTGCCTGTGAATAGGCTGCAGGGGGAAGGTGAAGACCAGCAAGAGCTTTCAGGGCTGCCACCTTCCGTGTGGGACAAGGAGCCGGACGTTTGCCTGTTCTGGAACAGGCTCTGCCGAGGATGCGCACCGTGAGAGATTGCGTCTCTGGGCAAGCAGAGATCCCAAAACCTGTTGTGCCTGTGAATAGGCTGCAGGGGGAAGGTGAAGACCAGCAACAGCTTTCAGGGCTGCCACCTTCCGTGTGGGACAAGGAGCCGGACGTTTGCCTTTTCGGGAACAGGCTCTGCCGAGGATGCGCACCGTGAGATGTTCCTTCTCTGGGCAAGCAGAGATCCCAAAACCTGTTGTGCCTGTGAATAGGCTGCAGGGGGAAGGTGAAGACCAGCAAGAGCTTTCAGGGCTGCCACCTTCCGTGTGGGACAAGGAGCCGGACGTTTGCCTTTTCGGGAACAGGCTCTGCCGAGGATGCGCACCGTGAGAGATTGCGTCTCTGGGCAAGCAGAGATCCCAAAACCTGTTGTGCCTGTGAATAGGCTGCAGGGGGAAGGTGAAGACCAGCAAGAGCTTTCAGGGCTGCCACCTTCCGTGTGGGACAAGGAGCCGGACGTTTGCCTTTTCGGGAACAGGCTCTGCCGAGGATGCGCACCGTGAGATATTGCGTCTCTGGGAAAGCAGAGATTCCCAGTGGGTTGTGCCTGTGAATAGGCTGCAGGGGGAAGGTGAAGACCAGCAACAGCTTTCAGGGCTGCCACCTTCCGTGTGGGACAAGGAGCCGGACGTTTGCCTTTTCGGGAACAGGCTCTGCCGAGGATGCGCACCGTGAGATGTTCCTTCTCTGGGCAAGCACAGATCCCAAAACCTGTTGTGCCTGTGAATAGGCTGCAGGGGGAAGGTGAAGACCAGCAACAGCTTTCAGGGCTGCCACCTTCCGTGTGGGACAAGGAGCCGGACGTTTGCCTTTTCGGGAACAAGCTCTGCCGAGGATGCGCACCGTGAGATGTTCCTTCTCTGGGCAAGCACAGATCCCAAAACCTGTTGTGCCTGTGAATAGGCTGCAGGGGGAAGGTGAAGACCAGCAACAGCTTTCCGGGCTGCCACCTTCCGTGTGGGACAAGGAGCCGGACGTTTGCCTTTTTGGGAACAGGCTCTGCCGAGGATGCGCACCGTGAGAGATTGCGTCTCTGGGAAAGCAGAGATTCCCAGTGCGGTTGTGCCTGTGAATAGGCTGCAGGGGGAAGGTGAAGACCAGCAAGAGCTTTCAGGGCTGCCACCTTCCGTGTGGGACAAGGAGCCGGACGTTTGCCTTTTCGGGAACAGGCTCTGTCGAGGATGCGCACCGTGAGAGATTGCGTCTCTGGGAAAGCAGAGATCCCAAAACCTGTTGTGCCTGTGAATAGGCTGCAGGGGGAAGGTGAAGACCAGCAAGAGCTTTCAGGGCTGCCACCTTCCGTGTGGGACAAGGAGCCGGACGTTTGCCTTTTCGGGAACAGGCTCTGCCGAGGATGCGCACCGTGAGATGTTCCTTCTCTGGGCAAGCAGAGATCCCAAAACCTGTTGTGCCTGTGAATAGGCTGCAGGGGGAAGGTGAAGACCAGCAACAGCTTTCCGGGCTGCCACCTTCCGTGTGGGACAAGGAGCCGGACGTTTGCCTTTTTGGGAACAGGCTCTGCCGAGGATGCGCACCGTGAGGGATTGCGTCTTTGGGAAAGCAGAGATTCCCAGTGCGGTTGTGCCTGTGAATAGGCTGCACGGGGAAGGTGAAGACCAGCAAGAGCTTTCAGGGCTGCCACCTTCCGTGTGGGACAAGGAGCCGGACGTTTGCCTTTTCGGGAACAGGCTCTGCCGAGGATGCGCACCGTGAGAGATTGCGTCTCTGGGAAAGCAGAGATTCCCAGTGCGGTTGTGCCTGTGAATAGGCTGCAGGGGGAAGGTGAAGACCAGCAACAGCTTTCAGGGCTGCCACCTTCCGTGTGGGACAAGGAGCCGGACGTTTGCCTTTTCGGGAACAGGCTCTGCCGAGGATGCGCACCGTGAGATGTTCCTTCTCTGGGCAAGCAGAGATCCCAAAACCTGTTGTGCCTGTGAATAGGCTGCAGGGGGAAGGTGAAGACCAGCAACAGCTTTCAGGGCTGCCACCTTCCATGTGGGACAAGGAGCCGGACGTTTGCCTTTTCGGGAACAGGCTCTGCCGAGGATGCGCACCGTGAGATGTTCCTTCTCTGGGAAAGCAGAGATCCCAAAACCTGTTGTGCCTGTGAATAGGCTGCAGGGGGAAGGTGAAGACCAGCAAGAGCTTTCAGGGCTGCTACCTTCTGTGTGGGACAAGGAGCCGGACGTTTGCCTTTTCGGGAACAGGCTCTGCCGAGGATGCGCACCGTGAGATGTTCCTTCTCTGGGCAAGCAGAGATCCCAAAACCTGTTGTGCCTGTGAATAGGCTGCAGGGGGAAGGTGAAGACCAGCAAGAGCTTTCAGGGCTGCCACCTTCCGTGTGGGACAAGGAGCCGGACGTTTGCCTTTTCGGGAACAGGCTCTGCCGAGGATGCGCACCGTGAGGGATTGCGTCTCTGGGAAAGCAGAGATTCCCAGTGCGGTTGTGCCTGTGAATAGGCTGCAGGGGGAAGGTGAAGACCAGCAACAGCTTTCAGAGCTGCCACCTTCCGTGTGGGACAAGGAGCCGGACGTTTGCCTTTTCGGGAACAGGCTCTGCCGAGGATGCGCACCGTGAGGGATTGCGTCTTTGGGAAAGCAGAGATTCCCAGTGCGGTTGTGCCTGTGAATAGGCTGCAGGGGGAAGGTGAAGACCAGCAAGAGCTTTCCGGGCTGCCACCTTCCGTGTGGGACAAGGAGCCGGACGTTTGCCTTTTCGGGAACAGGCTCTGCCGAGGATGCGCACCGTGAGAGATTGCGTCTCTGGGCAAGCAGAGATCCCAAAACCTGTTGTGCCTGTGAATAGGCTGCAGGGGGAAGGTGAAGACCAGCAAGAGCTTTCAGGGCTGCCACCTTCCGTGTGGGACAAGGAGCCGGACGTTTGCCTTTTCGGGAACAGGCTCTGCCGAGGATGCGCACCGTGAGGGATTTCGTCTTTGGGAAAGCAGAGATTCCCAGTGCGGTTGTTCCTGTGAATAGGCTGCAGGGGGAAGGTGAAGACCAGCAAGAGCTTTCAGGGCTGCCACCTTCCGTGTGGGACAAGGAGCCGGACGTTTGCCTTTTCGGGAACAGGCTCTGCCGAGGATGCGCACCGTGAGATGTTCCTTCTCTGGGCAAGCACAGATCCCAAAACCTGTTGTGCCTGTGAATAGGCTGCAGGGGGAAGGTGAAGACCAGCAAGAGCTTTCAGGGCTGCCACCTTCCGTGTGGGACAAGGAGCCAGACGTTTGCCTTTTCGGGAACAGGCTCTGCCGAGGATGCGCACCGTGAGAGATTGCGTCTTTGGGAAAGCAGAGATTCCCAGTGCGGTTGTGCCTGTGAATAGGCTGCAGGGGGAAGGTGAAGACCAGCAAGAGCTTTCCGGGCTGCCACCTTCCGTGTGGGACAAGGAGCCGGACGTTTGCCTTTTCGGGAACAGGCTCTGCCGAGGATGCGCACCGTGAGATGTTCCTTCTCTGGGCAAGCACAGATCCCAAAACCTGTTGTGCCTGTGAATAGGCTGCAGGGGGAAGGTGAAGACCAGCAACAGCTTTCAGGGCTGCCACCTTCCGTGTGGGACAAGGAGCCGGACGTTTGCCTTTTTGGGAACAAGCTCTGCCGAGGATGCGCACCGTGAGATGTTCCTTCTCTGGGCAAGCACAGATCCCAAAACCTGTTGTGCCTGTGAATAGGCTGCAGGGGGAAGGTGAAGACCAGCAAGAGCTTTCAGGGCTGCCACCTTCCGTGTGGGACAAGGAGCCGGACATTTGCCTTTTCGGGAACAGGCTCTGCCGAGGATGCGCACCGTGAGGGATTGCGTCTTTGGGAAAGCAGAGATTCCCAGTGCGGTTGTGCCTGTGAATAGGCTGCAGGGGGAAGGTGAAGACCAGCAAGAGCTTTCAGGGCTGCCACCTTCCGTGTGGGACAAGGAGCCGGACGTTTGCCTTTTCGGGAACAGGCTCTGTCGAGGATGCGCACCGTGAGAGATTGCGTCTCTGGGAAAGCAGAGATTCACAGTGCGGTTGTGCCTGTGAATAGGCTGCAGGGGGAAGGTGAAGACCAGCAAGAGCTTTCAGGGCTGCCACCTTCCGTGTGGGACAAGGAGCCGGACGTTTGCCTGTTCTGGAACAGGCTCTGCCGAGGATGCGCACCGTGAGAGATTGCGTCTCTGGGCAAGCAGAGATCCCAAAACCTGTTGTGCCTGTGAATAGGCTGCAGGGGGAAGGTGAAGACCAGCAACAGCTTTCAGGGCTGCCACCTTCCGTGTGGGACAAGGAGCCGGACGTTTGCCTTTTCGGGAACAGGCTCTGCCGAGGATGCGCACCGTGAGATGTTCCTTCTCTGGGCAAGCAGAGATCCCAAAACCTGTTGTGCCTGTGAATAGGCTGCAGGGGGAAGGTGAAGACCAGCAAGAGCTTTCAGGGCTGCCACCTTCCGTGTGGGACAAGGAGCCGGACGTTTGCCTTTTCGGGAACAGGCTCTGCCGAGGATGCGCACCGTGAGAGATTGCGTCTCTGGGCAAGCAGAGATCCCAAAACCTGTTGTGCCTGTGAATAGGCTGCAGGGGGAAGGTGAAGACCAGCAAGAGCTTTCAGGGCTGCCACCTTCCGTGTGGGACAAGGAGCCGGACGTTTGCCTTTTCGGGAACAGGCTCTGCCGAGGATGCGCACCGTGAGATATTGCGTCTCTGGGCAAGCAGAGATTCCCAGTGGGTTGTGCCTGTGAATAGGCTGCAGGGGGAAGGTGAAGACCAGCAAGAGCTTTCAGGGCTGCCACCTTCCGTGTGGGACAAGGAGCCGGACGTTTGCCTTTTCGGGAACAGGCTCTGCCGAGGATGCGCACCGTGAGAGATTGCGTCTCTGGGAAAGCAGAGATTCCCAGTGCGGTTGTGCCTGTGAATAGGCTGCAGGGGGAAGGTGAAGACCAGCAAGAGCTTTCAGGGCTGCCACCTTCCGTGTGGGACAAGGAGCCGGACGTTTGCCTTTTCGGGAACAGGCTCTGCCGAGGATGCGTACCGTGAGAGATTGCGTCTCTGGGCAAGCAGAGATCCGAAAACCTGTTGTGCCTGTGAATAGGCTGCAGGGGGAAGGTGAAGACGAGCAAGAGCTTTCAGGGCTGCCACCTTCCGTGTGGGACAAGGAGCCGGACGTTTGCCTTTTCGGGAACAGGCTCTGCCGAGGATGCGCACCGTGAGATGTTCCTTCTCTGGGCAAGCACAGATCCCAAAACCTGTTGTGCCTGTGAATAGGCTGCAGGGGGAAGGTGAAGACCAGCAACAGCTTTCAGGGCTGCCACCTTCCGTGTGGGACAAGGAGCCGGACGTTTGCCTTTTCGGGAACAAGCTCTGCCGAGGATGCGCACCGTGAGATGTTCCTTCTCTGGGCAAGCACAGATCCCAAAACCTGTTGTGCCTGTGAATAGGCTGCAGGGGGAAGGTGAAGACCAGCAACAGCTTTCCGGGCTGCCACCTTCTGTGTGGGACAAGGAGCCGGACGTTTGCCTTTTCGGGAACAGGCTCTGCCGAGGATGCGCACCGTGAGAGATTGCGTCTCTGGGAAAGCAGAGATTCCCAGTGCGGTTGTGCCTGTGAATAGGCTGCAGGGGGAAGGTGAAGACCAGCAAGAGCTTTCAGGGCTGCCACCTTCCGTGTGGGACAAGGAGCCGGACGTTTGCCTTTTCGGGAACAGGCTCTGCCGAGGATGCGCACCGTGAGAGATTGCGTCTCTGGGAAAGCAGAGATCCCAAAACCTGTTGTGCCTGTGAATAGGCTGCAGGGGGAAGGTGAAGACCAGCAAGAGCTTTCAGGGCTGCCACCTTCCGTGTGGGACAAGGAGCCGGACGTTTGCCTTTTCGGGAACAGGCTCTGCCGAGGATGCGCACCGTGAGAGATTGCGTCTCTGGGAAAGCAGAGATCCCAAAACCTGTTGTGCCTGTGAATAGGCTGCAGGGGGAAGGTGAAGACCAGCAAGAGCTTTCAGGGCTGCCACCTTCCGTGTGGGACAAGGAGCCGGACATTTGCCTTTTCGGGAACAGGCTCTGCCGAGGATGCGCACCGTGAGAGATTGCGTCTTTGGGAAAGCAGAGATTCCCAGTGCGGTTGTGCCTGTGAATAGGCTGCAGGGGGAAGGTGAAGACCAGCAAGAGCTTTCAGGGCTGCCACCTTCCGTGTGGGACAAGGAGCCGGACGTTTGCCTTTTCGGGAACAGGCTCTGCCGAGGATGCGCACCGTGAGAGATTGCGTCTTTGGGAAAGCAGAGATTCCCAGTGCGGTTGTGCCTGTGAATAGGCTGCAGGGGGAAGGTGAAGACCAGCAACAGCTTTCCGGGCTGCCACCTTCCGTGTGGGACAAGGAGCCGGACGTTTGGCTTTTTGGGAACAAGCTCTGCCGAGGATGCGCACCGTGAGATGTTCCTTCTCTGGGCAAGCACAGATCCCAAAACCTGTTGTGCCTGTGAATAGGCTGCAGGGGGAAGGTGAAGACCAGCAACAGCTTTCAGGGCTGCCACCTTCCGTGTGGGACAAGGAGCCGGACGTTTGCCTTTTTGGGAACAGGCTCTGCCGAGGATGCGCACCGTGAGAGATTGCGTCTCTGGGAAAGCAGAGATCCCAAAACCTGTTGTGCCTGTGAATAGGCTGCAGGGGGAAGGTGAAGACCAGCAACAGCTTTCAGGGCTGCCACCTTCCGTGTGGGACAAGGAGCCGGACGTTTGCCTTTTCGGGAACAGGCTCTGCCGAGGATGCGCACCGTGAGAGATTGCGTCTCTGGGCAAGCAGAGATCCCAAAACCTGTTGTGCCTGTGAATAGGCTGCAGGGGGAAGGTGAAGACCAGCAAGAGCTTTCAGGGCTGCCACCTTCCGTGTGGGACAAGGAGCCGGACGTTTGCCTTTTCGGGAACAGGCTCTGCCGAGGATGCGCACCGTGAGAGATTGCGTCTCTGGGAAAGCAGAGATTCCCAGTGCGGTTGTGCCTGTGAATAGGCTGCACGGGGAAGGTGAAGACCAGCAACAGCTTTCCGGGCTGCCACCTTCCGTGTGGGACAAGGAGCCGGACGTTTGCCTTTTCGGGAACAGGCTCTGCCGAGGATGCGCACCGTGAGAGATTGCGTCTCTGGGAAAGCAGAGATTCCCAGTGCGGTTGTGCCTGTGAATAGGCTGCAGGGGGAAGGTGAAGACCAGCAACAGCTTTCAGGGCTGCCACCTTCCGTGTGGGACAAGGAGCCGGACGTTTGCCTTTTCGGGAACAGGCTCTGCCGAGGATGCGTACCGTGAGAGATTGCGTCTCTGGGCAAGCAGAGATCCCCAAACCTGTTGTGCCTGTGAATAGGCTGCAGGGGGAAGGTGAAGACCAGCAAGAGCTTTCAGGGCTGCCACCTTCCGTGTGGGACAAGGAGCCGGACGTTTGCCTTTTCGGGAACAGGCTCTGCCGAGGATGCGCACCGTGAGATGTTCCTTCTCTGGGCAAGCAGAGATCCCAAAACCTGTTGTGCCTGTGAATAGGCTGCAGGGGGAAGGTGAAGACCAGCAAGAGCTTTCAGGGCTGCCACCTTCCGTGTGGGACAAGGAGCCGGACGTTTGCCTTTTCGGGAACAGGCTCTGCCGAGGATGCGCACCGTGAGATGTTCCTTCTCTGGGCAAGCAGAGATCCCAAAACCTGTTGTGCCTGTGAATAGGCTGCAGGGGGAAGGTGAAGACCAGCAAGAGCTTTCCGGGCTGCCACCTTCCGTGTGGGACAAGGAGCCGGACGTTTGCCTTTTCGGGAACAGGCTCTGCCGAGGATGCGCACCGTGAGAGATTGCGTCTCTGGGAAAGCAGAGATTCCCAGTGCGGTTGTGCCTGTGAATAGGCTGCACGGGGAAGGTGAAGACCAGCAAGAGCTTTCAGGGCTGCCACCTTCCGTGTGGGACAAGGAGCCGGACGTTTGCCTTTTCGGGAACAGGCTCTGCCGAGGATGCGCACCGTGAGAGATTGCGTCTCTGGGAAAGCAGAGATCCCAAAACCTGTTGTGCCTGTGAATAGGCTGCAGGGGGAAGGTGAAGACCAGCAAGAGCTTTCCGGGCTGCCACCTTCCGTGTGGGACAAGGAGCCGGACGTTTGCCTTTTTGGGAACAGGCTCTGCCGAGGATGCGCACCGTGAGATGTTCCTTCTCTGGGCAAGCACAGATCCCCAAACCTGTTGTGCCTGTGAATAGGCTGCAGGGGGAAGGTGAAGACCAGCAAGAGCTTTCAGGGCTGCCACCTTCCGTGTGGGACAAGGAGCCGGACGTTTGCCTTTTCGGGAACAGGCTCTGCCGAGGATGCGCACCGTGAGAGATTGCGTCTCTGGGAAAGCAGAGATTCCCAGTGCGGTTGTGCCTGTGAATAGGCTGCAGGGGGAAGGTGAAGACCAGCAAGAGCTTTCCGGGCTGCCACCTTCCGTGTGGGACAAGGAGCCGGACGTTTGCCTTTTCGGGAACAGGCTCTGCCGAGGATGCGCACCGTGAGAGATTGCGTCTCTGGGAAAGCAGAGATCCCAAAACCTGTTGTGCCTGTGAATAGGCTGCAGGGGGAAGGTGAAGACCAGCAACAGCTTTCAGGGCTGCCACCTTCCGTGTAGGACAAGGAGCCGGACGTTTGCCTTTTCGGGAACAGGCTCTGCTGAGGATGCGCACCGTGAGAGATTGCGTCTTTGGGAAAGCAGAGATTCCCAGTGCGGTTGTGCCTGTGAATAGGCTGCAGGGGGAAGGTGAAGACCAGCAAGAGCTTTCCGGGCTGCCACCTTCCGTGTGGGACAAGGAGCCGGACGTTTGCCTTTTTGGGAACAGGCTCTGCCGAGGATGCGCACCGTGAGATGTTCCTTCTCTGGGCAAGCACAGATCCCCAAACCTGTTGTGCCTGTGAATAGGCTGCAGGGGGAAGGTGAAGACCAGCAAGAGCTTTCAGGGCTGCCACCTTCCGTGTGGGACAAGGAGCCGGACGTTTGCCTTTTTGGGAACAAGCTCTGCCGAGGATGCGCACCGTGAGATGTTCCTTCTCTGGGCAAGCACAGATCCCAAAACCTGTTGTGCCTGTGAATAGGCTGCACGGGGAAGGTGAAGACCAGCAAGAGCTTTCAGGGCTGCCACCTTCCGTGTGGGACAAGGAGCCGGACGTTTGCCTTTTCGGGAACAGGCTCTGCCGAGGATGCGCACCGTGAGAGATTGCGTCTTTGGGAAAGCAGAGATTCCCAGTGCGGTTGTGCCTGTGAATAGGCTGCAGGGGGAAGGTGAAGACCAGCAAGAGCTTTCAGGGCTGCCACCTTCCGTGTGGGACAAGGAGCCGGACGTTTGCCTTTTCGGGAACAGGCTCTGCCGAGGATGCGCACCGTGAGATGTTCCTTCTCTGGGCAAGCACAGATCCCCAAACCTGTTGTGCCTGTGAATAGGCTGCAGGGGGAAGGTGAAGACCAGCAACAGCTTTCAGGGCTGCCACCTTCCGTGTGGGACAAGGAGCCGGACGTTTGCCTTTTTGGGAACAGGCTCTGCCGAGGATGCGCACCGTGAGATGTTCCTTCTCTGGGCAAGCACAGATCCCAAAACCTGTTGTGCCTGTGAATAGGCTGCAGGGGGAAGGTGAAGACCAGCAACAGCTTTCAGGGCTGCCACCTTCCGTGTGGGACAAGGAGCCGGACGTTTGCCTTTTCGGGAACAGGCTCTGCCGAGGATGCGCACCGTGAGAGATTGCGTCTCTGGGAAAGCAGAGATTCCCAGTGCGGTTGTGCCTGTGAATAGGCTGCAGGGGGAAGGTGAAGACCAGCAAGAGCTTTCAGGGCTGCCACCTTCCGTGTGGGACAAGGAGCCGGACGTTTGCCTTTTCGGGAACAGGCTCTGCCGAGGATGCGCACCGTGAGAGATTGCGTCTTTGGGAAAGCAGAGATTCCCAGTGCGGTTGTGCCTGTGAATAGGCTGCACGGGGAAGGTGAAGACCAGCAAGAGCTTTCAGGGCTGCCACCTTCCGTGTGGGACAAGGAGCCGGACGTTTGCCTTTTCGGGAACAGGCTCTGCCGAGGATGCGCACCGTGAGAGATTGCGTCTCTGGGCAAGCAGAGATCCCAAAACCTGTTGTGCCTGTGAATAGGCTGCAGGGGGAAGGTGAAGACCAGCAACAGCTTTCCGGGCTGCCACCTTCCGTGTGGGACAAGGAGCCGGACGTTTGCCTTTTTGGGAACAGGCTCTGCCGAGGATGCGCACCGTGAGATGTTCCTTCTCTGGGCAAGCACAGATCCCCAAACCTGTTGTGCCTGTGAATAGGCTGCAGGGGGAAGGTGAAGACCAGCAAGAGCTTTCAGGGCTGCCACCTTCCGTGTGGGACAAGGAGCCGGACGTTTGCCTTTTCGGGAACAGGCTCTGCCGAGGATGCGCACCGTGAGAGATTGCGTCTCTGGGAAAGCAGAGATTCCCAGTGCGGTTGTGCCTGTGAATAGGCTGCAGGGGGAAGGTGAAGACCAGCAAGAGCTTTCCGGGCTGCCACCTTCCGTGTGGGACAAGGAGCCGGACGTTTGCCTTTTCGGGAACAGGCTCTGCCGAGGATGCGCACCGTGAGATGTTCCTTCTCTGGGCAAGCACAGATCCCAAAACCTGTTGTGCCTGTGAATAGGCTGCAGGGGGAAGGTGAAGACCAGCAAGAGCTTTCAGGGCTGCCACCTTCCGTGTGGGACAAGGAGCCGGACGTTTGCCTTTTTGGGAACAAGCTCTGCCGAGGATGCGCACCGTGAGATGTTCCTTCTCTGGGCAAGCACAGATCCCAAAACCTGTTGTGCCTGTGAATAGGCTGCAGGGGGAAGGTGAAGACCAGCAAGAGCTTTCAGGGCTGCCACCTTCCGTGTGGGACAAGGAGCCGGACGTTTGCCTTTTCGGGAACAGGCTCTGCCGAGGATGCGCACCGTGAGAGATTGCGTCTTTGGGAAAGCAGATATTCCCAGTGCGGTTGTGCCTGTGAATAGGCTGCAGGGGGAAGGTGAAGACCAGCAACAGCTTTCAGGGCTGCCACCTTCCGTGTGGGACAAGGAGCCGGACGTTTGCCTTTTTGGGAACAGGCTCTGCCAAGGATGCGCACCGTGAGATGTTCCTTCTCTGGGCAAGCACAGATCCCAAAACCTGTTGTGCCTGTGAATAGGCTGCAGGAGGAAGGTGAAGACCAGCAAGAGCTTTCAGGGCTGCCACCTTCCGTGTGGGACAAGGAGCCGGACGTTTGCCTTTTCGGGAACAGGCTCTGCCGAGGATGCGCACCGTGAGAGATTGCGTCTCTGGGCAAGCAGAGATCCCAAAACCTGTTGTGCCTGTGAATAGGCTGCAGGGGGAAGGTGAAGACCAGCAAGAGCTTTCAGGGCTGCCACCTTCCGTGTGGGACAAGGAGCCGGACGTTTGCCTTTTCTGGAACAGGCTCTGCCGAGGATGCGCACCGTGAGATGTTCCTTCTCTGGGCAAGCAGAGATCCCCAAACCTGTTGTGCCTGTGAATAGGCTGCAGGGGGAAGGTGAAGACCAGCAACAGCTTTCCGGGCTGCCACCTTCCGTGTGGGACAAGGAGCCGGACGTTTGCCTTTTCGGGAACAGGCTCTGCCGAGGATGCGCACCGTGAGATGTTCCTTCTCTGGGCAAGCAGAGATCCCAAAACCTGTTGTGCCTGTGAATAGGCTGCAGGGGGAAGGTGAAGACCAGCAACAGCTTTCAGGGCTGCCACCTTCCGTGTGGGACAAGGAGCCGGACGTTTGCCTTTTCGGGAACAGGCTCTGCCGAGGATGCGCACCGTGAGAGATTGCGTCTCTGGGAAAGCAGAGATTCCCAGTGCGGTTGTGCCTGTGAATAGGCTGCAGGGGGAAGGTGAAGACCAGCAAGAGCTTTCAGGGCTGCCACCTTCCGTGTGGGACAAGGAGCCGGACGTTTGCCTTTTCGGGAACAGGCTCTGCCGAGGATGCGCACCGTGAGAGATTGCGTCTCTGGGCAAGCAGAGATCCCAAAACCTGTTGTGCCTGTGAATAGGCTGCAGGGGGAAGGTGAAGACCAGCAACAGCTTTCAGGGCTGCCACCTTCCGTGTGGGACAAGGAGCTGGACGTTTGCCTTTTCGGGAACAGGCTCTGCCGAGGATGCGCACCGTGAGAGATTGCGTCTCTGGGAAAGCAGAGATCCCAAAACCTGTTGTGCCTGTGAATAGGCTGCAGGGGGAAGGTGAAGACCAGCAACAGCTTTCAGGGCTGCCACCTTCCGTGTGGGACAAGGAGCCGGACGTTTGCCTTTTCGGGAACAGGCTCTGCCGAGGATGCGCACCGTGAGAGATTGCGTCTCTGGGCAAGCAGAGATCCGAAAACCTGTTGTGCCTGTGAATAGGCTGCAGGGGGAAGGTGAAGACCAGCAACAGCTTTCCGGGCTGCCACCTTCCGTGTGGGACAAGGAGCCGGACGTTTGCCTTTTCGGGAACAGGCTCTGCCGAGGATGCGCACCGTGAGGGATTGCATCTTTGGGAAAGCAGAGATTCCCAGTGCGGTTGTGCCTGTGAATAGGCTGCAGGGGGAAGGTGAAGACCAGCAACAGCTTTCAGGGCTGCCACCTTCCGTGTGGGACAAGGAGCCGGACGTTTGCCTTTTCGGGAACAGGCTCTGCCGAGGATGCGCACCGTGAGGGATTGCGTCTTTGGGAAAGCAGAGATTCCCAGTGCGGTTGTGCCTGTGAATAGGCTGCAGGGGGAAGGTGAAGACCAGCAACAGCTTTCAGGGCTGCCACCTTCCGTGTGGGACAAGGAGCCGGATGTTTGCCTTTTCGGGAACAGGCTCTGCCGAGGATGCGCACCGTGAGATGTTCCTTCTCTGGGCAAGCAGAGATCCCAAAACCTGTTGTGCCTGTGAATAGGCTGCAGGGGGAAGGTGAAGACCAGCAACAGCTTTCAGGGCTGCCACCTTCCGTGTGGGACAAGGAGCCGGACGTTTGCCTTTTCTGGAACAGGCTCTGCCGAGGATGCGCACCGTGAGATGTTCCTTCTCTGGGCAAGCAGAGATCCCAAAACCTGTTGTGCCTGTGAATAGGCTGCAGGGGGAAGGTGAAGACCAGCAAGAGCTTTCAGGGCTGCCACCTTCCGTGTGGGACAAGGAGCCGGACGTTTGCCTTTTCGGGAACAGGCTCTGCCGAGGATGCGCACCGTGAGATGTTCCTTCTCTGGGCAAGCAGAGATCCCAAAACCTGTTGTGCCTGTGAATAGGCTGCAGGGGGAAGGTGAAGACCAGCAACAGCTTTCCGGGCTGCCACCTTCCGTGTGGGACAAGGAGCCGGACGTTTGCCTTTTCGGGAACAGGCTCTGCCGAGGATGCGCACCGTGAGATGTTCCTTCTCTGGGAAAGCAGAGATCCCAAAACCTGTTGTGCCTGTGAATAGGCTGCAGGGGGAAGGTGAAGACCAGCAAGAGCTTTCCGGGCTGCCACCTTCCGTGTGGGACAAGGAGCCGGACGTTTGCCTTTTCGGGAACAGGCTCTGCCGAGGATGCGCACCGTGAGAGATTGCGTCTCTGGGAAAGCAGAGATTCCCAGTGCGGTTGTGCCTGTGAATAGGCTGCAGGGGGAAGGTGAAGACCAGCAACAGCTTTCCGGGCTGCCACCTTCCGTGTGGGACAAGGAGCCGGACGTTTGCCTTTTTGGGAACAGGCTCTGCCGAGGATGCGCACCGTGAGATGTTCCTTCTCTGGGCAAGCAGAGATCCCAAAACCTGTTGTGCCTGTGAATAGGCTGCAGGGGGAAGGTGAAGACCAGCAACAGCTTTCAGGGCTGCCACCTTCCGTGTGGGACAAGGAGCCGGACGTTTGCCTTTTCGGGAACAGGCTCTGCCGAGGATGCGCACCGTGAGAGATTGCGTCTCTGGGAAAGCAGAGATCCCAAAACCTGTTGTGCCTGTGAGTAGGCTGCAGGGGGAAGGTGAAGACCAGCAACAGCTTTCAGGGCTGCCACCTTCCGTGTGGGACAAGGAGCCGGACGTTTGCCTTTTCGGGAACAGGCTCTGCCGAGGATGCGCACCGTGAGAGATTGCGTCTCTGGGCAAGCAGAGATCCCCAAACCTGTTGTGCCTGTGAATAGGCTGCAGGGGGAAGGTGAAGACCAGCAAGAGCTTTCAGGGCTGCCACCTTCCGTGTGGGACAAGGAGCCGGACGTTTGCCTTTTCGGGAACAGGCTCTGCCGAGGATGCGCACCGTGAGGGATTGCATCTTTGGGAAAGCAGAGATTCCCAGTGCGGTTGTGCCTGTGAATAGGCTGCAGGGGGAAGGTGAAGAGCAGCAAGAGCTTTCAGGGCTGCCACCTTCCGTGTGGGACAAGGAGCCGGACGTTTGCCTTTTCGGGAACAGGCTCTGCCGAGGATGCGCACCGTGAGGGATTGCGTCTTTGGGAAAGCAGAGATTCCCAGTGCGGTTGTGCCTGTGAATAGGCTGCAGGGGGAAGGTGAAGACCAGCAACAGCTTTCAGGGCTGCCACCTTCCGTGTGGGACAAGGAGCCGGACGTTTGCCTTTTCGGGAACAGGCTCTGCCGAGGATGCGCACCGTGAGATGTTCCTTCTCTGGGCAAGCAGAGATCCCCAAACCTGTTGTGCCTGTGAATAGGCTGCAGGGGGAAGGTGAAGAGCAGCAAGAGCTTTCAGGGCTGCCACCTTCCGTGTGGGACAAGGAGCCGGACGTTTGCCTTTTCTGGAACAGGCTCTGCCGAGGATGCGCACCGTGAGATGTTCCTTCTCTGGGCAAGCAGAGATCCCAAAACCTGTTGTGCCTGTGAATAGGCTGCAGGGGGAAGGTGAAGACCAGCAAGAGCTTTCAGGGCTGCCACCTTCCGTGTGGGACAAGGAGCCGGACGTTTGCCTTTTCGGGAACAGGCTCTGCCGAGGATGCGCACCATGAGATGTTCCTTCTCTGGGCAAGCAGAGATCCCAAAACCTGTTGTGCCTGTGAATAGGCTGCAGGGGGAAGGTGAAGACGAGCAAGAGCTTTCAGGGCTGCCACCTTCCGTGTGGGACAAGGAGCCGGACGTTTGCCTTTTCGGGAACAGGCTCTGCCGAGGATGCGCACCGTGAGATATTGCGTCTCTGGGAAAGCAGAGATTCCCAGTGGGTTGTGCCTGTGAATAGGCTGCAGGGGGAAGGTGAAGAGCAGCAAGAGCTTTCAGGGCTGCCACCTTCCGTGTGGGACAAGGAGCCGGACGTTTGCCTTTTCGGGAACAGGCTCTGCCGAGGATGCGCACCGTGAGAGATTGCGTCTCTGGGAAAGCAGAGATTCCCAGTGCGGTTGTGCCTGTGAATAGGCTGCAGGGGGAAGGTGAAGACCAGCAACAGCTTTCAGGGCTGCCACCTTCCGTGTGGGACAAGGAGCCGGACGTTTGCCTTTTCGGGAACAGGCTCTGCCGAGGATGCGTACCGTGAGAGATTGCGTCTCTGGGCAAGCAGAGATCCCCAAACCTGTTGTGCCTGTGAATAGGCTGCATGGGGAAGGTGAAGACCAGCAACAGCTTTCAGGGCTGCCACCTTCCGTGTGGGACAAGGAGCCGGACGTTTGCCTTTTCGGGAACAAGCTCTGCCGAGGATGCGCACCGTGAGATGTTCCTTCTCTGGGCAAGCACAGATCCCCAAACCTGTTGTGCCTGTGAATAGGCTGCAGGGGGAAGGTGAAGACCAGCAACAGCTTTCAGGGCTGCCACCTTCCGTGTGGGACAAGGAGCCGGACGTTTGCCTTTTTGGGAACAAGCTCTGCCGAGGATGCGCACCGTGAGGGATTGCATCTTTGGGAAAGCAGAGATTCCCAGTGCGGTTGTGCCTGTGAATAGGCTGCACGGGGAAGGTGAAGACCAGCAAGAGCTTTCAGGGCTGCCACCTTCCGTGTGGGACAAGGAGCCGGACGTTTGCCTTTTCGGGAACAGGCTCTGCCGAGGATGCGCACCGTGAGGGATTGCTTCTTTGGGAAAGCAGAGATTCCCAGTGCGGTTGTGCCTGTGAATAGGCTGCAGGGGGAAGGTGAAGACCAGCAAGAGCTTTCCGGGCTGCCACCTTCCGTGTGGGACAAGGAGCCGGACGTTTGCCTTTTCGGGAACAGGCTCTGCCGAGGATGCGCACCGTGAGAGATTGCGTCTCTGGGCAAGCAGAGATCCCAAAACCTGTTGTGCCTGTGAATAGGCTGCAGGGGGAAGGTGAAGACCAGCAAGAGCTTTCAGGGCTGCCACCTTCCGTGTGGGACAAGGAGCCGGACGTTTGCCTTTTCGGGAACAGGCTCTGCCGAGGATGCGCACCGTGAGAGATTGCGTCTCTGGGAAAGCAGAGATTCCCAGTGCGGTTGTGCCTGTGAATAGGCTGCAGGGGGAAGGTGAAGACCAGCAAGAGCTTTCAGGGCTGCCACCTTCCGTGTGGGACAAGGAGCCGGACGTTTGCCTTTTCGGGAACAGGCTCTGCCGAGGATGCGCACCGTGAGATGTTCCTTCTCTGGGCAAGCACAGATCCCAAAACCTGTTGTGCCTGTGAATAGGCTGCAGGGGGAAGGTGAAGACCAGCAAGAGCTTTCAGGGCTGCCACCTTCCGTGTGGGACAAGGAGCCGGACATTTGCCTTTTCGGGAACAGGCTCTGCCGAGGATGCGCACCGTGAGGGATTGCGTCTTTGGGAAAGCAGAGATTCCCAGTGCGGTTGTGCCTGTGAATAGGCTGCAGGGGGAAGGTGAAGACCAGCAAGAGCTTTCAGGGCTGCCACCTTCCGTGTGGGACAAGGAGCCGGACGTTTGCCTTTTCGGGAACAGGCTCTGCCGAGGATGCGCACCGTGAGAGATTGCGTCTCTGGGAAAGCAGAGATTCCCAGTGCGGTTGTGCCTGTGAATAGGCTGCAGGGGGAAGGTGAAGACCAGCAAGAGCTTTCAGGGCTGCCACCTTCCGTGTGGGACAAGGAGCCGGACGTTTGCCTTTTTGGGAACAGGCTCTGCCGAGGATGCGCACCGTGAGATGTTCCTTCTCTGGGCAAGCAGAGATCCCCAAACCTGTTGTGCCTGTGAATAGGCTGCAGGGGGAAGGTGAAGACCAGCAAGAGCTTTCCGGGCTGCCACCTTCCGTGTGGGACAAGGAGCCGGACGTTTGCCTTTTCGGGAACAGGCTCTGCCGAGGATGCGCACCGTGAGGGATTGCATCTTTGGGAAAGCAGAGATTCCCAGTGCGGTTGTGCCTGTGAATAGGCTGCACGGGGAAGGTGAAGACCAGCAAGAGCTTTCAGGGCTGCCACCTTCCGTGTGGGACAAGGAGCCGGACGTTTGCCTTTTCGGGAACAGGCTCTGCCGAGGATGCGCACCGTGAGGGATTGCTTCTTTGGGAAAGCAGAGATTCCCAGTGCGGTTGTGCCTGTGAATAGGCTGCAGGGGGAAGGTGAAGACCAGCAAGAGCTTTCCGGGCTGCCACCTTCCGTGTGGGACAAGGAGCCGGACGTTTGCCTTTTCGGGAACAGGCTCTGCCGAGGATGCGCACCGTGAGAGATTGCGTCTCTGGGCAAGCAGAGATCCCAAAACCTGTTGTGCCTGTGAATAGGCTGCAGGGGGAAGGTGAAGACCAGCAACAGCTTTCCGGGCTGCCACCTTCCGTGTGGGACAAGGAGCCGGACGTTTGCCTTTTCGGGAACAGGCTCTGCCGAGGATGCGCACCGTGAGGGATTTCGTCTTTGGGAAAGCAGAGATTCCCAGTGCGGTTGTTCCTGTGAATAGGCTGCAGGGGGAAGGTGAAGACCAGCAAGAGCTTTCAGGGCTGCCACCTTCCGTGTGGGACAAGGAGCCGGACGTTTGCCTTTTCGGGAACAGGCTCTGCCGAGGATGCGCACCGTGAGATGTTCCTTCTCTGGGCAAGCACAGATCCCAAAACCTGTTGTGCCTGTGAATAGGCTGCAGGGGGAAGGTGAAGACCAGCAAGAGCTTTCAGGGCTGCCACCTTCCGTGTGGGACAAGGAGCCGGACATTTGCCTTTTCGGGAACAGGCTCTGCCGAGGATGCGCACCGTGAGGGATTGCGTCTTTGGGAAAGCAGAGATTCCCAGTGCGGTTGTGCCTGTGAATAGGCTGCAGGGGGAAGGTGAAGACCAGCAAGAGCTTTCAGGGCTGCCACCTTCCGTGTGGGACAAGGAGCCAGACGTTTGCCTTTTCGGGAACAGGCTCTGCCGAGGATGCGCACCGTGAGAGATTGCGTCTCTGGGAAAGCAGAGATTCCCAGTGCGGTTGTGCCTGTGAATAGGCTGCAGGGGGAAGGTGAAGAGCAGCAAGAGCTTTCAGGGCTGCCACCTTCCGTGTGGGACAAGGAGCCGGACGTTTGCCTTTTCGGGAACAGGCTCTGCCGAGGATGCGCACCGTGAGAGATTGCGTCTCTGGGCAAGCAGAGATCCCAAAACCTGTTGTGCCTGTGAATAGGCTGCAGGGGGAAGGTGAAGACGAGCAAGAGCTTTCAGGGCTGCCACCTTCCGTGTGGGACAAGGAGCCGGACGTTTGCCTTTTCGGGAACAGGCTCTGCCGAGGATGCGCACCGTGAGATATTGCGTCTCTGGGAAAGCAGAGATTCCCAGTGGGTTGTGCCTGTGAATAGGCTGCAGGGGGAAGGTGAAGAGCAGCAAGAGCTTTCAGGGCTGCCACCTTCCGTGTGGGACAAGGAGCCGGACGTTTGCCTTTTCGGGAACAGGCTCTGCCGAGGATGCGCACCGTGAGAGATTGCGTCTCTGGGAAAGCAGAGATTCCCAGTGCGGTTGTGCCTGTGAATAGGCTGCAGGGGGAAGGTGAAGACCAGCAACAGCTTTCAGGGCTGCCACCTTCCGTGTGGGACAAGGAGCCGGACGTTTGCCTTTTCGGGAACAGGCTCTGCCGAGGATGCGTACCGTGAGAGATTGCGTCTCTGGGCAAGCAGAGATCCCCAAACCTGTTGTGCCTGTGAATAGGCTGCATGGGGAAGGTGAAGACCAGCAACAGCTTTCAGGGCTGCCACCTTCCGTGTGGGACAAGGAGCCGGACGTTTGCCTTTTCGGGAACAAGCTCTGCCGAGGATGCGCACCGTGAGATGTTCCTTCTCTGGGCAAGCACAGATCCCCAAACCTGTTGTGCCTGTGAATAGGCTGCAGGGGGAAGGTGAAGACCAGCAACAGCTTTCCGGGCTGCCACCTTCCGTGTGGGACAAGGAGCCGGACGTTTGCCTTTTTGGGAACAAGCTCTGCCGAGGATGCGCACCGTGAGGGATTGCATCTTTGGGAAAGCAGAGATTCCCAGTGCGGTTGTGCCTGTGAATAGGCTGCACGGGGAAGGTGAAGACCAGCAAGAGCTTTCAGGGCTGCCACCTTCCGTGTGGGACAAGGAGCCGGACGTTTGCCTTTTCGGGAACAGGCTCTGCCGAGGATGCGCACCGTGAGGGATTGCTTCTTTGGGAAAGCAGAGATTCCCAGTGCGGTTGTGCCTGTGAATAGGCTGCAGGGGGAAGGTGAAGACCAGCAAGAGCTTTCCGGGCTGCCACCTTCCGTGTGGGACAAGGAGCCGGACGTTTGCCTTTTCGGGAACAGGCTCTGCCGAGGATGCGCACCGTGAGAGATTGCGTCTCTGGGCAAGCAGAGATCCCAAAACCTGTTGTGCCTGTGAATAGGCTGCAGGGGGAAGGTGAAGACCAGCAAGAGCTTTCAGGGCTGCCACCTTCCGTGTGGGACAAGGAGCCGGACGTTTGCCTTTTCGGGAACAGGCTCTGCCGAGGATGCGCACCGTGAGAGATTGCGTCTCTGGGAAAGCAGAGATTCCCAGTGCGGTTGTGCCTGTGAATAGGCTGCAGGGGGAAGGTGAAGACCAGCAAGAGCTTTCAGGGCTGCCACCTTCCGTGTGGGACAAGGAGCCGGACGTTTGCCTTTTCGGGAACAGGCTCTGCCGAGGATGCGCACCGTGAGATGTTCCTTCTCTGGGCAAGCACAGATCCCAAAACCTGTTGTGCCTGTGAATAGGCTGCAGGGGGAAGGTGAAGACCAGCAAGAGCTTTCAGGGCTGCCACCTTCCGTGTGGGACAAGGAGCCGGACATTTGCCTTTTCGGGAACAGGCTCTGCCGAGGATGCGCACCGTGAGGGATTGCGTCTTTGGGAAAGCAGAGATTCCCAGTGCGGTTGTGCCTGTGAATAGGCTGCAGGGGGAAGGTGAAGACCAGCAAGAGCTTTCAGGGCTGCCACCTTCCGTGTGGGACAAGGAGCCGGACGTTTGCCTTTTCGGGAACAGGCTCTGCCGAGGATGCGCACCGTGAGAGATTGCGTCTCTGGGAAAGCAGAGATTCCCAGTGCGGTTGTGCCTGTGAATAGGCTGCAGGGGGAAGGTGAAGACCAGCAAGAGCTTTCCGGGCTGCCACCTTCCGTGTGGGACAAGGAGCCGGACGTTTGCCTGTTCTGGAACAGGCTCTGCCGAGGATGCGCACCGTGAGAGATTGCGTCTCTGGGCAAGCAGAGATCCCAAAACCTGTTGTGCCTGTGAATAGGCTGCAGGGGGAAGGTGAAGACCAGCAACAGCTTTCAGGGCTGCCACCTTCCGTGTGGGACAAGGAGCCGGACGTTTGCCTTTTCGGGAACAGGCTCTGCCGAGGATGCGCACCGTGAGATGTTCCTTCTCTGGGCAAGCACAGATCCCCAAACCTGTTGTGCCTGTGAATAGGCTGCAGGGGGAAGGTGAAGACCAGCAAGAGCTTTCAGGGCTGCCACCTTCCGTGTGGGACAAGGAGCCGGACGTTTGCCTTTTCGGGAACAGGCTCTGCCGAGGATGCGCACCGTGAGAGATTGCGTCTCTGGGAAAGCAGAGATCCGAAAACCTGTTGTGCCTGTGAATAGGCTGCAGGGGGAAGGTGAAGACCAGCAAGAGCTTTCCGGGCTGCCACCTTCCGTGTGGGACAAGGAGCCGGACGTTTGCCTTTTCGGGAACAGGCTCTGCCGAGGATGCGCACCGTGAGATATTGCGTCTCTGGGAAAGCAGAGATTCCCAGTGGGTTGTGCCTGTGAATAGGCTGCAGGGGGAAGGTGAAGACCAGCAAGAGCTTTCAGGGCTGCCACCTTCCGTGTGGGACAAGGAGCCGGACGTTTGCCTTTTCGGGAACAGGCTCTGCCGAGGATGCGCACCGTGAGAGATTGCGTCTCTGGGAAAGCAGAGATTCCCAGTGCGGTTGTGCCTGTGAATAGGCTGCAGGGGGAAGGTGAAGACCAGCAACAGCTTTCCGGGCTGCCACCTTCCGTGTGGGACAAGGAGCCGGACGTTTGCCTTTTCGGGAACAGGCTCTGCCGAGGATGCGCACCGTGAGATGTTCCTTCTCTGGGCAAGCACAGATCCCCAAACCTGTTGTGCCTGTGAATAGGCTGCAGGGGGAAGGTGAAGACCAGCAACAGCTTTCAGGGCTGCCACCTTCCGTGTGGGACAAGGAGCCGGACGTTTGCCTTTTTGGGAACAAGCTCTGCCGAGGATGCGCACCGTGAGATGTTCCTTCTCTGGGCAAGCACAGATCCCAAAACCTGTTGTGCCTGTGAATAGGCTGCAGGGGGAAGGTGAAGACCAGCAAGAGCTTTCAGGGCTGCCACCTTCCGTGTGGGACAAGGAGCCGGACGTTTGCCTTTTCGGGAACAGGCTCTGCCGAGGATGCGCACCGTGAGAGATTGCGTCTCTGGGCAAGCAGAGATCCCAAAACCTGTTGTGCCTGTGAATAGGCTGCAGGGGGAAGGTGAAGACCAGCAAGAGCTTTCAGGGCTGCCACCTTCCGTGTGGGACAAGGAGCCGGACGTTTGCCTTTTCGGGAACAGGCTCTGCCGAGGATGCGCACCGTGAGAGATTGCGTCTCTGGGAAAGCAGAGATTCCCAGTGCGGTTGTGCCTGTGAATAGGCTGCAGGGGGAAGGTGAAGACCAGCAAGAGCTTTCAGGGCTGCCACCTTCCGTGTGGGACAAGGAGCCGGACGTTTGCCTTTTCGGGAACAGGCTCTGCCGAGGATGCGCACCGTGAGATGTTCCTTCTCTGGGCAAGCACAGATCCCAAAACCTGTTGTGCCTGTGAATAGGCTGCAGGGGGAAGGTGAAGACCAGCAAGAGCTTTCAGGGCTGCCACCTTCCGTGTGGGACAAGGAGCCGGACATTTGCCTTTTCGGGAACAGGCTCTGCCGAGGATGCGCACCGTGAGGGATTGCGTCTTTGGGAAAGCAGAGATTCCCAGTGCGGTTGTGCCTGTGAATAGGCTGCAGGGGGAAGGTGAAGACCAGCAAGAGCTTTCAGGGCTGCCACCTTCCGTGTGGGACAAGGAGCCGGACGTTTGCCTTTTCGGGAACAGGCTCTGCCGAGGATGCGCACCGTGAGAGATTGCGTCTCTGGGAAAGCAGAGATTCCCAGTGCGGTTGTGCCTGTGAATAGGCTGCAGGGGGAAGGTGAAGACCAGCAAGAGCTTTCCGGGCTGCCACCTTCCGTGTGGGACAAGGAGCCGGACGTTTGCCTGTTCTGGAACAGGCTCTGCCGAGGATGCGCACCGTGAGAGATTGCGTCTCTGGGCAAGCAGAGATCCCAAAACCTGTTGTGCCTGTGAATAGGCTGCAGGGGGAAGGTGAAGACCAGCAACAGCTTTCAGGGCTGCCACCTTCCGTGTGGGACAAGGAGCCGGACGTTTGCCTTTTCGGGAACAGGCTCTGCCGAGGATGCGCACCGTGAGATGTTCCTTCTCTGGGCAAGCACAGATCCCCAAACCTGTTGTGCCTGTGAATAGGCTGCAGGGGGAAGGTGAAGACCAGCAAGAGCTTTCAGGGCTGCCACCTTCCGTGTGGGACAAGGAGCCGGACGTTTGCCTTTTCGGGAACAGGCTCTGCCGAGGATGCGCACCGTGAGAGATTGCGTCTCTGGGAAAGCAGAGATCCGAAAACCTGTTGTGCCTGTGAATAGGCTGCAGGGGGAAGGTGAAGACCAGCAAGAGCTTTCCGGGCTGCCACCTTCCGTGTGGGACAAGGAGCCGGACGTTTGCCTTTTCGGGAACAGGCTCTGCCGAGGATGCGCACCGTGAGATATTGCGTCTCTGGGAAAGCAGAGATTCCCAGTGGGTTGTGCCTGTGAATAGGCTGCAGGGGGAAGGTGAAGACCAGCAAGAGCTTTCAGGGCTGCCACCTTCCGTGTGGGACAAGGAGCCGGACGTTTGCCTTTTCGGGAACAGGCTCTGCCGAGGATGCGCACCGTGAGAGATTGCGTCTCTGGGAAAGCAGAGATTCCCAGTGCGGTTGTGCCTGTGAATAGGCTGCAGGGGGAAGGTGAAGACCAGCAACAGCTTTCAGGGCTGCCACCTTCCGTGTGGGACAAGGAGCCGGACGTTTGCCTTTTCGGGAACAGGCTCTGCCGAGGATGCGCACCGTGAGATGTTCCTTCTCTGGGCAAGCACAGATCCCCAAACCTGTTGTGCCTGTGAATAGGCTGCAGGGGGAAGGTGAAGACCAGCAACAGCTTTCAGGGCTGCCACCTTCCGTGTGGGACAAGGAGCCGGACGTTTGCCTTTTTGGGAACAAGCTCTGCCGAGGATGCGCACCGTGAGATGTTCCTTCTCTGGGCAAGCACAGATCCCAAAACCTGTTGTGCCTGTGAATAGGCTGCAGGGGGAAGGTGAAGACCAGCAAGAGCTTTCAGGGCTGCCACCTTCCGTGTGGGACAAGGAGCCGGACGTTTGCCTTTTCGGGAACAGGCTCTGCCGAGGATGCGCACCGTGAGAGATTGCGTCTCTGGGAAAGCAGAGATCCCAAAACCTGTTGTGCCTGTGAATAGGCTGCACGGGGAAGGTGAAGACCAGCAACAGCTTTCAGGGCTGCCACCTTCCGTGTAGGACAAGGAGCCGGACGTTTGCCTTTTCGGGAACAGGCTCTGCCGAGGATGCGCACCGTGAGAGATTGCGTCTTTGGGAAAGCAGAGATTCCCAGTGCGGTTGTGCCTGTGAATAGGCTGCACGGGGAAGGTGAAGACCAGCAAGAGCTTTCAGGGCTGCCACCTTCCGTGTGGGACAAGGAGCCAGACGTTTGCCTTTTCGGGAACAGGCTCTGCCGAGGATGCGCACCGTGAGATGTTCCTTCTCTGGGCAAGCACAGATCCCCAAACCTGTTGTGCCTGTGAATAGGCTGCAGGGGGAAGGTGAAGACCAGCAACAGCTTTCAGGGCTGCCACCTTCCGTGTGGGACAAGGAGCCGGACGTTTGCCTTTTTGGGAACAAGCTCTGCCGAGGATGCGCACCGTGAGATGTTCCTTCTCTGGGCAAGCAGAGATCCCAAAACCTGTTGTGCCTGTGAATAGGCTGCAGGGGGAAGGTGAAGACCAGCAAGAGCTTTCAGGGCTGCCACCTTCCGTGTGGGACAAGGAGCCGGACGTTTGCCTTTTCGGGAACAGGCTCTGCCGAGGATGCGCACCGTGAGAGATTGCGTCTTTGAGAAAGCAGAGATTCCCAGTGCGGTTGTGCCTGTGAATAGGCTGCAGGGGGAAGGTGAAGACCAGCAAGAGCTTTCAGGGCTGCCACCTTCCGTGTGGGACAAGGAGCCGGACGTTTGCCTTTTCGGGAACAGGCTCTGCCGAGGATGCGCACCGTGAGAGATTGCGTCTTTGGGAAAGCAGAGATTCCCAGTGCGGTTGTGCCTGTGAATAGGCTGCAGGGGGAAGGTGAAGACCAGCAACAGCTTTCAGGGCTGCCACCTTCCGTGTGGGACAAGGAGCCGGACGTTTGCCTTTTTGGGAACAAGCTCTGCCAAGGATGCGCACCGTGAGATATTCCTTCTCTGGGCAAGCACAGATCCCAAAACCTGTTGTGCCTGTGAATAGGCTGCAGGGGGAAGGTGAAGACCAGCAAGAGCTTTCAGGGCTGCCACCTTCCGTGTGGGACAAGGAGCCGGACGTTTGCCTTTTCGGGAACAGGCTCTGCCGAGGATGCGCACCGTGAGAGATTGCGTCTCTGGGCAAGCAGAGATCCCAAAACCTGTTGTGCCTGTGAATAGGCTGCAGGGGGAAGGTGAAGACGAGCAAGAGCTTTCAGGGCTGCCACCTTCCGTGTGGGACAAGGAGCCGGACGTTTGCCTTTTCGGGAACAGGCTCTGCCGAGGATGCGCACCGTGAGATATTGCGTCTCTGGGAAAGCAGAGATTCCCAGTGCGGTTGTGCCTGTGAATAGGCTGCACGGGGAAGGTGAAGACCAGCAAGAGCTTTCAGGGCTGCCACCTTCCGTGTGGGACAAGGAGCCGGACGTTTGCCTTTTCGGGAACAGGCTCTGCCGAGGATGCGCACCGTGAGAGATTGCGTCTCTGGGAAAGCAGAGATTCCCAGTGCGGTTGTGCCTGTGAATAGGCTGCAGGGGGAAGGTGAAGACCAGCAAGAGCTTTCAGGGCTGCCACCTTCCGTGTGGGACAAGGAGCCAGACATTTGCCTTTTCGGGAACAGGCTCTGCCGAGGATGCGCACCGTGAGGGATTGCGTCTTTGGGAAAGCAGAGATTCCCAGTGCGGTTGTGCCTGTGAATAGGCTGCACGGGGAAGGTGAAGACCAGCAAGAGCTTTCAGGGCTGCCACCTTCCGTGTGGGACAAGGAGCCGGACGTTTGCCTTTTCGGGAACAGGCTCTGCCGAGGATGCGCACCGTGAGAGATTGCGTCTCTGGGAAAGCAGAGATTCCCAGTGCGGTTGTGCCTGTGAATAGGCTGCAGGGGGAAGGTGAAGACCAGCAAGAGCTTTCAGGGCTGCCACCTTCCGTGTGGGACAAGGAGCCGGACGTTTGCCTTTTCGGGAACAGGCTCTGCCGAGGATGCGCACCGTGAGAGATTGCGTCTCTGGGCAAGCAGAGATCCCCAAACCTGTTGTGCCTGTGAATAGGCTGCAGGGGGAAGGTGAAGACGAGCAAGAGCTTTCAGGGCTGCCACCTTCCGTGTGGGACAAGGAGCCGGACGTTTGCCTTTTCGGGAACAGGCTCTGCCGAGGATGCGCACCGTGAGATGTTCCTTCTCTGGGCAAGCAGAGATCCCAAAACCTGTTGTGCCTGTGAATAGGCTGCAGGGGGAAGGTGAAGACCAGCAACAGCTTTCCGGGCTGCCACCTTCCGTGTGGGACAAGGAGCCGGACGTTTGCCTTTTTGGGAACAAGCTCTGCCGAGGATGCGCACCGTGAGATGTTCCTTCTCTGGGCAAGCAGAGATCCCAAAACCTGTTGTGCCTGTGAATAGGCTGCAGGGGGAAGGTGAAGACCAGCAAGAGCTTTCCGGGCTGCCACCTTCCGTGTGGGACAAGGAGCCGGACGTTTGCCTTTTCGGGAACAGGCTCTGCCGAGGATGCGCACCGTGAGAGATTGCGTCTCTGGGAAAGCAGAGATTCCCAGTGCGGTTGTGCCTGTGAATAGGCTGCAGGGGGAAGGTGAAGACCAGCAAGAGCTTTCAGGGCTGCCACCTTCCGTGTGGGACAAGGAGCCGGACGTTTGCCTTTTTGGGAACAGGCTCTGCCGAGGATGCGCACCGTGAGAGATTGCGTCTCTGGGCAAGCAGAGATCCCCAAACCTGTTGTGCCTGTGAATAGGCTGCAGGGGGAAGGTGAAGACCAGCAACAGCTTTCCGGGCTGCCACCTTCCGTGTGGGACAAGGAGCCGGACGTTTGCCTTTTCGGGAACAGGCTCTGCCGAGGATGCGCACCGTGAGAGATTGCGTCTTGGGGCAAGCACAGATCCCAAAACCTGTTGTGCCTGTGAATAGGCTGCAGGGGGAAGGTGAAGACCAGCAAGAGCTTTCAGGGCTGCCACCTTCTGTGTGGGACAAGGAGCCGGACGTTTGCCTTTTCGGGAACAGGCTCTGCCGAGGATGCGCACCGTGAGAGATTGCGTCTTTGGGAAAGCAGAGATTCCCAGTGCGGTTGTGCCTGTGAATAGGCTGCAGGGGGAAGGTGAAGACCAGCAAGAGCTTTCCGGGCTGCCACCTTCCGTGTGGGACAAGGAGCCGGACGTTTGCCTTTTCGGGAACAGGCTCTGCCGAGGATGCGCACCGTGAGAGATTGCGTCTCTGGGCAAGCAGAGATCCCAAAACCTGTTGTGCCTGTGAATAGGCTGCAGGGGGAAGGTGAAGACCAGCAACAGCTTTCAGGGCTGCCACCTTCCGTGTAGGACAAGGAGCCGGACGTTTGCCTTTTCGGGAACAGGCTCTGCCGAGGATGCGCACCGTGAGAGATTGCGTCTTTGGGAAAGCAGAGATTCCCAGTGCGGTTGTGCCTGTGAATAGGCTGCAGGGGGAAGGTGAAGACCAGCAAGAGCTTTCAGGGCTGCCACCTTCCGTGTGGGACAAGGAGCCGGACGTTTGCCTTTTCGGGAACAGGCTCTGCCGAGGATGCGCACCGTGAGATGTTCCTTCTCTGGGCAAGCAGAGATCCCCAAACCTGTTGTGCCTGTGAATAGGCTGCAGGGGGAAGGTGAAGACCAGCAAGAGCTTTCAGGGCTGCCACCTTCCGTGTGGGACAAGGAGCCGGACGTTTGCCTTTTCGGGAACAGGCTCTGCCGAGGATGCGCACCGTGAGATGTTCCTTCTCTGGGCAAGCACAGATCCCAAAACCTGTTGTGCCTGTGAATAGGCTGCAGGGGGAAGGTGAAGACCAGCAACAGCTTTCAGGGCTGCCACCTTCCGTGTGGGACAAGGAGCCGGACGTTTGCCTTTTCGGGAACAGGCTCTGCCGAGGATGCGCACCGTGAGATGTTCCTTCTCTGGGCAAGCACAGATCCCAAAACCTGTTGTGCCTGTGAATAGGCTGCAGGGGGAAGGTGAAGACCAGCAACAGCTTTCCGGGCTGCCACCTTCCGTGTGGGACAAGGAGCTGGACGTTTGCCTTTTTGGGAACAAGCTCTGCCGAGGATGCGCACCGTGAGATGTTCCTTCTCTGGGCAAGCACAGATCCCAAAACCTGTTGTGCCTGTGAATAGGCTGCAGGGGGAAGGTGAAGACCAGCAAGAGCTTTCAGGGCTGCCACCTTCCGTGTGGGACAAGGAGCCGGACGTTTGCCTTTTCGGGAACAGGCTCTGCCGAGGATGCGCACCGTGAGAGATTGCGTCTCTGGGAAAGCAGAGATTCACAGTGCGGTTGTGCCTGTGAATAGGCTGCAGGGGGAAGGTGAAGACCAGCAAGAGCTTTCAGGGCTGCCACCTTCCGTGTGGGACAAGGAGCTGGACGTTTGCCTGTTCTGGAACAGGCTCTGCCGAGGATGCGCACCGTGAGAGATTGCGTCTCTGGGCAAGCAGAGATCCCAAAACCTGTTGTGCCTGTGAATAGGCTGCAGGGGGAAGGTGAAGACGAGCAAGAGCTTTCCGGGCTGCCACCTTCCGTGTGGGACAAGGAGCCGGACGTTTGCCTTTTCGGGAACAGGCTCTGCCGAGGATGCGCACCGTGAGAGATTGCGTCTCTGGGAAAGCAGAGATCCCAAAACCTGTTGTGCCTGTGAATAGGCTGCAGGGGGAAGGTGAAGACCAGCAACAGCTTTCAGGGCTGCCACCTTCCGTGTAGGACAAGGAGCCGGACGTTTGCCTTTTCGGGAACAGGCTCTGCCGAGGATGCGCACCGTGAGAGATTGCGTCTTTGGGAAAGCAGAGATTCCCAGTGCGGTTGTGCCTGTGAATAGGCTGCAGGGGGAAGGTGAAGACCAGCAAGAGCTTTCAGGGCTGCCACCTTCCGTGTGGGACAAGGAGCCGGACGTTTGCCTTTTCGGGAACAGGCTCTGCCGAGGATGCGCACCGTGAGATGTTCCTTCTCTGGGCAAGCACAGATCCCAAAACCTGTTGTGCCTGTGAATAGGCTGCAGGGGGAAGGTGAAGACCAGCAACAGCTTTCGGGGCTGCCACCTTCCGTGTGGGACAAGGAGCCGGACGTTTGCCTTTTTGGGAACAAGCTCTGCCGAGGATGCGCACCGTGAGATGTTCCTTCTCTGGGCAAGCAGAGATCCCAAAACCTGTTGTGCCTGTGAATAGGCTGCAGGGGGAAGGTGAAGACCAGCAAGAGCTTTCAGGGCTGCCACCTTCCGTGTGGGACAAGGAGCCGGACGTTTGCCTTTTCGGGAACAGGCTCTGCCGAGGATGCGCACCGTGAGAGATTGCGTCTTTGGGAAAGCAGAGATTCCCAGTGCGGTTGTGCCTGTGAATAGGCTGCAGGGGGAAGGTGAAGACCAGCAAGAGCTTTCAGGGCTGCCACCTTCCGTGTGGGACAAGGAGCCGGACGTTTGCCTTTTCGGGAACAGGCTCTGCCGAGGATGCGCACCGTGAGAGATTGCGTCTTTGGGAAAGCAGAGATTCCCAGTGCGGTTGTGCCTGTGAATAGGCTGCAGGGGGAAGGTGAAGACCAGCAAGAGCTTTCCGGGCTGCCACCTTCCGTGTGGGACAAGGAGCCGGACGTTTGCCTTTTCGGGAACAGGCTCTGCCGAGGATGCGCACCGTGAGAGATTGCGTCTCTGGGAAAGCAGAGATTCCCAGTGCGGTTGTGCCTGTGAATAGGCTGCACGGGGAAGGTGAAGACCAGCAAGAGCTTTCAGGGCTGCCACCTTCCGTGTGGGACAAGGAGCCGGACGTTTGCCTTTTTGGGAACAGGCTCTGCCGAGGATGCGCACCGTGAGATGTTCCTTCTCTGGGCAAGCACAGATCCCAAAACCTGTTGTGCCTGTGAATAGGCTGCATGGGGAAGGTGAAGACCAGCAACAGCTTTCCGGGCTGCCACCTTCCGTGTGGGACAAGGAGCCGGACGTTTGCCTTTTCGGGAACAGGCTCTGCCGAGGATGCGCACCATGAGAGATTGCGTCTTGGGGCAAGCAGAGATCCCAAAACCTGTTGTGCCTGTGAATAGGCTGCAGGGGGAAGGTGAAGACCAGCAAGAGCTTTCAGGGCTGCCACCTTCCGTGTGGGACAAGGAGCCGGACGTTTGCCTTTTCGGGAACAGGCTCTGCCGAGGATGCGCACCGTGAGATGTTCCTTCTCTGGGCAAGCAGAGATCCCCAAACCTGTTGTGCCTGTGAATAGGCTGCAGGGGGAAGGTGAAGACCAGCAAGAGCTTTCAGGGCTGCCACCTTCCGTGTGGGACAAGGAGCCGGACGTTTGCCTTTTCGGGAACAGGCTCTGCCGAGGATGCGCACCGTGAGATGTTCCTTCTCTGGGCAAGCACAGATCCCAAAACCTGTTGTGCCTGTGAATAGGCTGCAGGGGGAAGGTGAAGACCAGCAACAGCTTTCCGGGCTGCCACCTTCCGTGTGGGACAAGGAGCCGGACGTTTGCCTTTTTGGGAACAAGCTCTGCCGAGGATGCGCACCGTGAGATGTTCCTTCTCTGGGCAAGCACAGATCCCAAAACCTGTTGTGCCTGTGAATAGGCTGCAGGGGGAAGGTGAAGACCAGCAAGAGCTTTCAGGGCTGCCACCTTCCGTGTGGGACAAGGAGCTGGACGTTTGCCTGTTCTGGAACAGGCTCTGCCGAGGATGCGCACCGTGAGAGATTGCGTCTCTGGGCAAGCAGAGATCCCAAAACCTGTTGTGCCTGTGAATAGGCTGCAGGGGGAAGGTGAAGACCAGCAACAGCTTTCAGGGCTGCCACCTTCCGTGTGGGACAAGGAGCCGGACGTTTGCCTTTTCGGGAACAGGCTCTGCCGAGGATGCGCACCGTGAGATGTTCCTTCTCTGGGCAAGCACAGATCCCCAAACCTGTTGTGCCTGTGAATAGGCTGCACGGGGAAGGTGAAGACCAGCAAGAGCTTTCAGGGCTGCCACCTTCCGTGTGGGACAAGGAGCCGGACGTTTGCCTTTTCGGGAACAGGCTCTGCCGAGGATGCGCACCGTGAGAGATTGCGTCTCTGGGAAAGCAGAGATTCACAGTGCGGTTGTGCCTGTGAATAGGCTGCAGGGGGAAGGTGAAGACCAGCAAGAGCTTTCAGGGCTGCCACCTTCCGTGTGGGACAAGGAGCTGGACGTTTGCCTGTTCTGGAACAGGCTCTGCCGAGGATGCGCACCGTGAGAGATTGCGTCTCTGGGCAAGCAGAGATCCCAAAACCTGTTGTGCCTGTGAATAGGCTGCAGGGGGAAGGTGAAGACGAGCAAGAGCTTTCCGGGCTGCCACCTTCCGTGTGGGACAAGGAGCCGGACGTTTGCCTTTTCGGGAACAGGCTCTGCCGAGGATGCGCACCGTGAGAGATTGCGTCTCTGGGAAAGCAGAGATCCCAAAACCTGTTGTGCCTGTGAATAGGCTGCAGGGGGAAGGTGAAGACCAGCAACAGCTTTCAGGGCTGCCACCTTCCGTGTGGGACAAGGAGCCGGACGTTTGCCTTTTCGGGAACAGGCTCTGCCGAGGATGCGCACCGTGAGAGATTGCGTCTTGGGGCAAGCACAGATCCCAAAACCTGTTGTGCCTGTGAATAGGCTGCAGGGGGAAGGTGAAGACCAGCAAGAGCTTTCAGGGCTGCCACCTTCCGTGTGGGACAAGGAGCCGGACGTTTGCCTTTTCGGGAACAGGCTCTGCCGAGGATGCGCACCGTGAGATGTTCCTTCTCTGGGCAAGCACAGATCCCAAAACCTGTTGTGCCTGTGAATAGGCTGCAGGGGGAAGGTGAAGACCAGCAACAGCTTTCGGGGCTGCCACCTTCCGTGTGGGACAAGGAGCCGGACGTTTGCCTTTTTGGGAACAAGCTCTGCCGAGGATGCGCACCGTGAGATGTTCCTTCTCTGGGCAAGCAGAGATCCCAAAACCTGTTGTGCCTGTGAATAGGCTGCAGGGGGAAGGTGAAGACCAGCAAGAGCTTTCAGGGCTGCCACCTTCCGTGTGGGACAAGGAGCCGGACGTTTGCCTTTTCGGGAACAGGCTCTGCCGAGGATGCGCACCGTGAGAGATTGCGTCTTTGGGAAAGCAGAGATTCCCAGTGCGGTTGTGCCTGTGAATAGGCTGCAGGGGGAAGGTGAAGACCAGCAAGAGCTTTCAGGGCTGCCACCTTCCGTGTGGGACAAGGAGCCGGACGTTTGCCTTTTCGGGAACAGGCTCTGCCGAGGATGCGCACCGTGAGAGATTGCGTCTTTGGGAAAGCAGAGATTCCCAGTGCGGTTGTGCCTGTGAATAGGCTGCAGGGGGAAGGTGAAGACCAGCAAGAGCTTTCCGGGCTGCCACCTTCCGTGTGGGACAAGGAGCCGGACGTTTGCCTTTTCGGGAACAGGCTCTGCCGAGGATGCGCACCGTGAGAGATTGCGTCTCTGGGAAAGCAGAGATTCCCAGTGCGGTTGTGCCTGTGAATAGGCTGCATGGGGAAGGTGAAGACCAGCAAGAGCTTTCAGGGCTGCCACCTTCCGTGTGGGACAAGGAGCCGGACGTTTGCCTTTTTGGGAACAGGCTCTGCCGAGGATGCGCACCGTGAGATGTTCCTTCTCTGGGCAAGCACAGATCCCAAAACCTGTTGTGCCTGTGAATAGGCTGCATGGGGAAGGTGAAGACCAGCAACAGCTTTCCGGGCTGCCACCTTCCGTGTGGGACAAGGAGCCGGACGTTTGCCTTTTCGGGAACAGGCTCTGCCGAGGATGCGCACCGTGAGAGATTGCGTCTTGGGGCAAGCACAGATCCCAAAACCTGTTGTGCCTGTGAATAGGCTGCAGGGGGAAGGTGAAGACCAGCAAGAGCTTTCAGGGCTGCCACCTTCCGTGTGGGACAAGGAGCCGGACGTTTGCCTTTTCGGGAACAGGCTCTGCCGAGGATGCGCACCGTGAGAGATTGCGTCTCTGGGAAAGCAGAGATTCCCAGTGCGGTTGTGCCTGTGAATAGGCTGCACGGGGAAGGTGAAGACCAGCAAGAGCTTTCAGGGCTGCCACCTTCCGTGTGGGACAAGGAGCCGGACGTTTGCCTTTTTGGGAACAGGCTCTGCCGAGGATGCGCACCGTGAGATGTTCCTTCTCTGGGCAAGCACAGATCCCAAAACCTGTTGTGCCTGTGAATAGGCTGCATGGGGAAGGTGAAGACCAGCAACAGCTTTCCGGGCTGCCACCTTCCGTGTGGGACAAGGAGCCGGACGTTTGCCTTTTCGGGAACAGGCTCTGCCGAGGATGCGCACCGTGAGAGATTGCGTCTTGGGGCAAGCACAGATCCCAAAACCTGTTGTGCCTGTGAATAGGCTGCAGGGGGAAGGTGAAGACCAGCAAGAGCTTTCAGGGCTGCCACCTTCCGTGTGGGACAAGGAGCCGGACGTTTGCCTTTTCGGGAACAGGCTCTGCCGAGGATGCGCACCGTGAGATGTTCCTTCTCTGGGCAAGCAGAGATCCCCAAACCTGTTGTGCCTGTGAATAGGCTGCAGGGGGAAGGTGAAGACCAGCAAGAGCTTTCAGGGCTGCCACCTTCCGTGTGGGACAAGGAGCCGGACGTTTGCCTTTTCGGGAACAGGCTCTGCCGAGGATGCGCACCGTGAGATGTTCCTTCTCTGGGCAAGCACAGATCCCAAAACCTGTTGTGCCTGTGAATAGGCTGCAGGGGGAAGGTGAAGACCAGCAACAGCTTTCCGGGCTGCCACCTTCCGTGTGGGACAAGGAGCCGGACGTTTGCCTTTTTGGGAACAAGCTCTGCCGAGGATGCGCACCGTGAGATGTTCCTTCTCTGGGCAAGCACAGATCCCAAAACCTGTTGTGCCTGTGAATAGGCTGCAGGGGGAAGGTGAAGACCAGCAAGAGCTTTCAGGGCTGCCACCTTCCGTGTGGGACAAGGAGCTGGACGTTTGCCTGTTCTGGAACAGGCTCTGCCGAGGATGCGCACCGTGAGAGATTGCGTCTCTGGGCAAGCAGAGATCCCAAAACCTGTTGTGCCTGTGAATAGGCTGCAGGGGGAAGGTGAAGACCAGCAAGAGCTTTCAGGGCTGCCACCTTCCGTGTGGGACAAGGAGCCGGACGTTTGCCTTTTCGGGAACAGGCTCTGCCGAGGATGCGCACCGTGAGAGATTGCGTCTTTGGGAAAGCAGAGATTCCCAGTGCGGTTGTGCCTGTGAATAGGCTGCAGGGGGAAGGTGAAGACCAGCAAGAGCTTTCAGGGCTGCCACCTTCCGTGTGGGACAAGGAGCCGGACGTTTGCCTTTTCGGGAACAGGCTCTGCCGAGGATGCGGACCATGAGAGATTGCGTCTTTGGGAAAGCAGAGATTCCCAGTGCGGTTGTGCCTGTGAATAGGCTGCAGGGGGAAGGTGAAGACCAGCAAGAGCTTTCCGGGCTGCCACCTTCCGTGTGGGACAAGGAGCCGGACGTTTGCCTTTTCGGGAACAGGCTCTGCCGAGGATGCGCACCGTGAGAGATTGCGTCTCTGGGAAAGCAGAGATTCCCAGTGCGGTTGTGCCTGTGAATAGGCTGCATGGGGAAGGTGAAGACCAGCAAGAGCTTTCAGGGCTGCCACCTTCCGTGTGGGACAAGGAGCCGGACGTTTGCCTTTTTGGGAACAGGCTCTGCCGAGGATGCGCACCGTGAGATGTTCCTTCTCTGGGCAAGCACAGATCCCAAAACCTGTTGTGCCTGTGAATAGGCTGCATGGGGAAGGTGAAGACCAGCAACAGCTTTCCGGGCTGCCACCTTCCGTGTGGGACAAGGAGCCGGACGTTTGCCTTTTCGGGAACAGGCTCTGCCGAGGATGCGCACCGTGAGAGATTGCGTCTTGGGGCAAGCACAGATCCCAAAACCTGTTGTGCCTGTGAATAGGCTGCAGGGGGAAGGTGAAGACCAGCAAGAGCTTTCAGGGCTGCCACCTTCCGTGTGGGACAAGGAGCCGGACGTTTGCCTTTTCGGGAACAGGCTCTGCCGAGGATGCGCACCGTGAGAGATTGCGTCTCTGGGAAAGCAGAGATTCCCAGTGCGGTTGTGCCTGTGAATAGGCTGCACGGGGAAGGTGAAGACCAGCAAGAGCTTTCAGGGCTGCCACCTTCCGTGTGGGACAAGGAGCCGGACGTTTGCCTTTTTGGGAACAGGCTCTGCCGAGGATGCGCACCGTGAGATGTTCCTTCTCTGGGCAAGCACAGATCCCAAAACCTGTTGTGCCTGTGAATAGGCTGCATGGGGAAGGTGAAGACCAGCAACAGCTTTCCGGGCTGCCACCTTCCGTGTGGGACAAGGAGCCGGACGTTTGCCTTTTCGGGAACAGGCTCTGCCGAGGATGCGCACCGTGAGAGATTGCGTCTTGGGGCAAGCACAGATCCCAAAACCTGTTGTGCCTGTGAATAGGCTGCAGGGGGAAGGTGAAGACCAGCAAGAGCTTTCAGGGCTGCCACCTTCCGTGTGGGACAAGGAGCCGGACGTTTGCCTTTTCGGGAACAGGCTCTGCCGAGGATGCGCACCGTGAGATGTTCCTTCTCTGGGCAAGCAGAGATCCCCAAACCTGTTGTGCCTGTGAATAGGCTGCAGGGGGAAGGTGAAGACCAGCAAGAGCTTTCAGGGCTGCCACCTTCCGTGTGGGACAAGGAGCCGGACGTTTGCCTTTTCGGGAACAGGCTCTGCCGAGGATGCGCACCGTGAGATGTTCCTTCTCTGGGCAAGCACAGATCCCAAAACCTGTTGTGCCTGTGAATAGGCTGCAGGGGGAAGGTGAAGACCAGCAACAGCTTTCCGGGCTGCCACCTTCCGTGTGGGACAAGGAGCCGGACGTTTGCCTTTTTGGGAACAAGCTCTGCCGAGGATGCGCACCGTGAGATGTTCCTTCTCTGGGCAAGCACAGATCCCAAAACCTGTTGTGCCTGTGAATAGGCTGCAGGGGGAAGGTGAAGACCAGCAAGAGCTTTCAGGGCTGCCACCTTCCGTGTGGGACAAGGAGCTGGACGTTTGCCTGTTCTGGAACAGGCTCTGCCGAGGATGCGCACCGTGAGAGATTGCGTCTCTGGGCAAGCAGAGATCCCAAAACCTGTTGTGCCTGTGAATAGGCTGCAGGGGGAAGGTGAAGACCAGCAAGAGCTTTCAGGGCTGCCACCTTCCGTGTGGGACAAGGAGCCGGACGTTTGCCTTTTCGGGAACAGGCTCTGCCGAGGATGCGCACCGTGAGAGATTGCGTCTCTGGGAAAGCAGAGATCCCAAAACCTGTTGTGCCTGTGAATAGGCTGCAGGGGGAAGGTGAAGACCAGCAACAGCTTTCAGGGCTGCCACCTTCCGTGTAGGACAAGGAGCCGGACGTTTGCCTTTTCGGGAACAGGCTCTGCCGAGGATGCGCACCGTGAGAGATTGCGTCTTTGGGAAAGCAGAGATTCCCAGTGCGGTTGTGCCTGTGAATAGGCTGCAGGGGGAAGGTGAAGACCAGCAAGAGCTTTCAGGGCTGCCACCTTCCGTGTGGGACAAGGAGCCGGACGTTTGCCTTTTCGGGAACAGGCTCTGCCGAGGATGCGCACCGTGAGATGTTCCTTCTCTGGGCAAGCACAGATCCCAAAACCTGTTGTGCCTGTGAATAGGCTGCAGGGGGAAGGTGAAGACCAGCAACAGCTTTCGGGGCTGCCACCTTCCGTGTGGGACAAGGAGCCGGACGTTTGCCTTTTTGGGAACAAGCTCTGCCGAGGATGCGCACCGTGAGATGTTCCTTCTCTGGGCAAGCAGAGATCCCAAAACCTGTTGTGCCTGTGAATAGGCTGCAGGGGGAAGGTGAAGACCAGCAAGAGCTTTCAGGGCTGCCACCTTCCGTGTGGGACAAGGAGCCGGACGTTTGCCTTTTCGGGAACAGGCTCTGCCGAGGATGCGCACCGTGAGAGATTGCGTCTTTGGGAAAGCAGAGATTCCCAGTGCGGTTGTGCCTGTGAATAGGCTGCAGGGGGAAGGTGAAGACCAGCAAGAGCTTTCAGGGCTGCCACCTTCCGTGTGGGACAAGGAGCCGGACGTTTGCCTTTTCGGGAACAGGCTCTGCCGAGGATGCGCACCGTGAGAGATTGCGTCGTTGGGAAAGCAGAGATTCCCAGTGCGGTTGTGCCTGTGAATAGGCTGCAGGGGGAAGGTGAAGACCAGCAAGAGCTTTCCGGGCTGCCACCTTCCGTGTGGGACAAGGAGCCGGACGTTTGCCTTTTCGGGAACAGGCTCTGCCGAGGATGCGCACCGTGAGAGATTGCGTCTCTGGGAAAGCAGAGATTCCCAGTGCGGTTGTGCCTGTGAATAGGCTGCATGGGGAAGGTGAAGACCAGCAAGAGCTTTCAGGGCTGCCACCTTCCGTGTGGGACAAGGAGCCGGACGTTTGCCTTTTTGGGAACAGGCTCTGCCGAGGATGCGCACCGTGAGATGTTCCTTCTCTGGGCAAGCACAGATCCCAAAACCTGTTGTGCCTGTGAATAGGCTGCATGGGGAAGGTGAAGACCAGCAACAGCTTTCCGGGCTGCCACCTTCCGTGTGGGACAAGGAGCCGGACGTTTGCCTTTTCGGGAACAGGCTCTGCCGAGGATGCGCACCGTGAGAGATTGCGTCTTGGGGCAAGCACAGATCCCAAAACCTGTTGTGCCTGTGAATAGGCTGCAGGGGGAAGGTGAAGACCAGCAAGAGCTTTCAGGGCTGCCACCTTCCGTGTGGGACAAGGAGCCGGACGTTTGCCTTTTCGGGAACAGGCTCTGCCGAGGATGCGCACCGTGAGAGATTGCGTCTCTGGGAAAGCAGAGATTCCCAGTGCGGTTGTGCCTGTGAATAGGCTGCACGGGGAAGGTGAAGACCAGCAAGAGCTTTCAGGGCTGCCACCTTCCGTGTGGGACAAGGAGCCGGACGTTTGCCTTTTTGGGAACAGGCTCTGCCGAGGATGCGCACCGTGAGATGTTCCTTCTCTGGGCAAGCACAGATCCCAAAACCTGTTGTGCCTGTGAATAGGCTGCATGGGGAAGGTGAAGACCAGCAACAGCTTTCCGGGCTGCCACCTTCCGTGTGGGACAAGGAGCCGGACGTTTGCCTTTTCGGGAACAGGCTCTGCCGAGGATGCGCACCGTGAGAGATTGCGTCTCTGGGCAAGCAGAGATCCCAAAACCTGTTGTGCCTGTGAATAGGCTGCAGGGGGAAGGTGAAGACCAGCAAGAGCTTTCAGGGCTGCCACCTTCCGTGTGGGACAAGGAGCCGGACGTTTGCCTTTTCGGGAACAGGCTCTGCCGAGGATGCGCACCGTGAGATGTTCCTTCTCTGGGCAAGCAGAGATCCCCAAACCTGTTGTGCCTGTGAATAGGCTGCAGGGGGAAGGTGAAGACCAGCAAGAGCTTTCAGGGCTGCCACCTTCCGTGTGGGACAAGGAGCCGGACGTTTGCCTTTTCGGGAACAGGCTCTGCCGAGGATGCGCACCGTGAGATGTTCCTTCTCTGGGCAAGCACAGATCCCAAAACCTGTTGTGCCTGTGAATAGGCTGCAGGGGGAAGGTGAAGACCAGCAACAGCTTTCAGGGCTGCCACCTTCCGTGTGGGACAAGGAGCCGGACGTTTGCCTTTTTGGGAACAAGCTCTGCCGAGGATGCGCACCGTGAGATGTTCCTTCTCTGGGCAAGCACAGATCCCAAAACCTGTTGTGCCTGTGAATAGGCTGCAGGGGGAAGGTGAAGACCAGCAAGAGCTTTCAGGGCTGCCACCTTCCGTGTGGGACAAGGAGCTGGACGTTTGCCTGTTCTGGAACAGGCTCTGCCGAGGATGCGCACCGTGAGAGATTGCGTCTCTGGGCAAGCAGAGATCCCAAAACCTGTTGTGCCTGTGAATAGGCTGCAGGGGGAAGGTGAAGACCAGCAACAGCTTTCAGGGCTGCCACCTTCCGTGTGGGACAAGGAGCCGGACGTTTGCCTTTTCGGGAACAGGCTCTGCCGAGGATGCGCACCGTGAGAGATTGCGTCTTTGGGAAAGCAGAGATTCCCAGTGCGGTTGTGCCTGTGAATAGGCTGCAGGGGGAAGGTGAAGACCAGCAAGAGCTTTCAGGGCTGCCACCTTCCGTGTGGGACAAGGAGCCGGACGTTTGCCTTTTCGGGAACAGGCTCTGCCGAGGATGCGGACCATGAGAGATTGCGTCTTTGGGAAAGCAGAGATTCCCAGTGCGGTTGTGCCTGTGAATAGGCTGCAGGGGGAAGGTGAAGACCAGCAAGAGCTTTCCGGGCTGCCACCTTCCGTGTGGGACAAGGAGCCGGACGTTTGCCTTTTCGGGAACAGGCTCTGCCGAGGATGCGCACCGTGAGAGATTGCGTCTCTGGGAAAGCAGAGATTCCCAGTGCGGTTGTGCCTGTGAATAGGCTGCATGGGGAAGGTGAAGACCAGCAAGAGCTTTCAGGGCTGCCACCTTCCGTGTGGGACAAGGAGCCGGACGTTTGCCTTTTTGGGAACAGGCTCTGCCGAGGATGCGCACCGTGAGATGTTCCTTCTCTGGGCAAGCACAGATCCCAAAACCTGTTGTGCCTGTGAATAGGCTGCATGGGGAAGGTGAAGACCAGCAACAGCTTTCCGGGCTGCCACCTTCCGTGTGGGACAAGGAGCCGGACGTTTGCCTTTTCGGGAACAGGCTCTGCCGAGGATGCGCACCGTGAGAGATTGCGTCTTGGGGCAAGCACAGATCCCAAAACCTGTTGTGCCTGTGAATAGGCTGCAGGGGGAAGGTGAAGACCAGCAAGAGCTTTCAGGGCTGCCACCTTCCGTGTGGGACAAGGAGCCGGACGTTTGCCTTTTCGGGAACAGGCTCTGCCGAGGATGCGCACCGTGAGAGATTGCGTCTCTGGGAAAGCAGAGATTCCCAGTGCGGTTGTGCCTGTGAATAGGCTGCACGGGGAAGGTGAAGACCAGCAAGAGCTTTCAGGGCTGCCACCTTCCGTGTGGGACAAGGAGCCGGACGTTTGCCTTTTTGGGAACAGGCTCTGCCGAGGATGCGCACCGTGAGATGTTCCTTCTCTGGGCAAGCACAGATCCCAAAACCTGTTGTGCCTGTGAATAGGCTGCATGGGGAAGGTGAAGACCAGCAACAGCTTTCCGGGCTGCCACCTTCCGTGTGGGACAAGGAGCCGGACGTTTGCCTTTTCGGGAACAGGCTCTGCCGAGGATGCGCACCGTGAGAGATTGCGTCTTGGGGCAAGCACAGATCCCAAAACCTGTTGTGCCTGTGAATAGGCTGCAGGGGGAAGGTGAAGACCAGCAAGAGCTTTCAGGGCTGCCACCTTCCGTGTGGGACAAGGAGCCGGACGTTTGCCTTTTCGGGAACAGGCTCTGCCGAGGATGCGCACCGTGAGATGTTCCTTCTCTGGGCAAGCAGAGATCCCCAAACCTGTTGTGCCTGTGAATAGGCTGCAGGGGGAAGGTGAAGACCAGCAAGAGCTTTCAGGGCTGCCACCTTCCGTGTGGGACAAGGAGCCGGACGTTTGCCTTTTCGGGAACAGGCTCTGCCGAGGATGCGCACCGTGAGATGTTCCTTCTCTGGGCAAGCACAGATCCCAAAACCTGTTGTGCCTGTGAATAGGCTGCAGGGGGAAGGTGAAGACCAGCAACAGCTTTCCGGGCTGCCACCTTCCGTGTGGGACAAGGAGCCGGACGTTTGCCTTTTTGGGAACAAGCTCTGCCGAGGATGCGCACCGTGAGATGTTCCTTCTCTGGGCAAGCACAGATCCCAAAACCTGTTGTGCCTGTGAATAGGCTGCAGGGGGAAGGTGAAGACCAGCAAGAGCTTTCAGGGCTGCCACCTTCCGTGTGGGACAAGGAGCTGGACGTTTGCCTGTTCTGGAACAGGCTCTGCCGAGGATGCGCACCGTGAGAGATTGCGTCTCTGGGCAAGCAGAGATCCCAAAACCTGTTGTGCCTGTGAATAGGCTGCAGGGGGAAGGTGAAGACCAGCAACAGCTTTCAGGGCTGCCACCTTCCGTGTGGGACAAGGAGCCGGACGTTTGCCTTTTCGGGAACAGGCTCTGCCGAGGATGCGCACCGTGAGATGTTCCTTCTCTGGGCAAGCACAGATCCCCAAACCTGTTGTGCCTGTGAATAGGCTGCAGGGGGAAGGTGAAGACCAGCAAGAGCTTTCAGGGCTGCCACCTTCCGTGTGGGACAAGGAGCCGGACGTTTGCCTTTTCGGGAACAGGCTCTGCCGAGGATGCGCACCGTGAGAGATTGCGTCTCTGGGCAAGCAGAGATCCCAAAACCTGTTGTGCCTGTGAATAGGCTGCAGGGGGAAGGTGAAGACCAGCAAGAGCTTTCAGGGCTGCCACCTTCCGTGTGGGACAAGGAGCCGGACGTTTGCCTTTTCGGGAACAGGCTCTGCCGAGGATGCGCACCGTGAGATATTGCGTCTCTGGGAAAGCAGAGATTCCCAGTGGGTTGTGCCTGTGAATAGGCTGCAGGGGGAAGGTGAAGACGAGCAAGAGCTTTCAGGGCTGCCACCTTCCGTGTGGGACAAGGAGCCGGACGTTTGCCTTTTCGGGAACAGGCTCTGCCGAGGATGCGCACCGTGAGATGTTCCTTCTCTGGGCAAGCACAGATCCCAAAACCTGTTGTGCCTGTGAATAGGCTGCAGGGGGAAGGTGAAGACCAGCAACAGCTTTCCGGGCTGCCACCTTCCGTGTGGGACAAGGAGCCGGACGTTTGCCTTTTCGGGAACAGGCTCTGCCGAGGATGCGCACCGTGAAATGTTCCTTCTCTGGGCAAGCACAGATCCCAAAACCTGTTGTGCCTGTGAATAGGCTGCAGGGGGAAGGTGAAGACCAGCAACAGCTTTCCGGGCTGCCACCTTCCGTGTGGGACAAGGAGCCGGACGTTTGCCTTTTCGGGAACAGGCTCTGCCGAGGATGCGCACCGTGAGAGATTGCGTCTCTGGGAAAGCAGAGATTCCCAGTGCGGTTGTGCCTGTGAATAGGCTGCACGGGGAAGGTGAAGACCAGCAAGAGCTTTCAGGGCTGCCACCTTCCGTGTGGGACAAGGAGCCGGACGTTTGCCTTTTCGGGAACAGGCTCTGTCGAGGATGCGCACCGTGAGAGATTGCGTCTCTGGGAAAGCAGAGATCCCCAAACCTGTTGTGCCTGTGAATAGGCTGCACGGGGAAGGTGAAGACCAGCAAGAGCTTTCAGGGCTGCCACCTTCCGTGTGGGACAAGGAGCCGGACGTTTGCCTTTTCGGGAACAGGCTCTGCTGAGGATGCGCACCGTGAGAGATTGCGTCTCTGGGAAAGCAGAGATCCCAAAACCTGTTGTGCCTGTGAATAGGCTGCACGGGGAAGGTGAAGACCAGCAAGAGCTTTCAGGGCTGCCACCTTCCGTGTGGGACAAGGAGCCGGACGTTTGCCTTTTCGGGAACAGGCTCTGCCGAGGATGCGCACCGTGAGAGATCGCGTCTTTGGGAAAGCAGAGATTCCCAGTGCGGTTGTGCCTGTGAATAGGCTGCAGGGGGAAGGTGAAGACCAGCAAGAGCTTTCAGGGCTGCCACCTTCCGTGTGGGACAAGGAGCCGGACGTTTGCCTTTTCGGGAACAGGCTCTGCCGAGGATGCGCACCGTGAGATGTTCCTTCTCTGGGCAAGCACAGATCCCCAAACCTGTTGTGCCTGTGAATAGGCTGCAGGGGGAAGGTGAAGACCAGCAACAGCTTTCCGGGCTGCCACCTTCCGTGTGGGACAAGGAGCCGGACGTTTGCCTTTTTGGGAACAAGCTCTGCCGAGGATGCGCACCGTGAGATGTTCCTTCTCTGGGCAAGCAGAGATCCCAAAACCTGTTGTGCCTGTGAATAGGCTGCAGGGGGAAGGTGAAGACCAGCAAGAGCTTTCAGGGCTGCCACCTTCCGTGTGGGACAAGGAGCCGGACGTTTGCCTTTTCGGGAACAGGCTCTGCCGAGGATGCGCACCGTGAGAGATTGCGTCTTTGGGAAAGCAGAGATTCCCAGTGCGGTTGTGCCTGTGAATAGGCTGCAGGGGGAAGGTGAAGACCAGCAAGAGCTTTCAGGGCTGCCACCTTCCGTGTGGGACAAGGAGCCGGACGTTTGCCTTTTCGGGAACAGGCTCTGCCGAGGATGCGCACCGTGAGAGATTGCGTCTTTGGGAAAGCAGAGATTCCCAGTGCGGTTGTGCCTGTGAATAGGCTGCAGGGGGAAGGTGAAGACCAGCAAGAGCTTTCAGGGCTGCCACCTTCCGTGTGGGACAAGGAGCCGGACGTTTGCCTTTTTGGGAACAAGCTGTGCCGAGGATGCGCACCGTGAGAGATTGCGTCTCTGGGCAAGCACAGATCCCAAAACCTGTTGTGCCTGTGAATAGGCTGCAGGGGGAAGGTGAAGACCAGCAACAGCTTTCAGGGCTGCCACCTTCCGTGTGGGACAAGGAGCCGGACGTTTGCCTTTTCGGGAACAGGCTCTGCCGAGGATGCGCACCGTGAGAGATTGCGTCTCTGGGCAAGCAGAGATCCCAAAACCTGTTGTGCCTGTGAATAGGCTGCAGGGGGAAGGTGAAGACCAGCAAGAGCTTTCAGGGCTGCCACCTTCCGTGTGGGACAAGGAGCCGGACGTTTGCCTTTTCGGGAACAGGCTCTGCCGAGGATGCGCACCGTGAGAGATTGCGTCTCTGGGAAAGCAGAGATTCCCAGTGCGGTTGTGCCTGTGAATAGGCTGCACGGGGAAGGTGAAGACCAGCAAGAGCTTTCCGGGCTGCCACCTTCCGTGTGGGACAAGGAGCCGGACGTTTGCCTTTTCGGGAACAGGCTCTGCCGAGGATGCGCACCGTGAGAGATTGCGTCTCTGGGAAAGCAGAGATTCCCAGTGCGGTTGTGCCTGTGAATAGGCTGCAGGGGGAAGGTGAAGACCAGCAACAGCTTTCCGGGCTGCCACCTTCCGTGTGGGACAAGGAGCCGGACGTTTGCCTTTTCGGGAACAGGCTCTGCCGAGGATGCGCACCGTGAGAGATTGCGTCTCTGGGCAAGCAGAGATCCCCAAACCTGTTGTGCCTGTGAATAGGCTGCAGGGGGAAGGTGAAGACGAGCAAGAGCTTTCAGGGCTGCCACCTTCCGTGTGGGACAAGGAGCCGGACGTTTGCCTTTTCGGGAACAGGCTCTGCCGAGGATGCGCACCGTGAGATGTTCCTTCTCTGGGCAAGCACAGATCCCAAAACCTGTTGTGCCTGTGAATAGGCTGCAGGGGGAAGGTGAAGACCAGCAACAGCTTTCAGGGCTGCCACCTTCCGTGTGGGACAAGGAGCCGGACGTTTGCCTTTTTGGGAACAAGCTCTGCCGAGGATGCGCACCGTGAGATGTTCCTTCTCTGGGCAAGCAGAGATCCCAAAACCTGTTGTGCCTGTGAATAGGCTGCAGGGGGAAGGTGAAGACCAGCAAGAGCTTTCCGGGCTGCCACCTTCCGTGTGGGACAAGGAGCCGGACGTTTGCCTTTTCGGGAACAGGCTCTGCCGAGGATGCGCACCGTGAGAGATTGCGTCTCTGGGAAAGCAGAGATTCCCAGTGCGGTTGTGCCTGTGAATAGGCTGCAGGGGGAAGGTGAAGACCAGCAAGAGCTTTCAGGGCTGCCACCTTCCGTGTGGGACAAGGAGCCGGACGTTTGCCTTTTTGGGAACAGGCTCTGCCGAGGATGCGCACCGTGAGAGATTGCGTCTTGGGGCAAGCACAGATCCCAAAACCTGTTGTGCCTGTGAATAGGCTGCAGGGGGAAGGTGAAGACCAGCAACAGCTTTCAGGGCTGCCACCTTCCGTGTGGGACAAGGAGCCGGACGTTTGCCTTTTCGGGAACAGGCTCTGCCGAGGATGCGCACCGTGAGAGATTGCGTCTTTGGGAAAGCAGAGATTCCCAGTGCGGTTGTGCCTGTGAATAGGCTGCAGGGGGAAGGTGAAGACCAGCAAGAGCTTTCCGGGCTGCCACCTTCCGTGTGGGACAAGGAGCCGGACGTTTGCCTTTTCGGGAACAGGCTCTGCCGAGGATGCGCACCGTGAGAGATTGCGTCTCTGGGAAAGCAGAGATCCCAAAACCTGTTGTGCCTGTGAATAGGCTGCAGGGGGAAGGTGAAGACCAGCAACAGCTTTCAGGGCTGCCACCTTCCGTGTAGGACAAGGAGCCGGACGTTTGCCTTTTCGGGAACAGGCTCTGCCGAGGATGCGCACCGTGAGAGATTGCGTCTTTGGGAAAGTAGAGATTACCAGTGCGGTTGTGCCTGTGAATAGGCTGCAGGGGGAAGGTGAAGACCAGCAAGAGCTTTCAGGGCTGCCACCCTCCGTGTGGGACAAGGAGCCGGACGTTTGCCTTTTCGGGAACAGGCTCTGCCGAGGATGCGCACCGTGAGATGTTCCTTCTCTGGGCAAGCAGAGATCCCCAAACCTGTTGTGCCTGTGAATAGGCTGCAGGGGGAAGGTGAAGACCAGCAAGAGCTTTCAGGGCTGCCACCTTCCGTGTGGGACAAGGAGCCGGACGTTTGCCTTTTCGGGAACAGGCTCTGCCGAGGATGCGCACCGTGAGATGTTCCTTCTCTGGGCAAGCACAGATCCCAAAACCTGTTGTGCCTGTGAATAGGCTGCAGGGGGAAGGTGAAGACCAGCAAGAGCTTTCAGGGCTGCCACCTTCCGTGTGGGACAAGGAGCCGGACGTTTGCCTTTTCGGGAACAGGCTCTGCCGAGGATGCGCACCGTGAGAGATTGCGTCTTTGGGAAAGCAGAGATTCCCAGTGCGGTTGTGCCTGTGAATAGGCTGCAGGGGGAAGGTGAAGACCAGCAAGAGCTTTCCGGGCTGCCACCTTCCGTGTGGGACAAGGAGCCGGACGTTTGCCTTTTCGGGAACAGGCTCTGCCGAGGATGCGCACCGTGAGATGTTCCTTCTCTGGGCAAGCACAGATCCCAAAACCTGTTGTGCCTGTGAATAGGCTGCAGGGGGAAGGTGAAGACCAGCAACAGCTTTCCGGGCTGCCACCTTCCGTGTGGGAGAAGGAGCCGGACGTTTGCCTTTTTGGGAACAAGCTCTGCCGAGGATGCGCACCGTGAGATGTTCCTTCTCTGGGCAAGCACAGATCCCAAAACCTGTTGTGCCTGTGAATAGGCTGCAGGGGGAAGGTGAAGACCAGCAAGAGCTTTCAGGGCTGCCACCTTCCGTGTGGGACAAGGAGCCGGACATTTGCCTTTTCGGGAACAGGCTCTGCCGAGGATGCGCACCGTGAGGGATTGTGTCTTTGGGAAAGCAGAGATTCCCAGTGCGGTTGTGCCTGTGAATAGGCTGCAGGGGGAAGGTGAAGACCAGCAAGAGCTTTCAGGGCTGCCACCTTCCGTGTGGGACAAGGAGCCGGACGTTTGCCTTTTCGGGAACAGGCTCTGCCGAGGATGCGCACCGTGAGAGATTGCGTCTCTGGGAAAGCAGAGATTCACAGTGCGGTTGTGCCTGTGAATAGGCTGCAGGGGGAAGGTGAAGACCAGCAAGAGCTTTCAGGGCTGCCACCTTCCGTGTGGGACAAGGAGCCGGACGTTTGCCTGTTCTGGAACAGGCTCTGCCGAGGATGCGCACCGTGAGAGATTGCGTCTCTGGGCAAGCAGAGATCCCCAAACCTGTTGTGCCTGTGAATAGGCTGCAGGGGGAAGGTGAAGACGAGCAAGAGCTTTCAGGGCTGCCACCTTCCGTGTGGGACAAGGAGCCGGACGTTTGCCTTTTCGGGAACAGGCTCTGCCGAGGATGCGCACCGTGAGATGTTCCTTCTCTGGGCAAGCACAGATCCCAAAACCTGTTGTGCCTGTGAATAGGCTGCAGGGGGAAGGTGAAGACCAGCAACAGCTTTCAGGGCTGCCACCTTCCGTGTGGGACAAGGAGCCGGACGTTTGCCTTTTTGGGAACAAGCTCTGCCGAGGATGCGCACCGTGAGATGTTCCTTCTCTGGGCAAGCAGAGATCCCAAAACCTGTTGTGCCTGTGAATAGGCTGCAGGGGGAAGGTGAAGACCAGCAAGAGCTTTCCGGGCTGCCACCTTCCGTGTGGGACAAGGAGCCGGACGTTTGCCTTTTCGGGAACAGGCTCTGCCGAGGATGCGCACCGTGAGAGATTGCGTCTCTGGGAAAGCAGAGATTCCCAGTGCGGTTGTGCCTGTGAATAGGCTGCACGGGGAAGGTGAAGACCAGCAAGAGCTTTCAGGGCTGCCACCTTCCGTGTGGGACAAGGAGCCGGACGTTTGCCTTTTTGGGAACAGGCTCTGCCGAGGATGCGCACCGTGAGATATTGCGTCTCTGGGAAAGCAGAGATCCCAAAACCTGTTGTGCCTGTGAATAGGCTGCAGGGGGAAGGTGAAGACCAGCAACAGCTTTCCGGGCTGCCACCTTCCGTGTGGGACAAGGAGCCGGACGTTTGCCTTTTCGGGAACAGGCTCTGCCGAGGATGCGCACCGTGAGAGATTGCGTCTTGGGGCAAGCACAGATCCCAAAACCTGTTGTGCCTGTGAATAGGCTGCAGGGGGAAGGTGAAGACCAGCAACAGCTTTCAGGGCTGCCACCTTCCGTGTGGGACAAGGAGCCGGACGTTTGCCTTTTCGGGAACAGGCTCTGCCGAGGATGCGCACCGTGAGAGATTGCGTCTTTGGGAAAGCAGAGATTCCCAGTGCGGTTGTGCCTGTGAATAGGCTGCAGGGGGAAGGTGAAGACCAGCAAGAGCTTTCCGGGCTGCCACCTTCCGTGTGGGACAAGGAGCCGGACGTTTGCCTTTTCGGGAACAGGCTCTGCCGAGGATGCGCACCGTGAGAGATTGCGTCTCTGGGAAAGCAGAGATCCCAAAACCTGTTGTGCCTGTGAATAGGCTGCAGGGGGAAGGTGAAGACCAGCAACACCTTTCAGGGCTGCCACCTTCCGTGTAGGACAAGGAGCCGGACGTTTGCCTTTTCGGGAACAGGCTCTGCCGAGGATGCGCACCGTGAGAGATTGCGTCTCTGGGAAAGCAGAGATTCTCAGTGCGGTTGTGCCTGTGAATAGGCTGCAGGGGGAAGGTGAAGACCAGCAAGAGCTTTCAGGGCTGCCACCCTCCGTGTGGGACAAGGAGCCGGACGTTTGCCTTTTCGGGAACAGGCTCTGCCGAGGATGCGCACCGTGAGATGTTCCTTCTCTGGGCAAGCAGAGATCCCCAAACCTGTTGTGCCTGTGAATAGGCTGCAGGGGGAAGGTGAAGACCAGCAAGAGCTTTCAGGGCTGCCACCTTCCGTGTGGGACAAGGAGCCGGACGTTTGCCTTTTCGGGAACAGGCTCTGCCGAGGATGCGCACCGTGAGATGTTCCTTCTCTGGGCAAGCAGAGATCCCAAAACCTGTTGTGCCTGTGAATAGGCTGCAGGGGGAAGGTGAAGACCAGCAAGAGCTTTCAGGGCTGCCACCTTCCGTGTGGGACAAGGAGCCGGACGTTTGCCTTTTCGGGAACAGGCTCTGCCGAGGATGCGCACCGTGAGAGATTGCGTCTTTGGGAAAGCAGAGATTCCCAGTGCGGTTGTGCCTGTGAATAGGCTGCAGGGGGAAGGTGAAGACCAGCAAGAGCTTTCCGGGCTGCCACCTTCCGTGTGGGACAAGGAGCCGGACGTTTGCCTTTTCGGGAACAGGCTCTGCCGAGGATGCGCACCGTGAGAGATTGCGTCTTTGGGAAAGCAGAGATCCCCAAACCTGTTGTGCCTGTGAATAGGCTGCAGGGGGAAGGTGAAGACCAGCAACAGCTTTCCGGGCTGCCACCTTCCGTGTGGGACAAGGAGCCGGACGTTTGCCTTTTTGGGAACAAGCTCTGCCGAGGATGCGCACCGTGAGATGTTCCTTCTCTGGGCAAGCACAGATCCCAAAACCTGTTGTGCCTGTGAATAGGCTGCAGGGGGAAGGTGAAGACCAGCAAGAGCTTTCAGGGCTGCCACCTTCCGTGTGGGACAAGGAGCCGGACATTTGCCTTTTCGGGAACAGGCTCTGCCGAGGATGCGCACCGTGAGGGATTGCGTCTTTGGGAAAGCAGAGATTCCCAGTGCGGTTGTGCCTGTGAATAGGCTGCAGGGGGAAGGTGAAGACCAGCAAGAGCTTTCAGGGCTGCCACCTTCCGTGTGGGACAAGGAGCCGGACGTTTGCCTTTTCGGGAACAGGCTCTGCCGAGGATGCGCACCGTGAGAGATTGCGTCTCTGGGAAAGCAGAGATTCCCAGTGCGGTTGTGCCTGTGAATAGGCTGCAGGGGGAAGGTGAAGACCAGCAAGAGCTTTCAGGGCTGCCACCTTCCGTGTGGGACAAGGAGCTGGACGTTTGCCTGTTCTGGAACAGGCTCTGCCGAGGATGCGCACCGTGAGAGATTGCGTCTCTGGGCAAGCAGAGATCCCAAAACCTGTTGTGCCTGTGAATAGGCTGCAGGGGGAAGGTGAAGACCAGCAACAGCTTTCAGGGCTGCCACCTTCCGTGTGGGACAAGGAGCCGGACGTTTGCCTTTTCGGGAACAGGCTCTGCCGAGGATGCGCACCGTGAGATGTTCCTTCTCTGGGCAAGCAGAGATCCCCAAACCTGTTGTGCCTGTGAATAGGCTGCAGGGGGAAGGTGAAGACCAGCAACAGCTTTCCGGGCTGCCACCTTCCGTGTGGGACAAGGAGCCGGACGTTTGCCTTTTCGGGAACAGGCTCTGCCGAGGATGCGCACCGTGAGAGATTGCGTCTCTGGGAAAGCAGAGATTCCCAGTGCGGTTGTGCCTGTGAATAGGCTGCAGGGGGAAGGTGAAGACCAGCAACAGCTTTCCGGGCTGCCACCTTCCGTGTGGGACAAGGAGCCGGACGTTTGCCTTTTCGGGAACAGGCTCTGCCGAGGATGCGCACCGTGAGAGATTGCGTCTCTGGGCAAGCAGAGATCCCCAAACCTGTTGTGCCTGTGAATAGGCTGCAGGGGGAAGGTGAAGACGAGCAAGAGCTTTCAGGGCTGCCACCTTCCGTGTGGGACAAGGAGCCGGACGTTTGCCTTTTCGGGAACAGGCTCTGCCGAGGATGCGCACCGTGAGATGTTCCTTCTCTGGGCAAGCACAGATCCCAAAACCTGTTGTGCCTGTGAATAGGCTGCAGGGGGAAGGTGAAGACCAGCAACAGCTTTCAGGGCTGCCACCTTCCGTGTGGGACAAGGAGCCGGACGTTTGCCTTTTTGGGAACAAGCTCTGCCGAGGATGCGCACCGTGAGATGTTCCTTCTCTGGGCAAGCAGAGATCCCAAAACCTGTTGTGCCTGTGAATAGGCTGCAGGGGGAAGGTGAAGACCAGCAAGAGCTTTCCGGGCTGCCACCTTCCGTGTGGGACAAGGAGCCGGACGTTTGCCTTTTCGGGAACAGGCTCTGCCGAGGATGCGCACCGTGAGAGATTGCGTCTCTGGGAAAGCAGAGATTCCCAGTGCGGTTGTGCCTGTGAATAGGCTGCACGGGGAAGGTGAAGACCAGCAAGAGCTTTCAGGGCTGCCACCTTCCGTGTGGGACAAGGAGCCGGACGTTTGCCTTTTTGGGAACAGGCTCTGCCGAGGATGCGCACCGTGAGAGATTGCGTCTTGGGGCAAGCACAGATCCCAAAACCTGTTGTGCCTGTGAATAGGCTGCAGGGGGAAGGTGAAGACCAGCAACAGCTTTCAGGGCTGCCACCTTCCGTGTGGGACAAGGAGCCGGACGTTTGCCTTTTCGGGAACAGGCTCTGCCGAGGATGCGCACCGTGAGAGATTGCGTCTTTGGGAAAGCAGAGATTCCCAGTGCGGTTGTGCCTGTGAATAGGCTGCAGGGGGAAGGTGAAGACCAGCAAGAGCTTTCCGGGCTGCCACCTTCCGTGTGGGACAAGGAGCCGGACGTTTGCCTTTTCGGGAACAGGCTCTGCCGAGGATGCGCACCGTGAGAGATTGCGTCTCTGGGAAAGCAGAGATCCCAAAACCTGTTGTGCCTGTGAATAGGCTGCAGGGGGAAGGTGAAGACCAGCAACAGCTTTCAGGGCTGCCACCTTCCGTGTAGGACAAGGAGCCGGACGTTTGCCTTTTCGGGAACAGGCTCTGCCGAGGATGCGCACCGTGAGAGATTGCGTCTTTGGGAAAGCAGAGATTACCAGTGCGGTTGTGCCTGTGAATAGGCTGCAGGGGGAAGGTGAAGACCAGCAAGAGCTTTCAGGGCTGCCACCCTCCGTGTGGGACAAGGAGCCGGACGTTTGCCTTTTCGGGAACAGGCTCTGCCGAGGATGCGCACCGTGAGATGTTCCTTCTCTGGGCAAGCAGAGATCCCCAAACCTGTTGTGCCTGTGAATAGGCTGCAGGGGGAAGGTGAAGACCAGCAAGAGCTTTCAGGGCTGCCACCTTCCGTGTGGGACAAGGAGCCGGACGTTTGCCTTTTCGGGAACAGGCTCTGCCGAGGATGCGCACCGTGAGATGTTCCTTCTCTGGGCAAGCACAGATCCCAAAACCTGTTGTGCCTGTGAATAGGCTGCAGGGGGAAGGTGAAGACCAGCAAGAGCTTTCAGGGCTGCCACCTTCCGTGTGGGACAAGGAGCCGGACGTTTGCCTTTTCGGGAACAGGCTCTGCCGAGGATGCGCACCGTGAGAGATTGCGTCTTTGGGAAAGCAGAGATTCCCAGTGCGGTTGTGCCTGTGAATAGGCTGCAGGGGGAAGGTGAAGACCAGCAAGAGCTTTCCGGGCTGCCACCTTCCGTGTGGGACAAGGAGCCGGACGTTTGCCTTTTCGGGAACAGGCTCTGCCGAGGATGCGCACCGTGAGATGTTCCTTCTCTGGGCAAGCACAGATCCCAAAACCTGTTGTGCCTGTGAATAGGCTGCAGGGGGAAGGTGAAGACCAGCAACAGCTTTCCGGGCTGCCACCTTCCGTGTGGGAGAAGGAGCCGGACGTTTGCCTTTTTGGGAACAAGCTCTGCCGAGGATGCGCACCGTGAGATGTTCCTTCTCTGGGCAAGCACAGATCCCAAAACCTGTTGTGCCTGTGAATAGGCTGCAGGGGGAAGGTGAAGACCAGCAAGAGCTTTCAGGGCTGCCACCTTCCGTGTGGGACAAGGAGCCGGACATTTGCCTTTTCGGGAACAGGCTCTGCCGAGGATGCGCACCGTGAGGGATTGCGTCTTTGGGAAAGCAGAGATTCCCAGTGCGGTTGTGCCTGTGAATAGGCTGCAGGGGGAAGGTGAAGACCAGCAAGAGCTTTCAGGGCTGCCACCTTCCGTGTGGGACAAGGAGCCGGACGTTTGCCTTTTCGGGAACAGGCTCTGCCGAGGATGCGCACCGTGAGAGATTGCGTCTCTGGGAAAGCAGAGATTCACAGTGCGGTTGTGCCTGTGAATAGGCTGCAGGGGGAAGGTGAAGACCAGCAAGAGCTTTCAGGGCTGCCACCTTCCGTGTGGGACAAGGAGCTGGACGTTTGCCTGTTCTGGAACAGGCTCTGCCGAGGATGCGCACCGTGAGAGATTGCGTCTCTGGGCAAGCAGAGATCCCCAAACCTGTTGTGCCTGTGAATAGGCTGCAGGGGGAAGGTGAAGACGAGCAAGAGCTTTCAGGGCTGCCACCTTCCGTGTGGGACAAGGAGCCGGACGTTTGCCTTTTCGGGAACAGGCTCTGCCGAGGATGCGCACCGTGAGATGTTCCTTCTCTGGGCAAGCACAGATCCCAAAACCTGTTGTGCCTGTGAATAGGCTGCAGGGGGAAGGTGAAGACCAGCAACAGCTTTCAGGGCTGCCACCTTCCGTGTGGGACAAGGAGCCGGACGTTTGCCTTTTTGGGAACAAGCTCTGCCGAGGATGCGCACCGTGAGATGTTCCTTCTCTGGGCAAGCAGAGATCCCAAAACCTGTTGTGCCTGTGAATAGGCTGCAGGGGGAAGGTGAAGACCAGCAAGAGCTTTCCGGGCTGCCACCTTCCGTGTGGGACAAGGAGCCGGACGTTTGCCTTTTCGGGAACAGGCTCTGCCGAGGATGCGCACCGTGAGAGATTGCGTCTCTGGGAAAGCAGAGATTCCCAGTGCGGTTGTGCCTGTGAATAGGCTGCACGGGGAAGGTGAAGACCAGCAAGAGCTTTCAGGGCTGCCACCTTCCGTGTGGGACAAGGAGCCGGACGTTTGCCTTTTTGGGAACAGGCTCTGCCGAGGATGCGCACCGTGAGATATTGCGTCTCTGGGAAAGCAGAGATCCCAAAACCTGTTGTGCCTGTGAATAGGCTGCAGGGGGAAGGTGAAGACCAGCAACAGCTTTCCGGGCTGCCACCTTCCGTGTGGGACAAGGAGCCGGACGTTTGCCTTTTCGGGAACAGGCTCTGCCGAGGATGCGCACCGTGAGAGATTGCGTCTTGGGGCAAGCACAGATCCCAAAACCTGTTGTGCCTGTGAATAGGCTGCAGGGGGAAGGTGAAGACCAGCAACAGCTTTCAGGGCTGCCACCTTCCGTGTGGGACAAGGAGCCGGACGTTTGCCTTTTCGGGAACAGGCTCTGCCGAGGATGCGCACCGTGAGAGATTGCGTCTTTGGGAAAGCAGAGATTCCCAGTGCGGTTGTGCCTGTGAATAGGCTGCAGGGGGAAGGTGAAGACCAGCAAGAGCTTTCCGGGCTGCCACCTTCCGTGTGGGACAAGGAGCCGGACGTTTGCCTTTTCGGGAACAGGCTCTGCCGAGGATGCGCACCGTGAGAGATTGCGTCTCTGGGAAAGCAGAGATCCCAAAACCTGTTGTGCCTGTGAATAGGCTGCAGGGGGAAGGTGAAGACCAGCAACACCTTTCAGGGCTGCCACCTTCCGTGTAGGACAAGGAGCCGGACGTTTGCCTTTTCGGGAACAGGCTCTGCCGAGGATGCGCACCGTGAGAGATTGCGTCTTTGGGAAAGCAGAGATTACCAGTGCGGTTGTGCCTGTGAATAGGCTGCAGGGGGAAGGTGAAGACCAGCAAGAGCTTTCAGGGCTGCCACCCTCCGTGTGGGACAAGGAGCCGGACGTTTGCCTTTTCGGGAACAGGCTCTGCCGAGGATGCGCACCGTGAGATGTTCCTTCTCTGGGCAAGCAGAGATCCCCAAACCTGTTGTGCCTGTGAATAGGCTGCAGGGGGAAGGTGAAGACCAGCAAGAGCTTTCAGGGCTGCCACCTTCCGTGTGGGACAAGGAGCCGGACGTTTGCCTTTTCGGGAACAGGCTCTGCCGAGGATGCGCACCGTGAGATGTTCCTTCTCTGGGCAAGCAGAGATCCCAAAACCTGTTGTGCCTGTGAATAGGCTGCAGGGGGAAGGTGAAGACCAGCAAGAGCTTTCAGGGCTGCCACCTTCCGTGTGGGACAAGGAGCCGGACGTTTGCCTTTTCGGGAACAGGCTCTGCCGAGGATGCGCACCGTGAGAGATTGCGTCTTTGGGAAAGCAGAGATTCCCAGTGCGGTTGTGCCTGTGAATAGGCTGCAGGGGGAAGGTGAAGACCAGCAAGAGCTTTCCGGGCTGCCACCTTCCGTGTGGGACAAGGAGCCGGACGTTTGCCTTTTCGGGAACAGGCTCTGCCGAGGATGCGCACCGTGAGATGTTCCTTCTCTGGGCAAGCACAGATCCCAAAACCTGTTGTGCCTGTGAATAGGCTGCAGGGGGAAGGTGAAGACCAGCAGCAGCTTTCCGGGCTGCCACCTTCCGTGTGGGACAAGGAGCCGGACGTTTGCCTTTTCGGGAACAGGCTCTGCCGAGGATGCGCACCGTGAGATGTTCCTTCTCTGGGCAAGCACAGATCCCAAAACCTGTTGTGCCTGTGAATAGGCTGCAGGGGGAAGGTGAAGACCAGCAAGAGCTTTCAGGGCTGCCACCTTCCGTGTGGGACAAGGAGCCGGACATTTGCCTTTTCGGGAACAGGCTCTGCCGAGGATGCGCACCGTGAGGGATTGCGTCTTTGGGAAAGCAGAGATTCCCAGTGCGGTTGTGCCTGTGAATAGGCTGCAGGGGGAAGGTGAAGACCAGCAAGAGCTTTCAGGGCTGCCACCTTCCGTGTGGGACAAGGAGCCGGACGTTTGCCTTTTCGGGAACAGGCTCTGCCGAGGATGCGCACCGTGAGAGATTGCGTCTCTGGGAAAGCAGAGATTCCCAGTGCGGTTGTGCCTGTGAATAGGCTGCAGGGGGAAGGTGAAGACCAGCAAGAGCTTTCAGGGCTGCCACCTTCCGTGTGGGACAAGGAGCTGGACGTTTGCCTGTTCTGGAACAGGCTCTGCCGAGGATGCGCACCGTGAGAGATTGCGTCTCTGGGCAAGCAGAGATCCCAAAACCTGTTGTGCCTGTGAATAGGCTGCAGGGGGAAGGTGAAGACCAGCAACAGCTTTCAGGGCTGCCACCTTCCGTGTGGGACAAGGAGCCGGACGTTTGCCTTTTCGGGAACAGGCTCTGCCGAGGATGCGCACCGTGAGATGTTCCTTCTCTGGGCAAGCACAGATCCCCAAACCTGTTGTGCCTGTGAATAGGCTGCAGGGGGAAGGTGAAGACCAGCAACAGCTTTCAGGGCTGCCACCTTCCGTGTGGGACAAGGAGCCGGACGTTTGCCTTTTCGGGAACAGGCTCTGCCGAGGATGCGCACCGTGAGAGATTGCGTCTCTGGGCAAGCAGAGATCCCAAAACCTGTTGTGCCTGTGAATAGGCTGCAGGGGGAAGGTGAAGACCAGCAAGAGCTTTCAGGGCTGCCACCTTCCGTGTGGGACAAGGAGCCGGACGTTTGCCTTTTCGGGAACAGGCTCTGCCGAGGATGCGCACCGTGAGATATTGCGTCTCTGGGAAAGCAGAGATTCCCAGTGGGTTGTGCCTGTGAATAGGCTGCAGGGGGAAGGTGAAGACCAGCAACAGCTTTCCGGGCTGCCACCTTCCGTGTGGGACAAGGAGCCGGACGTTTGCCTTTTCGGGAACAGGCTCTGCCGAGGATGCGCACCGTGAGAGATTGCGTCTCTGGGAAAGCAGAGATTCCCAGTGCGGTTGTGCCTGTGAATAGGCTGCAGGGGGAAGGTGAAGACCAGCAACAGCTTTCAGGGCTGCCACCTTCCGTGTGGGACAAGGAGCCGGACGTTTGCCTTTTCGGGAACAGGCTCTGCCGAGGATGCGTACCGTGAGAGATTGCGTCTCTGGGCAAGCAGAGATCCGAAAACCTGTTGTGCCTGTGAATAGGCTGCAGGGGGAAGGTGAAGACGAGCAAGAGCTTTCAGGGCTGCCACCTTCCGTGTGGGACAAGGAGCCGGACGTTTGCCTTTTCGGGAACAGGCTCTGCCGAGGATGCGCACCGTGAGATGTTCCTTCTCTGGGCAAGCACAGATCCCAAAACCTGTTGTGCCTGTGAATAGGCTGCAGGGGGAAGGTGAAGACCAGCAAGAGCTTTCAGGGCTGCCACCTTCCGTGTGGGACAAGGAGCCGGACGTTTGCCTTTTTGGGAACAAGCTCTGCCGAGGATGCGCACCGTGAGATGTTCCTTCTCTGGGCAAGCAGAGATCCCAAAACCTGTTGTGCCTGTGAATAGGCTGCAGGGGGAAGGTGAAGACCAGCAACAGCTTTCCGGGCTGCCACCTTCCGTGTGGGACAAGGAGCCGGACGTTTGCCTTTTCGGGAACAGGCTCTGCCGAGGATGCGCACCGTGAGAGATTGCGTCTCTGGGAAAGCAGAGATTCCCAGTGCGGTTGTGCCTGTGAATAGGCTGCACGGGGAAGGTGAAGACCAGCAAGAGCTTTCAGGGCTGCCACCTTCCGTGTGGGACAAGGAGCCGGACGTTTGCCTTTTCGGGAACAGGCTCTGCCGAGGATGCGCACCGTGAGAGATTGCGTCTCTGGGAAAGCAGAGATCCCCAAACCTGTTGTGCCTGTGAATAGGCTGCACGGGGAAGGTGAAGACCAGCAAGAGCTTTCAGGGCTGCCACCTTCCGTGTGGGACAAGGAGCCGGACGTTTGCCTTTTCGGGAACAGGCTCTGCCGAGGATGCGCACCGTGAGAGATTGCGTCTCGGGGCAAGCACAGATCCCCAAACCTGTTGTGCCTGTGAATAGGCTGCAGGGGGAAGGTGAAGACCAGCAACAGCTTTCAGGGCTGCCACCTTCCGTGTGGGACAAGGAGCCGGACGTTTGCCTTTTCGGGAACAGGCTCTGCCGAGGATGCGCACCGTGAGAGATTGCGTCTCTGGGAAAGCAGAGATTCCCAGTGCGGTTGTGCCTGTGAATAGGCTGCACGGGGAAGGTGAAGACCAGCAAGAGCTTTCAGGGCTGCCACCTTCCGTGTGGGACAAGGAGCCGGACGTTTGCCTTTTCGGGAACAGGCTCTGTCGAGGATGCGCACCGTGAGAGATTGCGTCTCTGGGAAAGCAGAGATCCCCAAACCTGTTGTGCCTGTGAATAGGCTGCACGGGGAAGGTGAAGACCAGCAAGAGCTTTCAGGGCTGCCACCTTCCGTGTGGGACAAGGAGCCGGACGTTTGCCTTTTCGGGAACAGGCTCTGCCGAGGATGCGCACCGTGAGAGATTGCGTCTCTGGGCAAGCAGAGATCCCAAAACCTGTTGTGCCTGTGAATAGGCTGCAGGGGGAAGGTGAAGACCAGCAAGAGCTTTCAGGGCTGCCACCTTCCGTGTGGGACAAGGAGCCGGACGTTTGCCTTTTCGGGAACAGGCTCTGCCGAGGATGCGCACCGTGAGATATTGCGTCTCTGGGAAAGCAGAGATTCCCAGTGGGTTGTGCCTGTGAATAGGCTGCAGGGGGAAGGTGAAGACCAGCAACAGCTTTCCGGGCTGCCACCTTCCGTGTGGGACAAGGAGCCGGACGTTTGCCTTTTCGGGAACAGGCTCTGCCGAGGATGCGCACCGTGAGAGATTGCGTCTCTGGGAAAGCAGAGATTCCCAGTGCGGTTGTGCCTGTGAATAGGCTGCACGGGGAAGGTGAAGACCAGCAAGAGCTTTCAGGGCTGCCACCTTCCGTGTGGGACAAGGAGCCGGACGTTTGCCTTTTCGGGAACAGGCTCTGTCGAGGATGCGCACCGTGAGAGATTGCGTCTCTGGGAAAGCAGAGATCCCCAAACCTGTTGTGCCTGTGAATAGGCTGCACGGGGAAGGTGAAGACCAGCAAGAGCTTTCAGGGCTGCCACCTTCCGTGTGGGACAAGGAGCCGGACGTTTGCCTTTTCGGGAACAGGCTCTGCCGAGGATGCGCACCGTGAGATATTGCGTCTCTGGGAAAGCAGAGATTCCCAGTGGGTTGTGCCTGTGAATAGGCTGCAGGGGGAAGGTGAAGACCAGCAACAGCTTTCCGGGCTGCCACCTTCCGTGTGGGACAAGGAGCCGGACGTTTGCCTTTTCGGGAACAGGCTCTGCCGAGGATGCGCACCGTGAGAGATTGCGTCTCTGGGAAAGCAGAGATTCCCAGTGCGGTTGTGCCTGTGAATAGGCTGCAGGGGGAAGGTGAAGACCAGCAACAGCTTTCAGGGCTGCCACCTTCCGTGTGGGACAAGGAGCCGGACGTTTGCCTTTTCGGGAACAGGCTCTGCCGAGGATGCGTACCGTGAGAGATTGCGTCTCTGGGCAAGCAGAGATCCGAAAACCTGTTGTGCCTGTGAATAGGCTGCAGGGGGAAGGTGAAGACGAGCAAGAGCTTTCAGGGCTGCCACCTTCCGTGTGGGACAAGGAGCCGGACGTTTGCCTTTTCGGGAACAGGCTCTGCCGAGGATGCGCACCGTGAGATGTTCCTTCTCTGGGCAAGCACAGATCCCAAAACCTGTTGTGCCTGTGAATAGGCTGCAGGGGGAAGGTGAAGACCAGCAAGAGCTTTCAGGGCTGCCACCTTCCGTGTGGGACAAGGAGCCGGACGTTTGCCTTTTTGGGAACAAGCTCTGCCGAGGATGCGCACCGTGAGATGTTTCTTCTCTGGGCAAGCAGAGATCCCAAAACCTGTTGTGCCTGTGAATAGGCTGCAGGGGGAAGGTGAAGACCAGCAACAGCTTTCCGGGCTGCCACCTTCCGTGTGGGACAAGGAGCCGGACGTTTGCCTTTTCGGGAACAGGCTCTGCCGAGGATGCGCACCGTGAGAGATTGCGTCTCTGGGAAAGCAGAGATTCCCAGTGCGGTTGTGCCTGTGAATAGGCTGCACGGGGAAGGTGAAGACCAGCAAGAGCTTTCAGGGCTGCCACCTTCCGTGTGGGACAAGGAGCCGGACGTTTGCCTTTTCGGGAACAGGCTCTGCCGAGGATGCGCACCGTGAGAGATTGCGTCTCTGGGAAAGCAGAGATCCCCAAACCTGTTGTGCCTGTGAATAGGCTGCACGGGGAAGGTGAAGACCAGCAAGAGCTTTCAGGGCTGCCACCTTCCGTGTGGGACAAGGAGCCGGACGTTTGCCTTTTCGGGAACAGGCTCTGCCGAGGATGCGCACCGTGAGAGATTGCGTCTCGGGGCAAGCACAGATCCCCAAACCTGTTGTGCCTGTGAATAGGCTGCAGGGGGAAGGTGAAGACCAGCAACAGCTTTCAGGGCTGCCACCTTCCGTGTGGGACAAGGAGCCGGACGTTTGCCTTTTCGGGAACAGGCTCTGCCGAGGATGCGCACCGTGAGAGATTGCGTCTCTGGGAAAGCAGAGATTCCCAGTGCGGTTGTGCCTGTGAATAGGCTGCACGGGGAAGGTGAAGACCAGCAAGAGCTTTCAGGGCTGCCACCTTCCGTGTGGGACAAGGAGCCGGACGTTTGCCTTTTCGGGAACAGGCTCTGTCGAGGATGCGCACCGTGAGAGATTGCGTCTCTGGGAAAGCAGAGATCCCCAAACCTGTTGTGCCTGTGAATAGGCTGCACGGGGAAGGTGAAGACCAGCAAGAGCTTTCAGGGCTGCCACCTTCCGTGTGGGACAAGGAGCCGGACGTTTGCCTTTTCGGGAACAGGCTCTGCCGAGGATGCGCACCGTGAGAGATTGCGTCTCTGGGCAAGCAGAGATCCCAAAACCTGTTGTGCCTGTGAATAGGCTGCAGGGGGAAGGTGAAGACCAGCAAGAGCTTTCAGGGCTGCCACCTTCCGTGTGGGACAAGGAGCCGGACGTTTGCCTTTTCGGGAACAGGCTCTGCCGAGGATGCGCACCGTGAGATATTGCGTCTCTGGGAAAGCAGAGATTCCCAGTGGGTTGTGCCTGTGAATAGGCTGCAGGGGGAAGGTGAAGACCAGCAACAGCTTTCCGGGCTGCCACCTTCCGTGTGGGACAAGGAGCCGGACGTTTGCCTTTTCGGGAACAGGCTCTGCCGAGGATGCGCACCGTGAGAGATTGCGTCTCTGGGAAAGCAGAGATTCCCAGTGCGGTTGTGCCTGTGAATAGGCTGCACGGGGAAGGTGAAGACCAGCAAGAGCTTTCAGGGCTGCCACCTTCCGTGTGGGACAAGGAGCCGGACGTTTGCCTTTTCGGGAACAGGCTCTGTCGAGGATGCGCACCGTGAGAGATTGCGTCTCTGGGAAAGCAGAGATCCCCAAACCTGTTGTGCCTGTGAATAGGCTGCACGGGGAAGGTGAAGACCAGCAAGAGCTTTCAGGGCTGCCACCTTCCGTGTGGGACAAGGAGCCGGACGTTTGCCTTTTCGGGAACAGGCTCTGCCGAGGATGCGCACCGTGAGAGATTGCGTCTCTGGGAAAGCAGAGATCCCCAAACCTGTTGTGCCTGTGAATAGGCTGCACGGGGAAGGTGAAGACCAGCAAGAGCTTTCAGGGCTGCCACCTTCCGTGTGGGACAAGGAGCCGGACGTTTGCCTTTTCGGGAACAGGCTCTGCCGAGGATGCGCACCGTGAGAGATTGCGTCTCGGGGCAAGCACAGATCCCAAAACCTGTTGTGCCTGTGAATAGGCTGCAGGGGGAAGGTGAAGACCAGCAAGAGCTTTCAGGGCTGCCACCTTCCGTGTGGGACAAGGAGCCGGACGTTTGCCTTTTCGGGAACAGGCTCTGCCGAGGATGCGCACCGTGAGAGATTGCGTCTCTGGGAAAGCAGAGATTCCCAGTGCGGTTGTGCCTGTGAATAGGCTGCACGGGGAAGGTGAAGACCAGCAAGAGCTTTCAGGGCTGCCACCTTCCGTGTGGGACAAGGAGCCGGACGTTTGCCTTTTCGGGAACAGGCTCTGTCGAGGATGCGCACCGTGAGAGATTGCGTCTCTGGGAAAGCAGAGATCCCCAAACCTGTTGTGCCTGTGAATAGGCTGCACGGGGAAGGTGAAGACCAGCAAGAGCTTTCAGGGCTGCCACCTTCCGTGTGGGACAAGGAGCCGGACGTTTGCCTTTTCGGGAACAGGCTCTGCCGAGGATGCGCACCGTGAGAGATTGCGTCTCTGGGCAAGCAGAGATCCCAAAACCTGTTGTGCCTGTGAATAGGCTGCAGGGGGAAGGTGAAGACCAGCAAGAGCTTTCAGGGCTGCCACCTTCCGTGTGGGACAAGGAGCCGGACGTTTGCCTTTTCGGGAACAGGCTCTGCCGAGGATGCGCACCGTGAGATATTGCGTCTCTGGGAAAGCAGAGATTCCCAGTGGGTTGTGCCTGTGAATAGGCTGCAGGGGGAAGGTGAAGACCAGCAACAGCTTTCCGGGCTGCCACCTTCCGTGTGGGACAAGGAGCCGGACGTTTGCCTTTTCGGGAACAGGCTCTGCCGAGGATGCGCACCGTGAGAGATTGCGTCTCTGGGAAAGCAGAGATTCCCAGTGCGGTTGTGCCTGTGAATAGGCTGCAGGGGGAAGGTGAAGACCAGCAAGAGCTTTCCGGGCTGCCACCTTCCGTGTGGGACAAGGAGCCGGACGTTTGCCTTTTCGGGAACAGGCTCTGTCGAGGATGCGCACCGTGAGAGATTGCGTCTCTGGGAAAGCAGAGATCCCCAAACCTGTTGTGCCTGTGAATAGGCTGCACGGGGAAGGTGAAGACCAGCAAGAGCTTTCAGGGCTGCCACCTTCCGTGTGGGACAAGGAGCCGGACGTTTGCCTTTTCGGGAACAGGCTCTGCCGAGGATGCGCACCGTGAGAGATTGCGTCTCGGGGCAAGCACAGATCCCAAAACCTGTTGTGCCTGTGAATAGGCTGCAGGGGGAAGGTGAAGACCAGCAACAGCTTTCAGGGCTGCCACCTTCCGTGTGGGACAAGGAGCCGGACGTTTGCCTTTTCGGGAACAGGCTCTGCCGAGGATGCGCACCGTGAGAGATTGCGTCTTTGGGAAAGCAGAGATTCCCAGTGCGGTTGTGCCTGTGAATAGGCTGCAGGGGGAAGGTGAAGACCAGCAAGAGCTTTCAGGGCTGCCACCTTCCGTGTGGGACAAGGAGCCGGACGTTTGCCTTTTCGGGAACAGGCTCTGCCGAGGATGCGCACCGTGAGATGTTCCTTCTCTGGGCAAGCACAGATCCCCAAACCTGTTGTGCCTGTGAATAGGCTGCAGGGGGAAGGTGAAGACCAGCAACAGCTTTCAGGGCTGCCACCTTCCGTGTGGGACAAGGAGCCGGACGTTTGCCTTTTTGGGAACAGGCTCTGCCGAGGATGCGCACCGTGAGATGTTCCTTCTCTGGGCAAGCAGAGATCCCAAAACCTGTTGTGCCTGTGAATAGGCTGCAGGGGGAAGGTGAAGACCAGCAAGAGCTTTCAGGGCTGCCACCTTCCGTGTGGGACAAGGAGCCGGACGTTTGCCTTTTCGGGAACAGGCTCTGCCGAGGATGCGCACCGTGAGAGATTGCGTCTTTGGGAAAGCAGAGATTCCCAGTGCGGTTGTGCCTGTGAATAGGCTGCAGGGGGAAGGTGAAGACCAGCAAGAGCTTTCAGGGCTGCCACCTTCCGTGTGGGACAAGGAGCCGGACGTTTGCCTTTTTGGGAACAAGCTCTGCCGAGGATGCGCACCGTGAGATGTTCCTTCTCTGGGCAAGCAGAGATCCCAAAACCTGTTGTGCCTGTGAATAGGCTGCAGGGGGAAGGTGAAGACCAGCAAGAGCTTTCAGGGCTGCCACCTTCCGTGTGGGACAAGGAGCCGGACGTTTGCCTTTTCGGGAACAGGCTCTGCCGAGGATGCGCACCGTGAGAGATTACGTCTCTGGGAAAGCAGAGATCCCAAAACCTGTTGTGCCTGTGAATAGGCTGCAGGGGGAAGGTGAAGACCAGCAAGAGCTTTCAGGGCTGCCACCTTCCGTGTGGGACAAGGAGCCGGACGTTTGCCTTTTCGGGAACAGGCTCTGCCGAGGATGCGCACCGTGAGAGATTGCGTCTCTGGGCAAGCAGAGATCCCAAAACCTGTTGTGCCTGTGAATAGGCTGCAGGGGGAAGGTGAAGACCAGCAACAGCTTTCCGGGCTGCCACCTTCCGTGTGGGACAAGGAGCCGGACGTTTGCCTTTTCGGGAACAGGCTCTGCCGAGGATGCGCACCGTGAGAGATTGCGTCTCTGGGAAAGCAGAGATTCCCAGTGCGGTTGTGCCTGTGAATAGGCTGCACGGGGAAGGTGAAGACCAGCAACAGCTTTCCGGGCTGCCACCTTCCGTGTGGGACAAGGAGCCGGACGTTTGCCTTTTCGGGAACAGGCTCTGCCGAGGATGCGCACCGTGAGAGATTGCGTCTCTGGGCAAGCAGAGATTCCCAGTGCGGTTGTGCCTGTGAATAGGCTGCAGGGGGAAGGTGAAGACCAGCAAGAGCTTTCAGGGCTGCCACCTTCCGTGTGGGACAAGGAGCCGGACGTTTGCCTTTTTGGGAACAGGCTCTGCCGAGGATGCGCACCGTGAGATGTTCCTTCTCTGGGCAAGCACAGATCCCAAAACCTGTTGTGCCTGTGAATAGGCTGCAGGGGGAAGGTGAAGACCAGCAAGCGCTTTCAGGGCTGCCACCTTCCGTGTGGGACAAGGAGCCGGACGTTTGCCTTTTTGGGAACAAGCTCTGCCGAGGATGCGCACCGTGAGATGTTCCTTCTCTGGGCAAGCAGAGATCCCAAAACCTGTTGTGCCTGTGAATAGGCTGCAGGGGGAAGGTGAAGACCAGCAACAGCTTTCCGGGCTGCCACCTTCCGTGTGGGACAAGGAGCCGGACGTTTGCCTTTTCGGGAACAGGCTCTGCCGAGGATGCGCACCGTGAGAGATTGCGTCTTGGGGCAAGCACAGATCCCCAAACCTGTTGTGCCTGTGAATAGGCTGCAGGGGGAAGGTGAAGACCAGCAAGAGCTTTCAGGGCTGCCACCTTCCGTGTGGGACAAGGAGCCGGACGTTTGCCTTTTCGGGAACAGGCTCTGCCGAGGATGCGCACCGTGAGAGATTGCGTCTTTGGGAAAGCAGAGATTCCCAGTGCGGTTGTGCCTGTGAATAGGCTGCAGGGGGAAGGTGAAGACCAGCAAGAGCTTTCCGGGCTGCCACCTTCCGTGTGGGACAAGGAGCCGGACGTTTGCCTTTTCGGGAACAGGCTCTGCCGAGGATGCGCACCGTGAGAGATTGCGTCTCTGGGCAAGCAGAGATCCCAAAACCTGTTGTGCCTGTGAATAGGCTGCAGGGGGAAGGTGAAGACCAGCAACAGCTTTCAGGGCTGCCACCTTCCGTGTAGGACAAGGAGCCGGACGTTTGCCTTTTCGGGAACAGGCTCTGCCGAGGATGCGCACCGTGAGAGATTGCGTCTTTGGGAAAGCAGAGATTCCCAGTGCGGTTGTGCCTGTGAATAGGCTGCAGGGGGAAGGTGAAGACCAGCAAGAGCTTTCAGGGCTGCCACCTTCCGTGTGGGACAAGGAGCCGGACGTTTGCCTTTTCGGGAACAGGCTCTGCCGAGGATGCGCACCGTGAGATGTTCCTTCTCTGGGCAAGCAGAGATCCCCAAACCTGTTGTGCCTGTGAATAGGCTGCAGGGGGAAGGTGAAGACGAGCAAGAGCTTTCAGGGCTGCCACCTTCCGTGTGGGACAAGGAGCCGGACGTTTGCCTTTTTGGGAACAAGCTCTGCCGAGGATGCGCACCGTGAGATGTTCCTTCTCTGGGCAAGCACAGATCCCAAAACCTGTTGTGCCTGTGAATAGGCTGCAGGGGGAAGGTGAAGACCAGCAACAGCTTTCAGGGCTGCCACCTTCCGTGTGGGACAAGGAGCCGGACGTTTGCCTGTTCTGGAACAGGCTCTGCCGAGGATGCGCACCGTGAGAGATTGCGTCTTTGGGAAAGCAGAGATTCCCAGTGCGGTTGTGCCTGTGAATAGGCTGCAGGGGGAAGGTGAAGACCAGCAAGAGCTTTCAGGGCTGCCACCTTCCGTGTGGGACAAGGAGCCGGACGTTTGCCTTTTCGGGAACAGGCTCTGCCGAGGATGCGCACCGTGAGATGTTCCTTCTCTGGGCAAGCACAGATCCCCAAACCTGTTGTGCCTGTGAATAGGCTGCAGGGGGAAGGTGAAGACCAGCAACAGCTTTCAGGGCTGCCACCTTCCGTGTGGGACAAGGAGCCGGACGTTTGCCTTTTTGGGAACAAGCTCTGCCGAGGATGCGCACCGTGAGATGTTCCTTCTCTGGGCAAGCACAGATCCCAAAACCTGTTGTGCCTGTGAATAGGCTGCAGGGGGAAGGTGAAGACCAGCAACAGCTTTCCGGGCTGCCACCTTCCGTGTGGGACAAGGAGCCGGACGTTTGCCTTTTCGGGAACAGGCTCTGCCGAGGATGCGCACCGTGAGAGATTGCGTCTCTGGGAAAGCAGAGATTCCCAGTGCGGTTGTGCCTGTGAATAGGCTGCAGGGGGAAGGTGAAGACCAGCAACAGCTTTCCGGGCTGCCACCTTCCGTGTGGGACAAGGAGCCGGACGTTTGCCTTTTCGGGAACAGGCTCTGCCGAGGATGCGCACCGTGAGAGATTGCGTCTCTGGGAAAGCAGAGATTCCCAGTGCGGTTGTGCCTGTGAATAGGCTGCAGGGGGAAGGTGAAGACCAGCAACAGCTTTCAGGGCTGCCACCTTCCGTGTGGGACAAGGAGCCGGACGTTTGCCTTTTTGGGAACAAGCTCTGCCGAGGATGCGCACCGTGAGATGTTCCTTCTCTGGGCAAGCAGAGATCCCCAAACCTGTTGTGCCTGTGAATAGGCTGCAGGGGGAAGGTGAAGACCAGCAAGAGCTTTCCGGGCTGCCACCTTCCGTGTGGGACAAGGAGCCGGACGTTTGCCTTTTCGGGAACAGGCTCTGCCGAGGATGCGCACCGTGAGAGATTGCGTCTCTGGGAAAGCAGAGATCCCAAAACCTGTTGTGCCTGTGAATAGGCTGCAGGGGGAAGGTGAAGACCAGCAGCAGCTTTCCGGGCTGCCACCTTCCGTGTGGGACAAGGAGCCGGACGTTTGCCTTTTCGGGAACAGGCTCTGCCGAGGATGCGCACCGTGAGAGATTGCGTCTCTGGGAAAGCAGAGATCCCAAAACCTGTTGTGCCTGTGAATAGGCTGCAGGGGGAAGGTGAAGACCAGCAGCAGCTTTCCGGGCTGCCACCTTCTGTGTGGGACAAGGAGCCGGACGTTTGCCTTTTCGGGAACAGGCTCTGCCGAGGATGCGCACCGTGAGATGTTCCTTCTCTGGGCAAGCAGAGATCCCAAAACCTGTTGTGCCTGTGAATAGGCTGCAGGGGGAAGGTGAAGACCAGCAACAGCTTTCCGGGCTGCCACCTTCCGTGTGGGACAAGGAGCCGGACGTTTGCCTGTTCTGGAACAGGCTCTGCCGAGGATGCGCACCGTGAGAGTTTGCGTCTTTGGGAAAGCAGAGATCCCCAAACCTGTTGTGCCTGTGAATAGGCTGCAGGGGGAAGGTGAAGACCAGCAACAGCTTTCAGGGCTGCCACCTTCCGTGTGGGACAAGGAGCCGGACGTTTGCCTTTTCGGGAACAGGCTCTGCCGAGGATGCGCACCGTGAGATGTTCCTTCTCTGGGCAAGCACAGATCCCCAAACCTGTTGTGCCTGTGAATAGGCTGCAGGGGGAAGGTGAAGACCAGCAACAGCTTTCCGGGCTGCCACCTTCCGTGTGGGACAAGGAGCCGGACGTTTGCCTTTTCGGGAACAGGCTCTGCCGAGGATGCGCACCGTGAGATGTTCCTTCTCTGGGCAAGCAGAGATCCCAAAACCTGTTGTGCCTGTGAATAGGCTGCAGGGGGAAGGTGAAGACCAGCAAGAGCTTTCAGGGCTGCCACCTTCCGTGTGGGACAAGGAGCCGGACGTTTGCCTTTTCGGGAACAGGCTCTGCCGAGGATGCGCACCGTGAGAGATTGCGTCTCTGGGCAAGCAGAGATCCCAAAACCTGTTGTGCCTGTGAATAGGCTGCAGGGGGAAGGTGAAGACCAGCAAGAGCTTTCCGGGCTGCCACCTTCCGTGTGGGACAAGGAGCCGGACGTTTGCCTTTTCGGGAACAGGCTCTGCCGAGGATGCGCACCGTGAGAGATTGCGTCTTGGGGCAAGCACAGATCCCAAAACCTGTTGTGCCTGTGAATAGGCTGCACGGGGTAGGTGAAGACCAGCAAGAGCTTTCAGGGCTGCCACCTTCCGTGTGGGACAAGGAGCCGGAAGTTTGCCTTTTCGGGAACAGGCTCTGCCGAGGATGCGCACCGTGAGAGATTGCGTCTTGGGGCAAGCACAGATCCCAAAACCTGTTGTGCCTGTGAATAGGCTGCAGGGGGAAGGTGAAGACCAGCAAGAGCTTTCAGGGCTGCCACCTTCCGTGTGGGACAAGGAGCTGGACGTTTGCCTTTTCGGGAACAGTCTCTGCCGAGGATGCGCACCGTGAGATGTTCCTTCTCTGGGCAAGCACAGATCCGAAAACCTGTTGTGCCTGTGAATAGGCTGCAGGGGGAAGGTGAAGACCAGCAAGAGCTTTCCGGGCTGCCACCTTCCGTGTGGGACAAGGAGCCGGACGTTTGCCTTTTCGGGAACAGGCTCTGCCGAGGATGCGCACCGTGAGATGTTCCTTCTCTGGGCAAGCAGAGATCCCCAAACCTGTTGTGCCTGTGAATAGGCTGCAGGGGGAAGGTGAAGACCAGCAAGAGCTTTCAGGGCTGCCACCTTCCGTGTGGGACAAGGAGCCGGACGTTTGCCTTTTCAGGAACAGGCTCTGCCGAGGATGCGCACCTTGAGAGATTGCGTCTTTGGGAAAGCAGAGATCCCCAAACCTGTTGTGCCTGTGAATAGGCTGCAGGGGGAAGGTGAAGACCAGCAACAGCTTTCCGGGCTGCCACCTTCCGTGTGGGACAAGGAGCCGGACGTTTGCCTTTTCGGGAACAAGCTCTGCCGAGGATGCGCACCGTGAGAGATTGCGTCTCTGGGAAAGCAGAGATTCCCAGTGCGGTTGTGCCTGTGAATAGGCTGCAGGGGGAAGGTGAAGACCAGCAAGAGCTTTCCGGGCTGCCACCTTCCGTGTGGGACAAGGAGCCGGACGTTTGCCTTTTCGGGAACAGGCTCTGCCGAGGATGCGCACCGTGAGAGATTGCGTCTCTGGGAAAGCAGAGATTCCCAGTGCGGTTGTGCCTGTGAATAGGCTGCACGGGGAAGGTGAAGACCAGCAAGAGCTTTCAGGGCTGCCACCTTCCGTGTGGGACAAGGAGCCGGACGTTTGCCTTTTCGGGAACAGGCTCTGTCGAGGATGCGCACCGTGAGAGATTGCGTCTCTGGGAAAGCAGAGATCCCCAAACCTGTTGTGCCTGTGAATAGGCTGCACGGGGAAGGTGAAGACCAGCAAGAGCTTTCAGGGCTGCCACCTTCCGTGTGGGACAAGGAGCCGGACGTTTGCCTTTTCGGGAACAGGCTCTGCCGAGGATGCGCACCGTGAGAGATTGCGTCTCGGGGCAAGCACAGATCCCAAAACCTGTTGTGCCTGTGAATAGGCTGCAGGGGGAAGGTGAAGACCAGCAACAGCTTTCAGGGCTGCCACCTTCCGTGTGGGACAAGGAGCCGGACGTTTGCCTTTTCGGGAACAGGCTCTGCCGAGGATGCGCACCGTGAGAGATTGCGTCTTTGGGAAAGCAGAGATTCCCAGTGCGGTTGTGCCTGTGAATAGGCTGCAGGGGGAAGGTGAAGACCAGCAAGAGCTTTCAGGGCTGCCACCTTCCGTGTGGGACAAGGAGCCGGACGTTTGCCTTTTCGGGAACAGGCTCTGCCGAGGATGCGCACCGTGAGATGTTCCTTCTCTGGGCAAGCACAGATCCCCAAACCTGTTGTGCCTGTGAATAGGCTGCAGGGGGAAGGTGAAGACCAGCAACAGCTTTCAGGGCTGCCACCTTCCGTGTGGGACAAGGAGCCGGACGTTTGCCTTTTCGGGAACAGGCTCTGCCGAGGATGCGCACCGTGAGATGTTCCTTCTCTGGGCAAGCAGAGATCCCAAAACCTGTTGTGCCTGTGAATAGGCTGCAGGGGGAAGGTGAAGACCAGCAAGAGCTTTCAGGGCTGCCACCTTCCGTGTGGGACAAGGAGCCGGACGTTTGCCTTTTCGGGAACAGGCTCTGCCGAGGATGCGCACCGTGAGAGATTGCGTCTTTGGGAAAGCAGAGATTCCCAGTGCGGTTGTGCCTGTGAATAGGCTGCAGGGGGAAGGTGAAGACCAGCAAGAGCTTTCAGGGCTGCCACCTTCCGTGTGGGACAAGGAGCCGGACGTTTGCCTTTTCGGGAACAGGCTCTGCCGAGGATGCGCACCGTGAGAGATTGCGTCTTTGGGAAAGCAGAGATTCCCAGTGCGGTTGTGCCTGTGAATAGGCTGCAGGGGGAAGGTGAAGACCAGCAAGAGCTTTCAGGGCTGCCACCTTCCGTGTGGGACAAGGAGCCGGACGTTTGCCTTTTTGGGAACAAGCTCTGCCGAGGATGCGCACCGTGAGATGTTCCTTCTCTGGGCAAGCAGAGATCCCAAAACCTGTTGTGCCTGTGAATAGGCTGCAGGGGGAAGGTGAAGACCAGCAAGAGCTTTCAGGGCTGCCACCTTCCGTGTGGGACAAGGAGCCGGACGTTTGCCTTTTCGGGAACAGGCTCTGCCGAGGATGCGCACCGTGAGAGATTACGTCTCTGGGAAAGCAGAGATCCCAAAACCTGTTGTGCCTGTGAATAGGCTGCAGGGGGAAGGTGAAGACCAGCAAGAGCTTTCAGGGCTGCCACCTTCCGTGTGGGACAAGGAGCCGGACGTTTGCCTTTTCGGGAACAGGCTCTGCCGAGGATGCGCACCGTGAGAGATTGCGTCTCTGGGCAAGCAGAGATCCCAAAACCTGTTGTGCCTGTGAATAGGCTGCAGGGGGAAGGTGAAGACCAGCAACAGCTTTCCGGGCTGCCACCTTCCGTGTGGGACAAGGAGCCGGACGTTTGCCTTTTCGGGAACAGGCTCTGCCGAGGATGCGCACCGTGAGAGATTGCGTCTCTGGGAAAGCAGAGATTCCCAGTGCGGTTGTGCCTGTGAATAGGCTGCACGGGGAAGGTGAAGACCAGCAACAGCTTTCCGGGCTGCCACCTTCCGTGTGGGACAAGGAGCCGGACGTTTGCCTTTTCGGGAACAGGCTCTGCCGAGGATGCGCACCGTGAGAGATTGCGTCTCTGGGCAAGCAGAGATTCCCAGTGCGGTTGTGCCTGTGAATAGGCTGCAGGGGGAAGGTGAAGACCAGCAAGAGCTTTCAGGGCTGCCACCTTCCGTGTGGGACAAGGAGCCGGACGTTTGCCTTTTTGGGAACAGGCTCTGCCGAGGATGCGCACCGTGAGATGTTCCTTCTCTGGGCAAGCACAGATCCCAAAACCTGTTGTGCCTGTGAATAGGCTGCAGGGGGAAGGTGAAGACCAGCAAGCGCTTTCAGGGCTGCCACCTTCCGTGTGGGACAAGGAGCCGGACGTTTGCCTTTTTGGGAACAAGCTCTGCCGAGGATGCGCACCGTGAGATGTTCCTTCTCTGGGCAAGCAGAGATCCCAAAACCTGTTGTGCCTGTGAATAGGCTGCAGGGGGAAGGTGAAGACCAGCAACAGCTTTCCGGGCTGCCACCTTCCGTGTGGGACAAGGAGCCGGACGTTTGCCTTTTCGGGAACAGGCTCTGCCGAGGATGCGCACCGTGAGAGATTGCGTCTTGGGGCAAGCACAGATCCCCAAACCTGTTGTGCCTGTGAATAGGCTGCAGGGGGAAGGTGAAGACCAGCAAGAGCTTTCAGGGCTGCCACCTTCCGTGTGGGACAAGGAGCCGGACGTTTGCCTTTTCGGGAACAGGCTCTGCCGAGGATGCGCACCGTGAGAGATTGCGTCTTTGGGAAAGCAGAGATTCCCAGTGCGGTTGTGCCTGTGAATAGGCTGCAGGGGGAAGGTGAAGACCAGCAAGAGCTTTCCGGGCTGCCACCTTCCGTGTGGGACAAGGAGCCGGACGTTTGCCTTTTCGGGAACAGGCTCTGCCGAGGATGCGCACCGTGAGAGATTGCGTCTCTGGGCAAGCAGAGATCCCAAAACCTGTTGTGCCTGTGAATAGGCTGCAGGGGGAAGGTGAAGACCAGCAACAGCTTTCAGGGCTGCCACCTTCCGTGTAGGACAAGGAGCCGGACGTTTGCCTTTTCGGGAACAGGCTCTGCCGAGGATGCGCACCGTGAGAGATTGCGTCTTTGGGAAAGCAGAGATTCCCAGTGCGGTTGTGCCTGTGAATAGGCTGCAGGGGGAAGGTGAAGACCAGCAAGAGCTTTCAGGGCTGCCACCTTCCGTGTGGGACAAGGAGCCGGACGTTTGCCTTTTCGGGAACAGGCTCTGCCGAGGATGCGCACCGTGAGATGTTCCTTCTCTGGGCAAGCAGAGATCCCCAAACCTGTTGTGCCTGTGAATAGGCTGCAGGGGGAAGGTGAAGACCAGCAACAGCTTTCAGGGCTGCCACCTTCCGTGTGGGACAAGGAGCCGGACGTTTGCCTTTTTGGGAACAAGCTCTGCCGAGGATGCGCACCGTGAGATGTTCCTTCTCTGGGCAAGCACAGATCCCAAAACCTGTTGTGCCTGTGAATAGGCTGCAGGGGGAAGGTGAAGACCAGCAACAGCTTTCAGGGCTGCCACCTTCCGTGTGGGACAAGGAGCCGGACGTTTGCCTGTTCTGGAACAGGCTCTGCCGAGGATGCGCACCGTGAGAGATTGCGTCTTTGGGAAAGCAGAGATTCCCAGTGCGGTTGTGCCTGTGAATAGGCTGCAGGGGGAAGGTGAAGACCAGCAAGAGCTTTCAGGGCTGCCACCTTCCGTGTGGGACAAGGAGCCGGACGTTTGCCTTTTCGGGAACAGGCTCTGCCGAGGATGCGCACCGTGAGATGTTCCTTCTCTGGGCAAGCACAGATCCCCAAACCTGTTGTGCCTGTGAATAGGCTGCAGGGGGAAGGTGAAGACCAGCAACAGCTTTCAGGGCTGCCACCTTCCGTGTGGGACAAGGAGCCGGACGTTTGCCTTTTTGGGAACAAGCTCTGCCGAGGATGCGCACCGTGAGATGTTCCTTCTCTGGGCAAGCACAGATCCCAAAACCTGTTGTGCCTGTGAATAGGCTGCAGGGGGAAGGTGAAGACCAGCAAGAGCTTTCCGGGCTGCCACCTTCCGTGTGGGACAAGGAGCCGGACGTTTGCCTTTTCGGGAACAGGCTCTGCCGAGGATGCGCACCGTGAGAGATTGCGTCTCTGGGAAAGCAGAGATTCCCAGTGCGGTTGTGCCTGTGAATAGGCTGCAGGGGGAAGGTGAAGACCAGCAACAGCTTTCCGGGCTGCCACCTTCCGTGTGGGACAAGGAGCCGGACGTTTGCCTTTTCGGGAACAGGCTCTGCCGAGGATGCGCACCGTGAGAGATTGCGTCTCTGGGAAAGCAGAGATTCCCAGTGCGGTTGTGCCTGTGAATAGGCTGCAGGGGGAAGGTGAAGACCAGCAACAGCTTTCAGGGCTGCCACCTTCCGTGTGGGACAAGGAGCCGGACGTTTGCCTTTTTGGGAACAAGCTCTGCCGAGGATGCGCACCGTGAGATGTTCCTTCTCTGGGCAAGCAGAGATCCCCAAACCTGTTGTGCCTGTGAATAGGCTGCAGGGGGAAGGTGAAGACCAGCAAGAGCTTTCCGGGCTGCCACCTTCCGTGTGGGACAAGGAGCCGGACGTTTGCCTTTTCGGGAACAGGCTCTGCCGAGGATGCGCACCGTGAGAGATTGCGTCTCTGGGCAAGCACAGATCCCAAAACCTGTTGTGCCTGTGAATAGGCTGCAGGGGGAAGGTGAAGACCAGCAGCAGCTTTCCGGGCTGCCACCTTCCGTGTGGGACAAGGAGCCGGACGTTTGCCTTTTCGGGAACAGGCTCTGCCGAGGATGCGCACCGTGAGAGATTGCGTCTCTGGGAAAGCAGAGATCCCAAAACCTGTTGTGCCTGTGAATAGGCTGCAGGGGGAAGGTGAAGACCAGCAGCAGCTTTCCGGGCTGCCACCTTCCGTGTGGGACAAGGAGCCGGACGTTTGCCTTTTCGGGAACAGGCTCTGCCGAGGATGCGCACCGTGAGATGTTCCTTCTCTGGGCAAGCAGAGATCCCAAAACCTGTTGTGCCTGTGAATAGGCTGCAGGGGGAAGGTGAAGACCAGCAACAGCTTTCCGGGCTGCCACCTTCCGTGTGGGACAAGGAGCCGGACGTTTGCCTTTTCGGGAACAGGCTCTGCCGAGGATGCGCACCGTGAGAGATTGCGTCTCTGGGAAAGCAGAGATCCCAAAACCTGTTGTGCCTGTGAATAGGCTGCAGGGGGAAGGTGAAGACCAGCAACAGCTTTCCGGGCTGCCACCTTCCGTGTGGGACAAGGAGCCGGACGTTTGCCTGTTCTGGAACAGGCTCTGCCGAGGATGCGCACCGTGAGAGTTTGCGTCTTTGGGAAAGCAGAGATCCCCAAACCTGTTGTGCCTGTGAATAGGCTGCAGGGGGAAGGTGAAGACCAGCAACAGCTTTCAGGGCTGCCACCTTCCGTGTGGGACAAGGAGCCGGACGTTTGCCTTTTCGGGAACAGGCTCTGCCGAGGATGCGCACCGTGAGAGATTGCGTCTCTGGGCAAGCAGAGATCCGAAAACCTGTTGTGCCTGTGAATAGGCTGCAGGGGGAAGGTGAAGACCAGCAAGAGCTTTCAGGGCTGCCACCTTCCGTGTGGGACAAGGAGCCGGACGTTTGCCTTTTCGGGAACAGGCTCTGCCGAGGATGCGCACCGTGAGATGTTCCTTCTCTGGGCAAGCAGAGATCCCAAAACCTGTTGTGCCTGTGAATAGGCTGCAGGGGGAAGGTGAAGACCAGCAAGAGCTTTCAGGGCTGCCACCTTCCGTGTGGGACAAGGAGCCGGACGTTTGCCTTTTCGGGAACAGGCTCTGCCGAGGATGCGCACCGTGAGAGATTGCGTCTCTGGGCAAGCAGAGATCCCAAAACCTGTTGTGCCTGTGAATAGGCTGCAGGGGGAAGGTGAAGACCAGCAAGAGCTTTCCGGGCTGCCACCTTCCGTGTGGGACAAGGAGCCGGACGTTTGCCTTTTCGGGAACAGGCTCTGCCGAGGATGCGCACCGTGAGAGATTGCGTCTTGGGGCAAGCACAGATCCCAAAACCTGTTGTGCCTGTGAATAGGCTGCACGGGGTAGGTGAAGACCAGCAAGAGCTTTCAGGGCTGCCACCTTCCGTGTGGGACAAGGAGCCGGACGTTTGCCTTTTCGGGAACAGGCTCTGCCGAGGATGCGCACCGTGAGAGATTGCGTCTTGGGGCAAGCACAGATCCCAAAACCTGTTGTGCCTGTGAATAGGCTGCAGGGGGAAGGTGAAGACCAGCAAGAGCTTTCAGGGCTGCCACCTTCCGTGTGGGACAAGGAGCTGGACGTTTGCCTTTTCGGGAACAGTCTCTGCCGAGGATGCGCACCGTGAGATGTTCCTTCTCTGGGCAAGCACAGATCCGAAAACCTGTTGTGCCTGTGAATAGGCTGCAGGGGGAAGGTGAAGACCAGCAAGAGCTTTCCGGGCTGCCACCTTCCGTGTGGGACAAGGAGCCGGACGTTTGCCTTTTCGGGAACAGGCTCTGCCGAGGATGCGCACCGTGAGATGTTCCTTCTCTGGGCAAGCAGAGATCCCCAAACCTGTTGTGCCTGTGAATAGGCTGCAGGGGGAAGGTGAAGACCAGCAAGAGCTTTCAGGGCTGCCACCTTCCGTGTGGGACAAGGAGCCGGACGTTTGCCTTTTCAGGAACAGGCTCTGCCGAGGATGCGCACCTTGAGAGATTGCGTCTTTGGGAAAGCAGAGATCCCCAAACCTGTTGTGCCTGTGAATAGGCTGCAGGGGGAAGGTGAAGACCAGCAACAGCTTTCCGGGCTGCCACCTTCCGTGTGGGACAAGGAGCCGGACGTTTGCCTTTTCGGGAACAAGCTCTGCCGAGGATGCGCACCGTGAGAGATTGCGTCTCTGGGAAAGCAGAGATTCCCAGTGCGGTTGTGCCTGTGAATAGGCTGCAGGGGGAAGGTGAAGACCAGCAAGAGCTTTCCGGGCTGCCACCTTCCGTGTGGGACAAGGAGCCGGACGTTTGCCTTTTCGGGAACAGGCTCTGCCGAGGATGCGCACCGTGAGAGATTGCGTCTCTGGGAAAGCAGAGATTCCCAGTGCGGTTGTGCCTGTGAATAGGCTGCACGGGGAAGGTGAAGACCAGCAAGAGCTTTCAGGGCTGCCACCTTCCGTGTGGGACAAGGAGCCGGACGTTTGCCTTTTCGGGAACAGGCTCTGCCGAGGATGCGCACCGTGAGAGATTGCGTCTCTGGGCAAGCAGAGATCCCCAAACCTGTTGTGCCTGTGAATAGGCTGCAGGGGGAAGGTGAAGACCAGCAAGAGCTTTCCGGGCTGCCACCTTCCGTGTGGGACAAGGAGCCGGACGTTTGCCTTTTCGGGAACAGGCTCTGCCGAGGATGCGCACCGTGAGATGTTCCTTCTCTGGGCAAGCACAGATCCCAAAACCTGTTGTGCCTGTGAATAGGCTGCATGGGGAAGGTGAAGACCAGCAAGAGCTTTCCGGGCTGCCACCTTCCGTGTGGGACAAGGAGCCGGACGTTTGCCTTTTCGGGAACAGGCTCTGCCGAGGATGCGCACCGTGAGAGATTGCGTCTCTGGGAAAGCAGAGATTCCCAGTGCGGTTGTGCCTGTGAATAGGCTGCAGGGGGAAGGTGAAGACCAGCAACAGCTTTCCGGGCTGCCACCTTCCGTGTGGGACAAGGAGCCGGACGTTTGCCTTTTCGGGAACAGGCTCTGCCGAGGATGCGCACCGTGAGAGATTGCGTCTCTGGGCAAGCAGAGATCCGAAAACCTGTTGTGCCTGTGAATAGGCTGCAGGGGGAAGGTGAAGACCAGCAGCAGCTTTCCGGGCTGCCACCTTCCGTGTGGGACAAGGAGCCGGACGTTTGCCTTTTCGGGAACAGGCTCTGCCGAGGATGCGCAACGTGAGAGATTGCGGCTTGGGGCAAGCACAGATCCCAAAACCTGTTGTGCCTGTGAATAGGCTGCAGGGGGAAGGTGAAGACCAGCAAGAGCTTTCAGGGCTGCCACCTTCCGTGTGGGACAAGGAGCTGGACGTTTGCCTTTTCGGGAACAGTCTCTGCCGAGGATGCGCACCGTGAGATGTTCCTTCTCTGGGCAAGCACAGATCCGAAAACCTGTTGTGCCTGTGAATAGGCTGCAGGGGGAAGGTGAAGACCAGCAAGAGCTTTCCGGGCTGCCACCTTCCGTGTGGGACAAGGAGCCGGACGTTTGCCTTTTCGGGAACAAGCTCTGCCGAGGATGCGCACCGTGAGAGATTGCGTCTCTGGGAAAGCAGAGATCCCCAAACCTGTTGTGCCTGTGAATAGGCTGCAGGGGGAAGGTGAAGACCAGCAACAGCTTTCAGGGCTGCCACCTTCCGTGTGGGACAAGGAGCCGGACGTTTGCCTGTTTTGGAACAGGCTCTGCCGAGGATGCGCACCGTGAGAGATTGCGTCTCTGGGAAAGCAGAGATCCCAAAACCTGTTGTGCCTGTGAATAGGCTGCAGGGGGAAGGTGAAGACCAGCAAGAGCTTTCCGGGCTGCCACCTTCCGTGTGGGACAAGGAGCCGGACGTTTGCCTTTTCGGGAACAGGCTCTGCCGAGGATGCGCACCGTGAGAGATGGCGTCTTTGGGAAAGCAGAGATTCCAAGTGCGGTTGTGCCTGTGAATAGGCTGCAGGGGGAAGGTGAAGACCAGCAAGAGCTTTCCGGGCTGCCACCTTCCGTGTGGGACAAGGAGCCGGACGTTTGCCTGTTCTGGAACAGGCTCTGCCGAGGATGTGCACCGTGAGAGATTGCGTCTTTGGGAAAGCAGAGATCCCCAAACCTGTTGTGCCTGTGAATAGGCTGCAGGGGGAAGGTGAAGACCAGCAAGAGCTTTCAGGGCTGCCACCTTCCGTGTGGGACAAGGAGCCGGACGTTTGCCTTTTCGGGAACAGGCTCTGCCGAGGATGCGCACCGTGAGATGTTCCTTCTCTGGGCAAGCACAGATCCCCAAACCTGTTGTGCCTGTGAATAGGCTGCAGGGGGAAGGTGAAGACCAGCAAGAGCTTTCCGGGCTGCCACCTTCCGTGTGGGACAAGGAGCCGGACGTTTGCCTTTTCGGGAACAGGCTCTGCCGAGGATGCGCACCGTGAGAGATTGCGTCTCTGGGAAAGCAGAGATTCCCAGTGCGGTTGTGCCTGTGAATAGGCTGCAGGGGGAAGGTGAAGACCAGCAACAGCTTTCAGGGCTGCCACCTTCCGTGTGGGACAAGGAGCCGGACGTTTGCCTGTTCTGGAACAGGCTCTGCCGAGGATGCGCACCGTGAGATGTTCCTTCTCTGGGCAAGCACAGATCCCCAAACCTGTTGTGCCTGTGAATAGGCTGCAGGGGGAAGGTGAAGACCAGCAAGAGCTTTCCGGGCTGCCACCTTCCGTGTGGGACAAGGAGCCGGACGTTTGCCTGTTCTGGAACAGGCTCTGCCGAGGATGCGCACCGTGAGAGATTGCGTCTTTGGGAAAGCAGAGATCCCCAAACCTGTTGTGCCTGTGAATAGGCTGCAGGGGGAAGGTGAAGACCAGCAAGCGCTTTCAGGGCTGCCACCTTCCGTGTGGGACAAGGAGCCGGACGTTTGCCTTTTCGGGAACAGGCTCTGCCGAGGATGCGCACCGTGATATGTTCCTTCTCTGGGCAAGCAGAGATTCCCAGTGCGGTTGTGCCTGTGAATAGGCTGCAGGGGGAAGGTGAAGACCAGCAAGAGCTTTCCGGGCTGCCACCTTCCGTGTGGGACAAGGAGCCGGACGTTTGCCTTTTCGGGAACAAGCTCTGCCGAGGATGCGCACCGTGAGAGATTGCGTCTCTGGGAAAGCAGAGATTCCCAGTGCGGTTGTGCCTGTGAATAGGCTGCAGGGGGAAGGTGAAGACCAGCAACAGCTTTCAGGGCTGCCACCTTCCGTGTGGGACAAGGAGCCGGACGTTTGCCTGTTTTGGAACAGGCTCTGCCGAGGATGCGCACCGTGAGAGATTGCGTCTCTGGGAAAGCAGAGATCCCAAAACCTGTTGTGCCTGTGAATAGGCTGCAGGGGGAAGGTGAAGACCAGCAAGAGCTTTCCGGGCTGCCACCTTCCGTGTTGGACAAGGAGCCGGACGTTTGCCTTTTCGGGAACAAGCTCTGCCGAGGATGCGCACCGTGAGAGATTGCGTCTCTGGGAAAGCAGAGATTCCAAGTGCGGTTGTGCCTGTGAATAGGCTGCAGGGGGAAGGTGAAGACCAGCAACAGCTTTCAGGGCTGCCACCTTCCGTGTGGGACAAGGAGCCGGACGTTTGCCTGTTCTGGAACAGGCTCTGCCGAGGATGCGCACCGTGAGAGATTGCGTCTTTGGGAAAGCAGAGATCCCCAAACCTGTTGTGCCTGTGAATAGGCTGCAGGGGGAAGGTGAAGACCAGCAAGAGCTTTCAGGGCTGCCACCTTCCGTGTGGGACAAGGAGCCGGACGTTTGCCTTTTCGGGAACAGGCTCTGCCGAGGATGCGCACCGTGAGATGTTCCTTCTCTGGGCAAGCACAGATCCCCAAACCTGTTGTGCCTGTGAATAGGCTGCAGGGGGAAGGTGAAGACCAGCAAGAGCTTTCCGGGCTGCCACCTTCCGTGTGGGACAAGGAGCCGGACGTTTGCCTTTTCGGGAACAGGCTCTGCCGAGGATGCGCACCGTGAGAGATTGCGTCTCTGGGAAAGCAGAGATTCCCAGTGCGGTTGTGCCTGTGAATAGGCTGCAGGGGGAAGGTGAAGACCAGCAAGAGCTTTCAGGGCTGCCACCTTCCGTGTGGGACAAGGAGCCGGACGTTTGCCTTTTCGGGAACAGGCTCTGCCGAGGATGCGCACCGTGAGATGTTCCTTCTCTGGGCAAGCACAGATCCCAAAACCTGTTGTGCCTGTGAATAGGCTGCAGGGGGAAGGTGAAGACCAGCAACAGCTTTCAGGGCTGCCACCTTCCGTGTGGGACAAGGAGCCGGACGTTTGCCTGTTCTGGAACAGGCTCTGCCGAGGATGCGCACCGTGAGAGATTGCGTCTTTGGGAAAGCAGAGATCCCCAAACCTGTTGTGCCTGTGAATAGGCTGCAGGGGGAAGGTGAAGACCAGCAACAGCTTTCAGGGCTGCCACCTTCCGTGTGGGACAAGGAGCCGGACGTTTGCCTTTTCGGGAACAGGCTCTGCCGAGGATGCGCACCGTGAGATGTTCCTTCTCTGGGCAAGCACAGATCCCAAAACCTGTTGTGCCTGTGAATAGGCTGCAGGGGGAAGGTGAAGACCAGCAACAGCTTTCCGGGCTGCCACCTTCCGTGTGGGACAAGGAGCCGGACGTTTGCCTTTTCGGGAACAGGCTCTGCCGAGGATGCGCACCGTGAGAGATTGCGTCTCTGGGAAAGCAGAGATTCCCAGTGCGGTTGTGCCTGTGAATAGGCTGCACGGGGAAGGTGAAGACCAGCAACAGCTTTCCGGGCTGCCACCTTCCGTGTGGGACAAGGAGCCGGACGTTTGCCTTTTCGGGAACAAGCTCTGCCGAGGATGCGCACCGTGAGAGATTGCGTCTCTGGGCAAGCAGAGATTCCCAGTGTGGTTGTGCCTGTGAATAGGCTGCAGGGGGAAGGTGAAGACCAGCAAGAGCTTTCAGGGCTGCCACCTTCCGTGTGGGACAAGGAGCCGGACGTTTGCCTTTTCGGGAACAGGCTCTGCCGAGGATGCGCACCGTGAGAGATTGCGTCTTGGGGCAAGCAGAGATCCCCAAACCTGTTGTGCCTGTGAATAGGCTGCAGGGGGAAGGTGAAGACCAGCAAGAGCTTTCAGGGCTGCCACCTTCCGTGTGGGACAAGGAGCTGGACGTTTGCCTTTTCGGGAACAGGCTCTGCCGAGGATGCGCACCGTGAGATGTTCCTTCTCTGGGCAAGCAGAGATCCCCAAACCTGTTGTGCCTGTGAATAGGCTGCAGGGGGAAGGTGAAGACCAGCAAGAGCTTTCCGGGCTGCCACCTTCCGTGTGGGACAAGGAGCCGGACGTTTGCCTTTTCGGGAACAAGCTCTGCCGAGGATGCGCACCGTGAGAGATTGCGTCTCTGGGAAAGCAGAGATTCTCAGTGCGGTTGTGCCTGTGAATAGGCTGCAGGGGGAAGGTGAAGACCAGCAAGAGCTTTCAGGGCTGCCACCTTCCGTGTGGGACAAGGAGCCGGACGTTTGCCTTTTAGGGAACAGGCTCTGCCGAGGATGCGCACCGTGAGAGATTGCGTCTCTGGGAAAGCAGAGATCCCAAAACCTGTTGTGCCTGTGAATAGGCTGCAGGGGGAAGGTGAAGACCAGCAACAGCTTTCAGGGCTGCCACCTTCCGTGTGGGACAAGGAGCCGGACGTTTGCCTGTTTTGGAACAGGCTCTGCCGAGGATGCGCACCGTGAGAGATTGCGTCTCTGGGCAAGCAGAGATCCGAAAACCTGTTGTGCCTGTGAATAGGCTGCAGGGGGAAGGTGAAGACCAGCAAGAGCTTTCAGGGCTGCCACCTTCCGTGTGGGACAAGGAGCCGGACGTTTGCCTTTTCGGGAACAGGCTCTGCCGAGGATGCGCACCGTGAGAGATTGCGTCTTGGGGCAAGCACAGATCCCAAAACCTGTTGTGCCTGTGAATAGGCTGCACGGGGAAGGTGAAGACCAGCAAGAGCTTTCAGGGCTGCCACCTTCCGTGTGGGACAAGAAGCTGGACGTTTGCCTTTTCGGGAACAGGCTCTGCCGAGGATGCGCACCGTGAGATGTTCCTTCTCTGGGCAAGCAGAGATCCCCAAACCTGTTGTGCCTGTGAATAGGCTGCAGGGGGAAGGTGAAGACCAGCAAGAGCTTTCAGGGCTGCCACCTTCCGTGTGGGACAAGGAGCCGGACGTTTGCCTTTTCGGGAACAGGCTCTGCCGAGGATGCGCACCGTGAGAGATTGCGTCTCTGGGCAAGCAGAGATCCCAAAACCTGTTGTGCCTGTGAATAGGCTGCAGGGGGAAGGTGAAGACCAGCAAGAGCTTTCAGGGCTGCCACCTTCCGTGTGGGACAAGGAGCCGGACGTTTGCCTTTTCGGGAACAGGCTCTGCCGAGGATGCGCACCGTGAGATGTTCCTTCTCTGGGCAAGCACAGATCCCCAAACCTGTTGTGCCTGTGAATAGGCTGCAGGGGGAAGGTGAAGACCAGCAACAGCTTTCCGGGCTGCCACCTTCCGTGTGGGACAAGGAGCCGGACGTTTGCCTTTTTGGGAACAAGCTCTGCCGAGGATGCGCACCGTGAGAGATTGCGTCTCTGGGAAAGCAGAGATTCCCAGTGCGGTTGTGCCTGTGAATAGGCTGCAGGGGGAAGGTGAAGACCAGCAACAGCTTTCAGGGCTGCCACCTTCCGTGTGGGACAAGGAGCCGGACGTTTGCCTGTTTTGGAACAGGCTCTGCCGAGGATGCGCACCGTGAGAGATTGCGTCTCTGGGAAAGCAGAGATCCCAAAACCTGTTGTGCCTGTGAATAGGCTGCAGGGGGAAGGTGAAGACCAGCAAGAGCTTTCCGGGCTGCCACCTTCCGTGTTGGACAAGGAGCCGGACGTTTGCCTTTTCGGGAACAAGCTCTGCCGAGGATGCGCACCGTGAGAGATTGCGTCTCTGGGAAAGCAGAGATTCCAAGTGCGGTTGTGCCTGTGAATAGGCTGCAGGGGGAAGGTGAAGACCAGCAACAGCTTTCAGGGCTGCCACCTTCCGTGTGGGACAAGGAGCCGGACGTTTGCCTGTTCTGGAACAGGCTCTGCCGAGGATGCGCACCGTGAGAGATTGCGTCTTTGGGAAAGCAGAGATCCCCAAACCTGTTGTGCCTGTGAATAGGCTGCAGGGGGAAGGTGAAGACCAGCAACAGCTTTCAGGGCTGCCACCTTCCGTGTGGGACAAGGAGCCGGACGTTTGCCTTTTCGGGAACAGGCTCTGCCGAGGATGCGCACCGTGAGATGTTCCTTCTCTGGGCAAGCACAGATCCCAAAACCTGTTGTGCCTGTGAATAGGCTGCAGGGGGAAGGTGAAGACCAGCAACAGCTTTCCGGGCTGCCACCTTCCGTGTGGGACAAGGAGCCGGACGTTTGCCTTTTCGGGAACAGGCTCTGCCGAGGATGCGCACCGTGAGAGATTGCGTCTCTGGGAAAGCAGAGATTCCCAGTGCGGTTGTGCCTGTGAATAGGCTGCACGGGGAAGGTGAAGACCAGCAAGAGCTTTCCGGGCTGCCACCTTCCGTGTGGGACAAGGAGCCGGACGTTTGCCTTTTCGGGAACAAGCTCTGCCGAGGATGCGCACCGTGAGAGATTGCGTCTCTGGGCAAGCAGAGATTCCCAGTGCGGTTGTGCCTGTGAATAGGCTGCAGGGGGAAGGTGAAGACCAGCAAGAGCTTTCAGGGCTGCCACCTTCCGTGTGGGACAAGGAGCCGGACGTTTGCCTTTTCGGGAACAGGCTCTGCCGAGGATGCGCACCGTGAGAGATTGCGTCTTGGGGCAAGCAGAGATCCCCAAACCTGTTGTGCCTGTGAATAGGCTGCAGGGGGAAGGTGAAGACCAGCAAGAGCTTTCAGGGCTGCCACCTTCCGTGTGGGACAAGGAGCCGGACGTTTGCCTTTTCGGGAACAGGCTCTGCCGAGGATGCGCACCGTGAGATGTTCCTTCTCTGGGCAAGCAGAGATCCCCAAACCTGTTGTGCCTGTGAATAGGCTGCAGGGGGAAGGTGAAGACCAGCAAGAGCTTTCCGGGCTGCCACCTTCCGTGTGGGACAAGGAGCCGGACGTTTGCCTTTTCGGGAACAAGCTCTGCCGAGGATGCGCACCGTGAGAGATTGCGTCTCTGGGAAAGCAGAGATTCTCAGTGCGGTTGTGCCTGTGAATAGGCTGCAGGGGGAAGGTGAAGACCAGCAAGAGCTTTCAGGGCTGCCACCTTCCGTGTGGGACAAGGAGCCGGACGTTTGCCTTTTCGGGAACAGGCTCTGCCGAGGATGCGCACCGTGAGAGATTGCGTCTCTGGGCAAGCAGAGATCCCAAAACCTGTTGTGCCTGTGAATAGGCTGCAGGGGGAAGGTGAAGACCAGCAAGAGCTTTCAGGGCTGCCACCTTCCGTGTGGGACAAGGAGCCGGACGTTTGCCTTTTCGGGAACAGGCTCTGCCGAGAATGCGCACCGTGAGATGTTCCTTCTCTGGGCAAGCACAGATCCCCAAACCTGTTGTGCCTGTGAATAGGCTGCATGGGGAAGGTGAAGACCAGCAACAGCTTTCCGGGCTGCCACCTTCCGTGTGGGACAAGGAGCCGGACGTTTGCCTTTTCGGGAACAAGCTCTGCCGAGGATGCGCACCGTGAGAGATTGCGTCTCTGGGAAAGCAGAGATTCCCAGTGCGGTTGTGCCTGTGAATAGGCTGCAGGGGGAAGGTGAAGACCAGCAACAGCTTTCAGGGCTGCCACCTTCCGTGTGGGACAAGGAGCCGGACGTTTGCCTGTTTTGGAACAGGCTCTGCCGAGGATGCGCACCGTGAGAGATTGCGTCTCTGGGAAAGCAGAGATCCCAAAACCTGTTGTGCCTGTGAATAGGCTGCAGGGGGAAGGTGAAGACCAGCAAGAGCTTTCCGGGCTGCCACCTTCCGTGTTGGACAAGGAGCCGGACGTTTGCCTTTTCGGGAACAAGCTCTGCCGAGGATGCGCACCGTGAGAGATTGCGTCTCTGGGAAAGCAGAGATTCCAAGTGCGGTTGTGCCTGTGAATAGGCTGCAGGGGGAAGGTGAAGACCAGCAACAGCTTTCAGGGCTGCCACCTTCCGTGTGGGACAAGGAGCCGGACGTTTGCCTTTTCGGGAACAGGCTCTGCCGAGGATGCGCACCGTGAGAGATTGCGTCTTTGGGAAAGCAGAGATCCCCAAACCTGTTGTGCCTGTGAATAGGCTGCAGGGGGAAGGTGAAGACCAGCAAGAGCTTTCAGGGCTGCCACCTTCCGTGTGGGACAAGGAGCCGGACGTTTGCCTTTTCGGGAACAGGCTCTGCCGAGGATGCGCACCGTGAGATGTTCCTTCTCTGGGCAAGCACAGATCCCCAAACCTGTTGTGCCTGTGAATAGGCTGCAGGGGGAAGGTGAAGACCAGCAAGAGCTTTCCGGGCTGCCACCTTCCGTGTGGGACAAGGAGCCGGACGTTTGCCTTTTCGGGAACAGGCTCTGCCGAGGATGCGCACCGTGAGAGATTGCGTCTCTGGGAAAGCAGAGATTCCCAGTGCGGTTGTGCCTGTGAATAGGCTGCAGGGGGAAGGTGAAGACCAGCAAGAGCTTTCAGGGCTGCCACCTTCCGTGTGGGACAAGGAGCCGGACGTTTGCCTGTTCTGGAACAGGCTCTGCCGAGGATGCGCACCGTGAGATGTTCCTTCTCTGGGCAAGCACAGATCCCAAAACCTGTTGTGCCTGTGAATAGGCTGCAGGGGGAAGGTGAAGACCAGCAACAGCTTTCAGGGCTGCCACCTTCCGTGTGGGACAAGGAGCCGGACGTTTGCCTGTTCTGGAACAGGCTCTGCCGAGGATGCGCACCGTGAGAGATTGCGTCTTTGGGAAAGCAGAGATCCCCAAACCTGTTGTGCCTGTGAATAGGCTGCAGGGGGAAGGTGAAGACCAGCAACAGCTTTCAGGGCTGCCACCTTCCGTGTGGGACAAGGAGCCGGACGTTTGCCTTTTCGGGAACAGGCTCTGCCGAGGATGCGCACCGTGAGATGTTCCTTCTCTGGGCAAGCACAGATCCCAAAACCTGTTGTGCCTGTGAATAGGCTGCAGGGGGAAGGTGAAGACCAGCAACAGCTTTCCGGGCTGCCACCTTCCGTGTGGGACAAGGAGCCGGACGTTTGCCTTTTCGGGAACAGGCTCTGCCGAGGATGCGCACCGTGAGAGATTGCGTCTCTGGGAAAGCAGAGATTCCCAGTGCGGTTGTGCCTGTGAATAGGCTGCAGGGGGAAGGTGAAGACCAGCAAGAGCTTTCAGGGCTGCCACCTTCCGTGTGGGACAAGGAGCCGGACGTTTGCCTGTTCTGGAACAGGCTCTGCCGAGGATGCGCACCGTGAGAGATTGCGTCTCTGGGCAAGCAGAGATCCGAAAACCTGTTGTGCCTGTGAATAGGCTGCAGGGGGAAGGTGAAGACCAGCAAGAGCTTTCAGGGCTGCCACCTTCCGTGTGGGACAAGGAGCCGGACGTTTGCCTTTTCGGGAACAGGCTCTGCCGAGGATGCGCACCGTGAGATGTTCCTTCTCTGGGCAAGCACAGATCCCCAAACCTGTTGTGCCTGTGAATAGGCTGCAGGGGGAAGGTGAAGACCAGCAAGAGCTTTCAGGGCTGCCACCTTCCGTGTGGGACAAGGAGCCGGACGTTTGCCTTTTTGGGAACAAGCTCTGCCGAGGATGTGCACCGTGAGATGTTCCTTCTCTGGGCAAGCACAGATCCCAAAACCTGTTGTGCCTGTGAATAGGCTGCATGGGGAAGGTGAAGACCAGCAACAGCTTTCCGGGCTGCCACCTTCCGTGTGGGACAAGGAGCCGGACGTTTGCCTTTTCGGGAACAAGCTCTGCCGAGGATGCGCACCGTGAGAGATTGCGTCTCTGGGCAAGCAGAGATTCCCAGTGCGGTTGTGCCTGTGAATAGGCTGCAGGGGGAAGGTGAAGACCAGCAAGAGCTTTCAGGGCTGCCACCTTCCGTGTGGGACAAGGAGCCGGACGTTTGCCTTTTCGGGAACAGGCTCTGCCGAGGATGCGCACCGTGAGAGATTGCGTCTTGGGGCAAGCAGAGATCCCCAAACCTGTTGTGCCTGTGAATAGGCTGCAGGGGGAAGGTGAAGACCAGCAAGAGCTTTCAGGGCTGCCACCTTCCGTGTGGGACAAGGAGCTGGACGTTTGCCTTTTCGGGAACAGGCTCTGCCGAGGATGCGCACCGTGAGATGTTCCTTCTCTGGGCAAGCAGAGATCCCCAAACCTGTTGTGCCTGTGAATAGGCTGCAGGGGGAAGGTGAAGACCAGCAAGAGCTTTCCGGGCTGCCACCTTCCGTGTGGGACAAGGAGCCGGACGTTTGCCTTTTCGGGAACAAGCTCTGCCGAGGATGCGCACCGTGAGAGATTGCGTCTCTGGGAAAGCAGAGATCCCAAAACCTGTTGTGCCTGTGAATAGGCTGCAGGGGGAAGGTGAAGACCAGCAACAGCTTTCAGGGCTGCCACCTTCCGTGTGGGACAAGGAGCCGGACGTTTGCCTTTTCGGGAACAGGCTCTGCCGAGGATGCGCACCGTGAGAGATTGCGTCTCTGGGAAAGCAGAGATCCCAAAACCTGTTGTGCCTGTGAATAGGCTGCAGGGGGAAGGTGAAGACCAGCAACAGCTTTCAGGGCTGCCACCTTCCGTGTGGGACAAGGAGCCGGACGTTTGCCTGTTCTGGAACAGGCTCTGCCGAGGATGCGCACCGTGAGAGATTGCGTCTCTGGGCAAGCAGAGATCCGAAAACCTGTTGTGCCTGTGAATAGGCTGCAGGGGGAAGGTGAAGACCAGCAAGAGCTTTCAGGGCTGCCACCTTCCGTGTGGGACAAGGAGCCGGACGTTTGCCTTTTCGGGAACAGGCTCTGCCGAGGATGCGCACCGTGAGAGATTGCGTCTTGGGGCAAGCACAGATCCCAAAACCTGTTGTGCCTGTGAATAGGCTGCACGGGGAAGGTGAAGACCAGCAAGAGCTTTCAGGGCTGCCACCTTCCGTGTGGGACAAGAAGCTGGACGTTTGCCTTTTCGGGAACAGGCTCTGCCGAGGATGCGCACCGTGAGATGTTCCTTCTCTGGGCAAGCACAGATCCCCAAACCTGTTGTGCCTGTGAATAGGCTGCAGGGGGAAGGTGAAGACCAGCAACAGCTTTCCGGGCTGCCACCTTCCGTGTGGGACAAGGAGCCGGACGTTTGCCTTTTCGGGAACAGGCTCTGCCGAGGATGCGCACCGTGAGAGATTGCGTCTCTGGGAAAGCAGAGATCCCAAAACCTGTTGTGCCTGTGAATAGGCTGCAGGGGGAAGGTGAAGACCAGCAGCAGCTTTCCGGGCTGCCACCTTCCGTGTGGGACAAGGAGCTGGACGTTTGCCTTTTCGGGAACAGGCTCTGCCGAGGATGCGCACCGTGAGAGATTGCGTCTTGGGGCAAGCACAGATCCCAAAACCTGTTGTGCCTGTGAATAGGCTGCAGGGGGAAGGTGAAGACCAGCAAGAGCTTTCAGGGCTGCCACCTTCCGTGTGGGACAAGGAGCTGGACGTTTGCCTTTTCGGGAACAGGCTCTGCCGAGGATGCGCACCGTGAGAGATTGCGTCTTTGGGAAAGCAGAGATCCCCAAACCTGTTGTGCCTGTGAATAGGCTGCAGGGGGAAGGTGAAGACCAGCAAGAGCTTTCAGGGCTGCCACCTTCCGTGTGGGACAAGGAGCCGGACGTTTGCCTTTTCGGGAACAGGCTCTGCCGAGGATGCGCACCGTGAGATGTTCCTTCTCTGGGCAAGCACAGATCCCCAAACCTGTTGTGCCTGTGAATAGGCTGCAGGGGGAAGGTGAAGACCAGCAACAGCTTTCAGGGCTGCCACCTTCCGTGTAGGACAAGGAGCCGGACGTTTGCCTTTTCGGGAACAGGCTCTGCCGAGGATGCGCACCGTGAGAGATTGCGTCTCTGGGCAAGCAGAGATTCCCAGTGCGGTTGTGCCTGTGAATAGGCTGCAGGGGGAAGGTGAAGACCAGCAAGAGCTTTCCGGGCTGCCACCTTCCGTGTGGGACAAGGAGCCGGACGTTTGCCTGTTCTGGAACAGGCTCTGTCGAGGATGCGCACCGTGAGAGATTGCGTCTCTGGGCAAGCAGAGATCCGAAAACCTGTTGTGCCTGTGAATAGGCTGCAGGGGGAAGGTGAAGACCAGCAAGAGCTTTCAGGGCTGCCACCTTCCGTGTGGGACAAGGAGCCGGACGTTTGCCTTTTCGGGAACAGGCTCTGCCGAGGATGCGCACCGTGAGATGTTCCTTCTCTGGGCAAGCACAGATCCCAAAACCTGTTGTGCCTGTGAATAGGCTGCAGGGGGAAGGTGAAGACCAGCAAGAGCTTTCAGGGCTGCCACCTTCCGTGTGGGACAAGGAGCCGGACGTTTGCCTTTTTGGGAACAAGCTCTGCCGAGGATGCGCACCGTGAGATGTTCCTTCTCTGGGCAAGCACAGATCCCAAAACCTGTTGTGCCTGTGAATAGGCTGCAGGGGGAAGGTGAAGACCAGCAACAGCTTTCCGGGCTGCCACCTTCCGTGTGGGACAAGGAGCCGGACGTTTGCCTTTTCGGGAACAGGCTCTGCCGAGGATGCGCACCGTGAGAGATTGCGTCTCTGGGAAAGCAGAGATTCCCAGTGCGGTTGTGCCTGTGAATAGGCTGCACGGGGAAGGTGAAGACCAGCAACAGCTTTCCGGGCTGCCACCTTCCGTGTGGGACAAGGAGCCGGACGTTTGCCTTTTCGGGAACAAGCTCTGCCGAGGATGCGCACCGTGAGAGATTGCGTCTCTGGGAAAGCAGAGATTCCCAGTGCGGTTGTGCCTGTGAATAGGCTGCAGGGGGAAGGTGAAGACCAGCAAGAGCTTTCAGGGCTGCCACCTTCCGTGTGGGACAAGGAGCCGGACGTTTGCCTTTTCGGGAACAGGCTCTGCCGAGGATGCGCACCGTGAGAGATTGCGTCTTGGGGCAAGCAGAGATCCCCAAACCTGTTGTGCCTGTGAATAGGCTGCAGGGGGAAGGTGAAGACCAGCAAGAGCTTTCAGGGCTGCCACCTTCCGTGTGGGACAAGGAGCTGGACGTTTGCCTTTTCGGGAACAGGCTCTGCCGAGGATGCGCACCGTGAGATGTTCCTTCTCTGGGCAAGCAGAGATCCCCAAACCTGTTGTGCCTGTGAATAGGCTGCAGGGGGAAGGTGAAGACCAGCAACAGCTTTCCGGGCTGCCACCTTCCGTGTGGGACAAGGAGCCGGACGTTTGCCTTTTCGGGAACAAGCTCTGCCGAGGATGCGCACCGTGAGAGATTGCGTCTCTGGGAAAGCAGAGATTCTCAGTGCGGTTGTGCCTGTGAATAGGCTGCAGGGGGAAGGTGAAGACCAGCAACAGCTTTCCGGGCTGCCACCTTCCGTGTGGGACAAGGAGCCGGACGTTTGCCTTTTCGGGAACAGGCTCTGCCGAGGATACGCACCGTGAGAGATTGCGTCTCTGGGAAAGCAGAGATCCCAAAACCTGTTGTGCCTGTGAATAGGCTGCAGGGGGAAGGTGAAGACCAGCAAGAGCTTTCCGGGCTGCCACCTTCCGTGTTGGACAAGGAGCCGGACGTTTGCCTTTTCGGGAACAAGCTCTGCCGAGGATGCGCACCGTGAGAGATTGCGTCTCTGGGAAAGCAGAGATTCCCAGTACGGTTGTGCCTGTGAATAGGCTGCAGGGGGAAGGTGAAGACCAGCAACAGCTTTCAGGGCTGCCACCTTCCGTGTGGGACAAGGAGCCGGACGTTTGCCTGTTCTGGAACAGGCTCTGCCGAGGATGCGCACCGTGAGAGATTGCGTCTTTGGGAAAGCAGAGATCCGAAAACCTGTTGTGCCTGTGAATAGGCTGCAGGGGGAAGGTGAAGACCAGCAAGAGCTTTCAGGGCTGCCACCTTCCGTGTGGGACAAGGAGCCGGACGTTTGCCTTTTCGGGAACAGGCTCTGCCGAGGATGCGCACCGTGAGAGATTGCGTCTTGGGGCAAGCACAGATCCCCAAACCTGTTGTGCCTGTGAATAGGCTGCACGGGGAAGGTGAAGACCAGCAACAGCTTTCAGGGCTGCCACCTTCCGTGTGGGACAAGGAGCCGGACGTTTGCCTTTTCGGGAACAGGCTCTGCCGAGGATGCGCACCGTGAGATGTTCCTTCTCTGGGCAAGCACAGATCCCAAAACCTGTTGTGCCTGTGAATAGGCTGCAGGGGGAAGGTGAAGACCAGCAACAGCTTTCCGGGCTGCCACCTTCCGTGTGGGACAAGGAGCCGGACGTTTGCCTTTTCGGGAACAGGCTCTGCCGAGGATGCGCACCGTGAGAGATTGCGTCTCTGGGCAAGCAGAGATTCCCAGTGCGGTTGTGCCTGTGAATAGGCTGCAGGGGGAAGGTGAAGACCAGCAAGAGCTTTCCGGGCTGCCACCTTCCGTGTGGGACAAGGAGCCGGACGTTTGCCTGTTCTGGAACAGGCTCTGCCGAGGATGCGCACCGTGAGAGATTGCGTCTTTGGGAAAGCAGAGATCCGAAAACCTGTTGTGCCTGTGAATAGGCTGCAGGGGGAAGGTGAAGACCAGCAAGAGCTTTCAGGGCTGCCACCTTCCGTGTGGGACAAGGAGCCGGACGTTTGCCTTTTCGGGAACAGGCTCTGCCGAGGATGCGCACCGTGAGATGTTCCTTCTCTGGGCAAGCACAGATCCCAAAACCTGTTGTGCCTGTGAATAGGCTGCAGGGGGAAGGTGAAGACCAGCAAGAGCTTTCAGGGCTGCCACCTTCCGTGTGGGACAAGGAGCCGGACGTTTGCCTTTTTGGGAACAAGCTCTGCCGAGGATGCGCACCGTGAGATGTTCCTTCTCTGGGCAAGCACAGATCCCAAAACCTGTTGTGCCTGTGAATAGGCTGCATGGGGAAGGTGAAGACCAGCAACAGCTTTCCGGGCTGCCACCTTCCGTGTGGGACAAGGAGCCGGACGTTTGCCTTTTCGGGAACAGGCTCTGCCGAGGATGCGCACCGTGAGGGATTGCGTCTTTGGGAAAGCAGAGATTCCCAGTGCGGTTGTGCCTGTGAATAGGCTGCAGGGGGAAGGTGAAGACCAGCAACAGCTTTCAGGGCTGCCACCTTCCGTGTGGGACAAGGAGCCGGACGTTTGCCTTTTCGGGAACAGGCTCTGCCGAGGATGCGCACCGTGAGAGATTGCGTCTCTGGGCAAGCAGAGATCCCAAAACCTGTTGTGCCTGTGAATAGGCTGCAGGGGGAAGGTGAAGACCAGCAGCAGCTTTCCGGGCTGCCACCTTCCGTGTGGGACAAGGAGCCGGACGTTTGCCTTTTCGGGAACAGGCTCTGCCGAGGATGCGCACCGTGAGAGATTGCGTCTTGGGGCAAGCACAGATCCCAAAACCTGTTGTGCCTGTGAATAGGCTGCAGGGGGAAGGTGAAGACCAGCAAGAGCTTTCAGGGCTGCCACCTTCCGTGTGGGACAAGGAGCTGGACGTTTGCCTTTTCGGGAACAGGCTCTGCCGAGGATGCGCACCGTGAGATGTTCCTTCTCTGGGCAAGCACAGATCCCCAAACCTGTTGTGCCTGTGAATAGGCTGCAGGGGGAAGGTGAAGACCAGCAAGAGCTTTCAGGGCTGCCACCTTCCGTGTGGGACAAGGAGCCGGACGTTTGCCTTTTCGGGAACAGGCTCTGCCGAGGATGCGCACCGTGAGAGATTGCGTCTTTGGGAAAGCAGAGATCCGAAAACCTGTTGTGCCTGTGAATAGGCTGCAGGGGGAAGGTGAAGACCAGCAAGAGCTTTCAGGGCTGCCACCTTCCGTGTGGGACAAGGAGCCGGACGTTTGCCTTTTCGGGAACAGGCTCTGCCGAGGATGCGCACCGTGAGATGTTCCTTCTCTGGGCAAGCACAGATCCCAAAACCTGTTGTGCCTGTGAATAGGCTGCAGGGGGAAGGTGAAGACCAGCAGCAGCTTTCCGGGCTGCCACCTTCCGTGTGGGACAAGGAGCCGGACGTTTGCCTTTTCGGGAACGGGCTCTGTCGAGGATGCGCACCGTGAGATGTTCCTTCTCTGGGCAAGCAGAGATCCCAAAACCTGTTGTGCCTGTGAATAGGCTGCAGGGGGAAGGTGAAGACCAGCAAGAGCTTTCAGGGCTGCCACCTTCCGTGTGGGACAAGGAGCCGGACGTTTGCCTTTTCGGGAACAGGCTCTGCCGAGGATGCGCACCGTGAGAGATTGCGTCTCTGGGCAAGTAGAGATCCCAAAACCTGTTGTGCCTGTGAATAGGCTGCAGGGGGAAGGTGAAGACCAGCAACAGCTTTCAGGGCTGCCACCTTCCGTGTGGGACAAGGAGCCGGACGTTTGCCTTTTCGGGAACAGGCTCTGCCGAGGATGCGCACCGTGAGAGATTGCGTCTCTGGGAAAGCAGAGATCCCCAAACCTGTTGTGCCTGTGAATAGGCTGCAGGGGGAAGGTGAAGACCAGCAGCAGCTTTCCGGGCTGCCACCTTCCGTGTGGGACAAGGAGCCGGACGTTTGCCTTTTCGGGAACAGGCTCTGCCGAGGATGCGCACCGTGAGAGATTGCGTCTTGGGGCAAGCAGAGATCCCCAAACCTGTTGTGCCTGTGAATAGGCTGCACGGGGAAGGTGAAGACCAGCAAGAGCTTTCAGGGCTGCCACCTTCCGTGTGGGACAAGGAGCTGGACGTTTGCCTTTTCGGGAACAGGCTCTGCCGAGGATGCGCACCGTGAGATGTTCCTTCTCTGGGCAAGCAGGGATCCCCAAACCTGTTGTGCCTGTGAATAGGCTGCAGGGGGAAGGTGAAGACCAGCAACAGCTTCCCGGGCTGCCACCTTCCGTGTGGGACAAGGAGCCGGACGTTTGCCTGTTCTGGAACAGGCTCTGCCGAGGATGCGCACCGTGAGAGATTGCGTCTCTGGGAAAGCAGAGATTCCCAGTGCGGTTGTGCCTGTGAATAGGCTGCAGGGGGAAGGTGAAGACCAGCAAGAGCTTTCAGGGCTGCCACCTTCCGTGTGGGACAAGGAGCCGGACGTTTGCCTTTTCGGGAACAGGCTCTGCCGAGGATGCGCACCTTGAGAGATTGCGTCTTTGGGAAAGCAGAGATCCCCAAACCTGTTGTGCCTGTGAATAGGCTGCAGGGGGAAGGTGAAGACCAGCAACAGCTTTCCGGGCTGCCACCTTCCGTGTGGGACAAGGAGCCGGACGTTTGCCTTTTCGGGAACAAGCTCTGCCGAGGATGCGCACCGTGAGAGATTGCGTCTCTGGGAAAGCAGAGATTCCCAGTGCGGTTGTGCCTGTGAATAGGCTGCAGGGGGAAGGTGAAGACCAGCAAGAGCTTTCCGGGCTGCCACCTTCCGTGTGGGACAAGGAGCCGGACGTTTGCCTGTTCTGGAACAGGCTCTGCCGAGGATGCGCACCGTGAGAGATTGCGTCTCTGGGCAAGCAGAGATCCGAAAACCTGTTGTGCCTGTGAATAGGCTGCAGGGGGAAGGTGAAGACCAGCAAGAGCTTTCAGGGCTGCCACCTTCCGTGTGGGACAAGGAGCCGGACGTTTGCCTTTTCGGGAACAGGCTCTGCCGAGGATGCGCACCGTGAGATGTTCCTTCTCTGGGCAAGCACAGATCCCCAAACCTGTTGTGCCTGTGAATAGGCTGCAGGGGGAAGGTGAAGACCAGCAAGAGCTTTCCGGGCTGCCACCTTCCGTGTGGGACAAGGAGCCGGACGTTTGCCTTTTCGGGAACAGGCTCTGCCGAGGATGCGCACCGTGAGAGATTGCGTCTCTGGGAAAGCAGAGATTCCCAGTGCGGTTGTGCCTGTGAATAGGCTGCAGGGGGAAGGTGAAGACCAGCAACAGCTTTCAGGGCTGCCACCTTCCGTGTGGGACAAGGAGCCGGACGTTTGCCTTTTCGGGAACAGGCTCTGCCGAGGATGCGCACCGTGAGGGATTGCGTCTTTGGGAAAGCAGAGATTCCCAGTGCGGTTGTGCCTGTGAATAGGCTGCACGGGGAAGGTGAAGACCAGCAAGAGCTTTCAGGGCTGCCACCTTCCGTGTGGGACAAGGAGCCGGACGTTTGCCTTTTCGGGAACAGGCTCTGCCGAGGATGCGCACCGTGAGAGATTGCGTCTTGGGGCAAGCACAGATCCCAAAACCTGTTGTGCCTGTGAATAGGCTGCAGGGGGAAGGTGAAGACCAGCAAGAGCTTTCAGGGCTGCCACCTTCCGTGTGGGACAAGAAGCTGGACGTTTGCCTTTTCGGGAACAGGCTCTGCCGAGGATGCGCACCGTGAGATGTTCCTTCTCTGGGCAAGCAGAGATCCCCAAACCTGTTGTGCCTGTGAATAGGCTGCAGGGGGAAGGTGAAGACCAGCAAGAGCTTTCAGGGCTGCCACCTTCCGTGTGGGACAAGGAGCCGGACGTTTGCCTTTTCGGGAACAGGCTCTGCCGAGGATGCGCACCGTGAGATGTTCCTTCTCTGGGCAAGCAGAGATCCCAAAACCTGTTGTGCCTGTGAATAGGCTGCAGGGGGAAGGTGAAGACCAGCAAGAGCTTCCAGGGCTGCCACCTTCCGTGTGGGACAAGGAGCCGGACGTTTGCCTGTTCTGGAACAGGCTCTGCCGAGGATGCGCACCGTGAGAGATTGCGTCTTTGGGAAAGCAGAGATCCCCAAACCTGTTGTGCCTGTGAATAGGCTGCAGGGGGAAGGTGAAGACCAGCAAGAGCTTTCAGGGCTGCCACCTTCCGTGTGGGACAAGGAGCCGGACGTTTGCCTTTTCGGGAACAGGCTCTGCCGAGGATGCGCACCGTGAGATGTTCCTTCTCTGGGCAAGCAGAGATCCCAAAACCTGTTGTGCCTGTGAATAGGCTGCAGGGGGAAGGTGAAGACCAGCAAGAGCTTTCCGGGCTGCCACCTTCCGTGTGGGACAAGGAGCCGGACGTTTGCCTTTTCGGGAACAGGCTCTGCCGAGGATGCGCACCGTGAGAGATTGCGTCTCTGGGAAAGCAGAGATTCCCAGTGTGGTTGTGCCTGTGAATAGGCTGCAGGGGGAAGGTGAAGACCAGCAACAGCTTTCAGGGCTGCCACCTTCCGTGTGGGACAAGGAGCCGGACGTTTGCCTGTTCTGGAACAGGCTCTGCCGAGGATGCGCACCGTGAGAGATTGCGTCTCTGGGCAAGCAGAGATCCGAAAACCTGTTGTGCCTGTGAATAGGCTGCAGGGGGAAGGTGAAGACCAGCAAGAGCTTTCAGGGCTGCCACCTTCCGTGTGGGACAAGGAGCCGGACGTTTGCCTTTTCGGGAACAGGCTCTGCCGAGGATGCGCACCGTGAGATGTTCCTTCTCTGGGCAAGCACAGATCCCAAAACCTGTTGTGCCTGTGAATAGGCTGCAGGGGGAAGGTGAAGACCAGCAAGAGCTTTCAGGGCTGCCACCTTCCGTGTGGGACAAGGAGCCGGACGTTTGCCTTTTTGGGAACAAGCTCTGCCGAGGATGCGCACCGTGAGATGTTCCTTCTCTGGGCAAGCACAGATCCCAAAACCTGTTGTGCCTGTGAATAGGCTGCAGGGGGAAGGTGAAGACCAGCAAGAGCTTTCCGGGCTGCCACCTTCCGTGTGGGACAAGGAGCCGGACGTTTGCCTTTTCGGGAACAGGCTCTGCCGAGGATGCGCACCGTGAGGGATTGCGTCTCTGGGAAAGCAGAGATTCCCAGTGCGGTTGTGCCTGTGAATAGGCTGCAGGGGGAAGGTGAAGACCAGCAACAGCTTTCAGGGCTGCCACCTTCCGTGTGGGACAAGGAGCCGGACGTTTGCCTTTTCGGGAACAGGCTCTGCCGAGGATGCGCACCGTGAGAGATTGCGTCTCTGGGAAAGCAGAGATCCCAAAACCTGTTGTGCCTGTGAATAGGCTGCAGGGGGAAGGTGAAGACCAGCAGCAGCTTTCCGGGCTGCCACCTTCCGTGTCGGACAAGGAGCCGGACGTTTGCCTTTTCGGGAACAGGCTCTGCCGAGGATGCGCACCGTGAGAGATTGCGTCTTGGGGCAAGCAGAGATCCCCAAACCTGTTGTGCCTGTGAATAGGCTGCAGGGGGAAGGTGAAGACCAGCAAGAGCTTTCAGGGCTGCCACCTTCCGTGTGGGACAAGGAGCCGGACGTTTGCCTTTTTGGGAACAGGCTCTGCCGAGGATGCGCACCGTGAGATGTTCCTTCTCTGGGCAAGCACAGATCCCCAAACCTGTTGTGCCTGTGAATAGGCTGCAGGGGGAAGGTGAAGAGCAGCAAGAGCTTTCAGGGCTGCCACCTTCCGTGTGGGACAAGGAGCCGGACGTTTGCCTTTTCGGGAACAGGCTCTGCCGAGGATGCGCACCGTGAGAGATTGCGTCTTTGGGAAAGCAGAGATCCGAAAACCTGTTGTGCCTGTGAATAGGCTGCAGGGGGAAGGTGAAGACCAGCAAGAGCTTTCAGGGCTGCCACCTTCCGTGTGGGACAAGGAGCCGGACGTTTGCCTTTTCGGGAACAGGCTCTGCCGAGGATGCGCACCGTGAGAGATTGCGTCTCTGGGAAAGCAGAGATACCAAAACCTGTTGTGCCTGTGAATAGGCTGCAGGGGGAAGGTGAAGACCAGCAGCAGCTTTCCGGGCTGCCACCTTCCGTGTGGGACAAGGAGCCGGACGTTTGCCTTTTCGGGAACAGGCTCTGCCGAGGATGCGCACCGTGAGATGTTCCTTCTCTGGGCAAGCACAGATCCCAAAACCTGTTGTGCCTGTGAATAGGCTGCAGGGGGAAGGTGAAGACCAGCAAGAGCTTTCAGGGCTGCCACCTTCCGTGTGGGACAAGGAGCCGGACGTTTGCCTTTTCGGGAACAGGCTCTGCCGAGGATGCGCACCGTGAGAGATTGCGTCTCTGGGAAAGCAGAGATTCCCAGTGCGGTTGTGCCTGTGAATAGGCTGCAGGGGGAAGGTGAAGACCAGCAACAGCTTTCAGGGCTGCCACCTTCCGTGTGGGACAAGGAGCCGGACGTTTGCCTTTTCGGGAACAGGCTCTGCCGAGGATGCGCACCGTGAGATGTTCCTTCTCTGGGCAAGCAGAGATCCCCAAACCTGTTGTGCCTGTGAATAGGCTGCAGGGGGAAGGTGAAGACCAGCAGCAGCTTTCCGGGCTGCCACCTTCCGTGTGGGACAAGGAGCCGGACGTTTGCCTTTTCGGGAACAGGCTCTGCCGAGGATGCGCACCGTGAGAGATTGCGTCTTGGGGCAAGCACAGATCCCAAAACCTGTTGTGCCTGTGAATAGGCTGCACGGGGAAGGTGAAGACCAGCAAGAGCTTTCAGGGCTGCCACCTTCCGTGTGGGACAAGGAGCCGGACGTTTGCCTTTTCGGGAACAGGCTCTGCCGAGGATGCGCACCGTGAGATGTTCCTTCTCTGGGAAAGCAGAGATCCCAAAACCTGTTGTGCCTGTGAATAGGCTGCAGGGGGAAGGTGAAGACCAGCAACAGCTTCCCGGGCTGCCACCTTCCGTGTGGGACAAGGAGCCGGACGTTTGCCTGTTCTGGAACAGGCTCTGCCGAGGATGCGCACCGTGAGAGATTGCGTCTCTGGGCAAGCAGAGATTCCCAGTGCGGTTGTGCCTGTGAATAGGCTGCAGGGGGAAGGTGAAGACCAGCAAGAGCTTTCCGGGCTGCCACCTTCCGTGTGGGACAAGGAACCGGACGTTTGCCTTTTCGGGAACAGGCTCTGCCGAGGATGCGCACCGTGAGATGTTCCTTCTCTGGGCAAGCAGAGATCCCCAAACCTGTTGTGCCTGTGAATAGGCTGCAGGGGGAAGGTGAAGACCAGCAAGAGCTTTCCGGGCTGCCACCTTCCGTGTGGGACAAGGAGCCGGACGTTTGCCTTTTCGGGAACAAGCTCTGCCGAGGATGCGCACCGTGAGAGATTGCGTCTCTGGGAAAGCAGAGATTCCCAGTGCGGTTGTGCCTGTGAATAGGCTGCAGGGGGAAGGTGAAGACCAGCAACAGCTTTCAGGGCTGCCACCTTCCGTGTGGGACAAGGAGCCGGACGTTTGCCTGTTTTGGAACAGGCTCTGCCGAGGATGCGCACCGTGAGAGATTGCGTCTCTGGGAAAGCAGAGATCCCAAAACCTGTTGTGCCTGTGAATAGGCTGCAGGGGGAAGGTGAAGACCAGCAAGAGCTTTCCGGGCTGCCACCTTCCGTGTTGGACAAGGAGCCGGACGTTTGCCTTTTCGGGAACAAGCTCTGCCGAGGATGCGCACCGTGAGAGATTGCGTCTCTGGGAAAGCAGAGATTCCAAGTGCGGTTGTGCCTGTGAATAGGCTGCAGGGGGAAGGTGAAGACCAGCAACAGCTTTCAGGGCTGCCACCTTCCGTGTGGGACAAGGAGCCGGACGTTTGCCTGTTCTGGAACAGGCTCTGCCGAGGATGCGCACCGTGAGAGATTGCGTCTTTGGGAAAGCAGAGATCCCCAAACCTGTTGTGCCTGTGAATAGGCTGCAGGGGGAAGGTGAAGACCAGCAAGAGCTTTCAGGGCTGCCACCTTCCGTGTGGGACAAGGAGCCGGACGTTTGCCTTTTCGGGAACAGGCTCTGCCGAGGATGCGCACCGTGAGATGTTCCTTCTCTGGGCAAGCACAGATCCCCAAACCTGTTGTGCCTGTGAATAGGCTGCAGGGGGAAGGTGAAGACCAGCAAGAGCTTTCAGGGCTGCCACCTTCCGTGTGGGACAAGGAGCCGGACGTTTGCCTTTTCGGGAACAGGCTCTGCCGAGGATGCGCACCGTGAGAGATTGCGTCTCTGGGAAAGCAGAGATTCCCAGTGCGGTTGTGCCTGTGAATAGGCTGCAGGGGGAAGGTGAAGACCAGCAACAGCTTTCAGGGCTGCCACCTTCCGTGTGGGACAAGGAGCCGGACGTTTGCCTGTTCTGGAACAGGCTCTGCCGAGGATGCGCACCGTGAGATGTTCCTTCTCTGGGCAAGCACAGATCCCAAAACCTGTTGTGCCTGTGAATAGGCTGCAGGGGGAAGGTGAAGACCAGCAACAGCTTTCAGGGCTGCCACCTTCCGTGTGGGACAAGGAGCCGGACGTTTGCCTGTTCTGGAACAGGCTCTGCCGAGGATGCGCACCGTGAGAGATTGCGTCTTTGGGAAAGCAGAGATCCCCAAACCTGTTGTGCCTGTGAATAGGCTGCAGGGGGAAGGTGAAGACCAGCAAGAGCTTTCAGGGCTGCCACCTTCCGTGTGGGACAAGGAGCCGGACGTTTGCCTTTTCGGGAACAGGCTCTGCCGAGGATGCGCACCGTGAGATGTTCCTTCTCTGGGCAAGCACAGATCCCCAAACCTGTTGTGCCTGTGAATAGGCTGCAGGGGGAAGGTGAAGACCAGCAAGAGCTTTCCGGGCTGCCACCTTCCGTGTGGGACAAGGAGCCGGACGTTTGCCTTTTTGGGAACAAGCTCTGCCGAGGATGCGCACCGTGAGATGTTCCTTCTCTGGGCAAGCACAGATCCCAAAACCTGTTGTGCCTGTGAATAGGCTGCATGGGGAAGGTGAAGACCAGCAACAGCTTTCCGGGCTGCCACCTTCCGTGTGGGACAAGGAGCCGGACGTTTGCCTTTTCGGGAACAGGCTCTGCCGAGGATGCGCACCGTGAGAGATTGCGTCTCTGGGAAAGCAGAGATTCCCAGTGCGGTTGTGCCTGTGAATAGGCTGCACGGGGAAGGTGAAGACCAGCAACAGCTTTCCGGGCTGCCACCTTCCGTGTGGGACAAGGAGCCGGACGTTTGCCTTTTCGGGAACAAGCTCTGCCGAGGATGCGCACCGTGAGAGATTGCGTCTCTGGGAAAGCAGAGATTCCCAGTGCGGTTGTGCCTGTGAATAGGCTGCAGGGGGAAGGTGAAGACCAGCAAGAGCTTTCCGGGCTGCCACCTTCCGTGTGGGACAAGGAGCCGGACGTTTGCCTTTTCGGGAACAGGCTCTGCCGAGGATGCGCACCGTGAGAGATTGCGTCTTGGGGCAAGCACAGATCCCAAAACCTGTTGTGCCTGTGAATAGGCTGCAGGGGGAAGGTGAAGACCAGCAAGAGCTTTCAGGGCTGCCACCTTCCGTGTGGGACAAGGAGCTGGACGTTTGCCTTTTCGGGAACAGGCTCTGCCGAGGATGCGCACCGTGAGATGTTCCTTCTCTGGGCAAGCAGAGATCCCCAAACCTGTTGTGCCTGTGAATAGGCTGCAGGGGGAAGGTGAAGACCAGCAACAGCTTTCCGGGCTGCCACCTTCCGTGTGGGACAAGGAGCCGGACGTTTGCCTTTTCGGGAACAAGCTCTGCCGAGGATGCGCACCGTGAGAGATTGCGTCTCTGGGAAAGCAGAGATTCTCAGTGCGGTTGTGCCTGTGAATAGGCTGCAGGGGGAAGGTGAAGACCAGCAACAGCTTTCAGGGCTGCCACCTTCCGTGTGGGACAAGGAGCCGGACGTTTGCCTTTTCGGGAACAGGCTCTGCCGAGGATGCGCACCGTGAGAGATTGCGTCTCTGGGAAAGCAGAGATCCCAAAACCTGTTGTGCCTGTGAATAGGCTGCAGGGGGAAGGTGAAGACCAGCAACAGCTTTCAGGGCTGCCACCTTCCGTGTGGGACAAGGAGCCGGACGTTTGCCTGTTCTGGAACAGGCTCTGCCGAGGATGCGCACCGTGAGAGATTGCGTCTCTGGGCAAGCAGAGATCCGAAAACCTGTTGTGCCTGTGAATAGGCTGCAGGGGGAAGGTGAAGACCAGCAAGAGCTTTCAGGGCTGCCACCTTCCGTGTGGGACAAGGAGCCGGACGTTTGCCTTTTCGGGAACAGGCTCTGCCGAGGATGCGCACCGTGAGAGATTGCGTCTTGGGGCAAGCACAGATCCCAAAACCTGTTGTGCCTGTGAATAGGCTGCACGGGGAAGGTGAAGACCAGCAAGAGCTTTCAGGGCTGCCACCTTCCGTGTGGGACAAGAAGCTGGACGTTTGCCTTTTCGGGAACAGGCTCTGCCGAGGATGCGCACCGTGAGATGTTCCTTCTCTGGGCAAGCAGAGATCCCCAAACCTGTTGTGCCTGTGAATAGGCTGCAGGGGGAAGGTGAAGACCAGCAAGAGCTTTCAGGGCTGCCACCTTCCGTGTGGGACAAGGAGCCGGACGTTTGCCTTTTCGGGAACAGGCTCTGCCGAGGATGCGCACCGTGAGAGATTGCGTCTCTGGGCAAGCAGAGATCCCAAAACCTGTTGTGCCTGTGAATAGGCTGCAGGGGGAAGGTGAAGACCAGCAAGAGCTTTCAGGGCTGCCACCTTCCGTGTGGGACAAGGAGCCGGACGTTTGCCTTTTCGGGAACAGGCTCTGCCGAGGATGCGCACCGTGAGATGTTCCTTCTCTGGGCAAGCACAGATCCCCAAACCTGTTGTGCCTGTGAATAGGCTGCAGGGGGAAGGTGAAGACCAGCAACAGCTTTCCGGGCTGCCACCTTCCGTGTGGGACAAGGAGCCGGACGTTTGCCTTTTCGGGAACAGGCTCTGCCGAGGATGCGCACCGTGAGAGATTGCGTCTCTGGGAAAGCAGAGATCCCAAAACCTGTTGTGCCTGTGAATAGGCTGCAGGGGGAAGGTGAAGACCAGCAGCAGCTTTCCGGGCTGCCACCTTCCGTGTGGGACAAGGAGCCGGACGTTTGCCTTTTCGGGAACAGGCTCTGCCGAGGATGCGCACCGTGAGAGATTGCGTCTTGGGGCAAGCACAGATCCCAAAACCTGTTGTGCCTGTGAATAGGCTGCAGGGGGAAGGTGAAGACCAGCAAGAGCTTTCAGGGCTGCCACCTTCCGTGTGGGACAAGGAGCTGGACGTTTGCCTTTTCGGGAACAGGCTCTGCCGAGGATGCGCACCGTGAGATGTTCCTTCTCTGGGAAAGCAGGGATCCCAAAACCTGTTGTGCCTGTGAATAGGCTGCAGGGGGAAGGTGAAGACCAGCAAGAGCTCTCAGGGCTGCCACCTTCCGTGTGGGACAAGGAGCTGGACGTTTGCCTTTTCGGGAACAGGCTCTGCCGAGGATGCGCACCGTGAGAGATTGCGTCTCTGGGCAAGCAGAGATCCCAAAACCTGTTGTGCCTGTGAATAGGCTGCAGGGGGAAGGTGAAGACCAGCAAGAGCTTTCAGGGCTGCCACCTTCCGTGTGGGACAAGGAGCCGGACGTTTGCCTTTTCGGGAACAGGCTCTGCCGAGGATGCGCACCGTGAGATGTTCCTTCTCTGGGCAAGCACAGATCCCCAAACCTGTTGTGCCTGTGAATAGGCTGCAGGGGGAAGGTGAAGACCAGCAACAGCTTTCAGGGCTGCCACCTTCCGTGTAGGACAAGGAGCCGGACGTTTGCCTTTTCGGGAACAGGCTCTGCCGAGGATGCGCACCGTGAGAGATTGCGTCTCTGGGCAAGCAGAGATTCCCAGTGCGGTTGTGCCTGTGAATAGGCTGCAGGGGGAAGGTGAAGACCAGCAACAGCTTTCCGGGCTGCCACCTTCCGTGTGGGACAAGGAGCCGGACGTTTGCCTGTTCTGGAACAGGCTCTGTCGAGGATGCGCACCGTGAGATGTTCCTTCTCTGGGCAAGCAGAGATCCGAAAACCTGTTGTGCCTGTGAATAGGCTGCAGGGGGAAGGTGAAGACCAGCAAGAGCTTTCAGGGCTGCCACCTTCCGTGTGGGACAAGGAGCCGGACGTTTGCCTTTTCGGGAACAGGCTCTGCCGAGGATGCGCACCGTGAGATGTTCCTTCTCTGGGCAAGCACAGATCCCAAAACCTGTTGTGCCTGTGAATAGGCTGCAGGGGGAAGGTGAAGACCAGCAAGAGCTTTCAGGGCTGCCACCTTCCGTGTGGGACAAGGAGCCGGACGTTTGCCTTTTTGGGAACAAGCTCTGCCGAGGATGCGCACTGTGAGATGTTCCTTCTCTGGGCAAGCACAGATCCCAAAACCTGTTGTGCCTGTGAATAGGCTGCAGGGGGAAGGTGAAGACCAGCAGCAGCTTTCCGGGCTGCCACCTTCCGTGTGGGACAAGGAGCCGGACGTTTGCCTTTTTGGGAACAGGCTCTGCCGAGGATGCGCACCGTGAGAGATTGCGTCTTGGGGCAAGCACAGATCCCAAAACCTGTTGTGCCTGTGAATAGGCTGCACGGGGAAGGTGAAGACCAGCAAGAGCTTTCAGGGCTGCCACCTTCCGTGTGGGACAAGGAGCCGGACGTTTGCCTTTTCGGGAACAGGCTCTGCCGAGGATGCGCACCGTGAGATGTTCCTTCTCTGGGAAAGCAGAGATCCCAAAACCTGTTGTGCCTGTGAATAGGCTGCAGGGGGAAGGTGAAGACCAGCAACAGCTTCCCGGGCTGCCACCTTCCGTGTGGGACAAGGAGCCGGACGTTTGCCTGTTCTGGAACAGGCTCTGCCGAGGATGCGCACCGTGAGAGATTGCGTCTCTGGGAAAGCAGAGATTCCCAGTGCGGTTGTGCCTGTGAATAGGCTGCAGGGGGAAGGTGAAGACCAGCAAGAGCTTTCCGGGCTGCCACCTTCCGTGTGGGACAAGGAACCGGACGTTTGCCTTTTCGGGAACAGGCTCTGCCGAGGATGCGCACCGTGAGATGTTCCTTCTCTGGGCAAGCAGAGATCCCCAAACCTGTTGTGCCTGTGAATAGGCTGCAGGGGGAAGGTGAAGACCAGCAAGAGCTTTCCGGGCTGCCACCTTCCGTGTGGGACAAGGAGCCGGACGTTTGCCTTTTCGGGAACAAGCTCTGCCGAGGATGCGCACCGTGAGAGATTGCGTCTCTGGGAAAGCAGAGATTCCCAGTGCGGTTGTGCCTGTGAATAGGCTGCAGGGGGAAGGTGAAGACCAGCAACAGCTTTCAGGGCTGCCACCTTCCGTGTGGGACAAGGAGCCAGACGTTTGCCTGTTTTGGAACAGGCTCTGCCGAGGATGCGCACCGTGAGAGATTGCGTCTCTGGGAAAGCAGAGATCCCAAAACCTGTTGTGCCTGTGAATAGGCTGCAGGGGGAAGGTGAAGACCAGCAAGAGCTTTCCGGGCTGCCACCTTCCGTGTTGGACAAGGAGCCGGACGTTTGCCTTTTCGGGAACAAGCTCTGCCGAGGATGCGCACCGTGAGAGATTGCGTCTCTGGGAAAGCAGAGATTCCAAGTGCGGTTGTGCCTGTGAATAGGCTGCAGGGGGAAGGTGAAGACCAGCAACAGCTTTCAGGGCTGCCACCTTCCGTGTGGGACAAGGAGCCGGACGTTTGCCTGTTCTGGAACAGGCTCTGCCGAGGATGCGCACCGTGAGAGATTGCGTCTTTGGGAAAGCAGAGATCCCCAAACCTGTTGTGCCTGTGAATAGGCTGCAGGGGGAAGGTGAAGACCAGCAAGAGCTTTCAGGGCTGCCACCTTCCGTGTGGGACAAGGAGCCGGACGTTTGCCTTTTCGGGAACAGGCTCTGCCGAGGATGCGCACCGTGAGATGTTCCTTCTCTGGGCAAGCACAGATCCCCAAACCTGTTGTGCCTGTGAATAGGCTGCAGGGGGAAGGTGAAGACCAGCAAGAGCTTTCAGGGCTGCCACCTTCCGTGTGGGACAAGGAGCCGGACGTTTGCCTTTTCGGGAACAGGCTCTGCCGAGGATGCGCACCGTGAGAGATTGCGTCTCTGGGAAAGCAGAGATTCCCAGTGCGGTTGTGCCTGTGAATAGGCTGCAGGGGGAAGGTGAAGACCAGCAACAGCTTTCAGGGCTGCCACCTTCCGTGTGGGACAAGGAGCCGGACGTTTGCCTGTTCTGGAACAGGCTCTGCCGAGGATGCGCACCGTGAGATGTTCCTTCTCTGGGCAAGCACAGATCCCAAAACCTGTTGTGCCTGTGAATAGGCTGCAGGGGGAAGGTGAAGACCAGCAACAGCTTTCAGGGCTGCCACCTTCCGTGTGGGACAAGGAGCCGGACGTTTGCCTGTTCTGGAACAGGCTCTGCCGAGGATGCGCACCGTGAGAGATTGCGTCTTTGGGAAAGCAGAGATCCCCAAACCTGTTGTGCCTGTGAATAGGCTGCAGGGGGAAGGTGAAGACCAGCAAGAGCTTTCAGGGCTGCCACCTTCCGTGTGGGACAAGGAGCCGGACGTTTGCCTTTTCGGGAACAGGCTCTGCCGAGGATGCGCACCGTGAGATGTTCCTTCTCTGGGCAAGCACAGATCCCCAAACCTGTTGTGCCTGTGAATAGGCTGCAGGGGGAAGGTGAAGACCAGCAAGAGCTTTCCGGGCTGCCACCTTCCGTGTGGGACAAGGAGCCGGACGTTTGCCTTTTCGGGAACAGGCTCTGCCGAGGATGCGCACCGTGAGATGTTCCTTCTCTGGGCAAGCACAGATCCCCAAACCTGTTGTGCCTGTGAATAGGCTGCAGGGGGAAGGTGAAGACCAGCAAGAGCTTTCCGGGCTGCCACCTTCCGTGTGGGACAAGGAGCCGGACGTTTGCCTTTTCGGGAACAGGCTCTGCCGAGGATGCGCACCGTGAGAGATTGCGTCTCTGGGCAAGCAGAGATCCGAAAACCTGTTGTGCCTGTGAATAGGCTGCAGGGGGAAGGTGAAGACCAGCAAGAGCTTTCAGGGCTGCCACCTTCCGTGTGGGACAAGGAGCCGGACGTTTGCCTTTTCGGGAACAGGCTCTGCCGAGGATGCGCACCGTGAGATGTTCCTTCTCTGGGCAAGCACAGATCCCAAAACCTGTTGTGCCTGTGAATAGGCTGCAGGGGGAAGGTGAAGACCAGCAAGAGCTTTCAGGGCTGCCACCTTCCGTGTGGGACAAGGAGCCGGACGTTTGCCTTTTTGGGAACAAGCTCTGCCGAGGATGCGCACCGTGAGATGTTCCTTCTCTGGGCAAGCACAGATCCCAAAACCTGTTGTGCCTGTGAATAGGCTGCATGGGGAAGGTGAAGACCAGCAACAGCTTTCCGGGCTGCCACCTTCCGTGTGGGACAAGGAGCCGGACGTTTGCCTTTTCGGGAACAGGCTCTGCCGAGGATGCGCACCGTGAGAGATTGCGTCTCTGGGAAAGCAGAGATTCCCAGTGCGGTTGTGCCTGTGAATAGGCTGCACGGGGAAGGTGAAGACCAGCAACAGCTTTCCGGGCTGCCACCTTCCGTGTGGGACAAGGAGCCGGACGTTTGCCTTTTCGGGAACAAGCTCTGCCGAGGATGCGCACCGTGAGAGATTGCGTCTCTGGGAAAGCAGAGATTCCCAGTGCGGTTGTGCCTGTGAATAGGCTGCAGGGGGAAGGTGAAGACCAGCAAGAGCTTTCCGGGCTGCCACCTTCCGTGTGGGACAAGGAGCCGGACGTTTGCCTTTTCGGGAACAGGCTCTGCCGAGGATGCGCACCGTGAGAGATTGCGTCTTGGGGCAAGCACAGATCCCAAAACCTGTTGTGCCTGTGAATAGGCTGCAGGGGGAAGGTGAAGACCAGCAAGAGCTTTCAGGGCTGCCACCTTCCGTGTGGGACAAGGAGCTGGACGTTTGCCTTTTCGGGAACAGGCTCTGCCGAGGATGCGCACCGTGAGATGTTCCTTCTCTGGGCAAGCAGAGATCCCCAAACCTGTTGTGCCTGTGAATAGGCTGCAGGGGGAAGGTGAAGACCAGCAACAGCTTTCCGGGCTGCCACCTTCCGTGTGGGACAAGGAGCCGGACGTTTGCCTTTTCGGGAACAAGCTCTGCCGAGGATGCGCACCGTGAGAGATTGCGTCTCTGGGAAAGCAGAGATTCTCAGTGCGGTTGTGCCTGTGAATAGGCTGCAGGGGGAAGGTGAAGACCAGCAACAGCTTTCAGGGCTGCCACCTTCCGTGTGGGACAAGGAGCCGGACGTTTGCCTTTTCGGGAACAGGCTCTGCCGAGGATGCGCACCGTGAGAGATTGCGTCTCTGGGAAAGCAGAGATCCCAAAACCTGTTGTGCCTGTGAATAGGCTGCAGGGGGAAGGTGAAGACCAGCAACAGCTTTCAGGGCTGCCACCTTCCGTGTGGGACAAGGAGCCGGACGTTTGCCTGTTCTGGAACAGGCTCTGCCGAGGATGCGCACCGTGAGAGATTGCGTCTCTGGGCAAGCAGAGATCCGAAAACCTGTTGTGCCTGTGAATAGGCTGCAGGGGGAAGGTGAAGACCAGCAAGAGCTTTCAGGGCTGCCACCTTCCGTGTGGGACAAGGAGCCGGACGTTTGCCTTTTCGGGAACAGGCTCTGCCGAGGATGCGCACCGTGAGAGATTGCGTCTTGGGGCAAGCACAGATCCCAAAACCTGTTGTGCCTGTGAATAGGCTGCACGGGGAAGGTGAAGACCAGCAAGAGCTTTCAGGGCTGCCACCTTCCGTGTGGGACAAGAAGCTGGACGTTTGCCTTTTCGGGAACAGGCTCTGCCGAGGATGCGCACCGTGAGATGTTCCTTCTCTGGGCAAGCAGAGATCCCCAAACCTGTTGTGCCTGTGAATAGGCTGCAGGGGGAAGGTGAAGACCAGCAAGAGCTTTCAGGGCTGCCACCTTCCGTGTGGGACAAGGAGCCGGACGTTTGCCTTTTCGGGAACAGGCTCTGCCGAGGATGCGCACCGTGAGAGATTGCGTCTCTGGGCAAGCAGAGATCCCAAAACCTGTTGTGCCTGTGAATAGGCTGCAGGGGGAAGGTGAAGACCAGCAAGAGCTTTCAGGGCTGCCACCTTCCGTGTGGGACAAGGAGCCGGACGTTTGCCTTTTCGGGAACAGGCTCTGCCGAGGATGCGCACCGTGAGATGTTCCTTCTCTGGGCAAGCACAGATCCCAAAACCTGTTGTGCCTGTGAATAGGCTGCAGGGGGAAGGTGAAGACCAGCAACAGCTTTCCGGGCTGCCACCTTCCGTGTGGGACAAGGAGCCGGACGTTTGCCTTTTCGGGAACAGGCTCTGCCGAGGATGCGCACCGTGAGAGATTGCGTCTCTGGGAAAGCAGAGATCCCAAAACCTGTTGTGCCTGTGAATAGGCTGCAGGGGGAAGGTGAAGACCAGCAGCAGCTTTCCGGGCTGCCACCTTCCGTGTGGGACAAGGAGCCGGACGTTTGCCTTTTCGGGAACAGGCTCTGCCGAGGATGCGCACCGTGAGAGATTGCGTCTTGGGGCAAGCACAGATCCCAAAACCTGTTGTGCCTGTGAATAGGCTGCAGGGGGAAGGTGAAGACCAGCAAGAGCTTTCAGGGCTGCCACCTTCCGTGTGGGACAAGGAGCTGGACGTTTGCCTTTTCGGGAACAGGCTCTGCCGAGGATGCGCACCGTGAGATGTTCCTTCTCTGGGAAAGCAGGGATCCCAAAACCAGTTGTGCCTGTGAATAGGCTGCAGGGGGAAGGTGAAGACCAGCAAGAGCTCTCAGGGCTGCCACCTTCCGTGTGGGACAAGGAGCTGGACGTTTGCCTTTTCGGGAACAGGCTCTGCCGAGGATGCGCACCGTGAGAGATTGCGTCTTTGGGCAAGCACAGATCCCAAAACCTGTTGTGCCTGTGAATAGGCTGCAGGGGGAAGGTGAAGACCAGCAACAGCTTTCAGGGCTGCCACCTTCCGTGTGGGACAAGGAGCCGGACGTTTGCCTTTTCGGGAACAGGCTCTGCCGAGGATGCGCACCGTGAGATGTTCCTTCTCTGGGCAAGCACAGATCCCCAAACCTGTTGTGCCTGTGAATAGGCTGCAGGGGGAAGGTGAAGACCAGCAACAGCTTTCAGGGCTGCCACCTTCCGTGTAGGACAAGGAGCCGGACGTTTGCCTTTTCGGGAACAGGCTCTGCCGAGGATGCGCACCGTGAGAGATTGCGTCTCTGGGCAAGCAGAGATTCCCAGTGCGGTTGTGCCTGTGAATAGGCTGCAGGGGGAAGGTGAAGACCAGCAACAGCTTTCCGGGCTGCCACCTTCCGTGTGGGACAAGGAGCCGGACGTTTGCCTGTTCTGGAACAGGCTCTGTCGAGGATGCGCACCGTGAGATGTTCCTTCTCTGGGCAAGCAGAGATCCGAAAACCTGTTGTGCCTGTGAATAGGCTGCAGGGGGAAGGTGAAGACCAGCAAGAGCTTTCAGGGCTGCCACCTTCCGTGTGGGACAAGGAGCCGGACGTTTGCCTTTTCGGGAACAGGCTCTGCCGAGGATGCGCACCGTGAGATGTTCCTTCTCTGGGCAAGCACAGATCCCAAAACCTGTTGTGCCTGTGAATAGGCTGCAGGGGGAAGGTGAAGACCAGCAAGAGCTTTCAGGGCTGCCACCTTCCGTGTGGGACAAGGAGCCGGACGTTTGCCTTTTTGGGAACAAGCTCTGCCGAGGATGCGCACTGTGAGATGTTCCTTCTCTGGGCAAGCACAGATCCCAAAACCTGTTGTGCCTGTGAATAGGCTGCAGGGGGAAGGTGAAGACCAGCAACAGCTTTCCGGGCTGCCACCTTCCGTGTGGGACAAGGAGCCGGACGTTTGCCTTTTCGGGAACAGGCTCTGCCGAGGATGCGCACCGTGAGAGATTGCGTCTCTGGGAAAGCAGAGATTCCCAGTGCGGTTGTGCCTGTGAATAGGCTGCACGGGGAAGGTGAAGACCAGCAACAGCTTTCCGGGCTGCCACCTTCCGTGTGGGACAAGGAGCCGGACGTTTGCCTTTTCGGGAACAAGCTCTGCCGAGGATGCGCACCGTGAGAGATTGCGTCTCTGGGAAAGCAGAGATTCCCAGTGCGGTTGTGCCTGTGAATAGGCTGCAGGGGGAAGGTGAAGACCAGCAAGAGCTTTCAGGGCTGCCACCTTCCGTGTGGGACAAGGAGCCGGACGTTTGCCTTTTCGGGAACAGGCTCTGCCGAGGATGCGCACCGTGAGAGATTGCGTCTTGGGGCAAGCAGAGATCCCAAAACCTGTTGTGCCTGTGAATAGGCTGCAGGGGGAAGGTGAAGACCAGCAAGAGCTTTCAGGGCTGCCACCTTCCGTGTGGGACAAGGAGCTGGACGTTTGCCTTTTCGGGAACAGGCTCTGCCGAGGATGCGCACCGTGAGATGTTCCTTCTCTGGGCAAGCAGAGATCCCCAAACCTGTTGTGCCTGTGAATAGGCTGCAGGGGGAAGGTGAAGACCAGCAACAGCTTTCCGGGCTGCCACCTTCCGTGTGGGACAAGGAGCCGGACGTTTGCCTTTTCGGGAACAGGCTCTGCCGAGGATACGCACCGTGAGAGATTGCGTCTCTGGGAAAGCAGAGATCCCAAAACCTGTTGTGCCTGTGAATAGGCTGCAGGGGGAAGGTGAAGACCAGCAAGAGCTTTCCGGGCTGCCACCTTCCGTGTTGGAAAAGGAGCCGGACGTTTGCCTTTTCGGGAACAAGCTCTGCCGAGGATGCGCACCGTGAGAGATTGCGTCTCTGGGAAAGCAGAGATTCCCAGTGCGGTTGTGCCTGTGAATAGGCTGCAGGGGGAAGGTGAAGACCAGCAAGAGCTTTCAGGGCTGCCACCTTCCGTGTGGGACAAGGAGCCGGACGTTTGCCTGTTCTGGAACAGGCTCTGCCGAGGATGCGCACCGTGAGAGATTGCGTCTTTGGGAAAGCAGAGATCCGAAAACCTGTTGTGCCTGTGAATAGGCTGCAGGGGGAAGGTGAAGACCAGCAAGAGCTTTCAGGGCTGCCACCTTCCGTGTGGGACAAGGAGCCGGACGTTTGCCTTTTCGGGAACAGGCTCTGCCGAGGATGCGCACCGTGAGATGTTCCTTCTCTGGGCAAGCACAGATCCCAAAACCTGTTGTGCCTGTGAATAGGCTGCAGGGGGAAGGTGAAGACCAGCAAGAGCTTTCCGGGCTGCCACCTTCCGTGTGGGACAAGGAGCCGGACGTTTGCCTTTTCGGGAACAGGCTCTGCCGAGGATGCGCACCGTGAGAGATTGCGTCTCTGGGAAAGCAGAGATTCCCAGTGCGGTTGTGCCTGTGAATAGGCTGCAGGGGGAAGGTGAAGACCAGCAAGAGCTTTCAGGGCTGCCACCTTCCGTGTGGGACAAGGAGCCGGACGTTTGCCTTTTCGGGAACAGGCTCTGCCGAGGATGCGCACCGTGAGAGATTGCGTCTTGGGGCAAGCACAGATCCCCAAACCTGTTGTGCCTGTGAATAGGCTGCACGGGGAAGGTGAAGACCAGCAAGAGCTTTCCGGGCTGCCACCTTCCGTGTGGGACAAGGAGCCGGACGTTTGCCTTTTCGGGAACAGGCTCTGCCGAGGATGCGCACCGTGAGATGTTCCTTCTCTGGGCAAGCACAGATCCCAAAACCTGTTGTGCCTGTGAATAGGCTGCAGGGGGAAGGTGAAGACCAGCAACAGCTTTCCGGGCTGCCACCTTCCGTGTGGGACAAGGAGCCGGACGTTTGCCTTTTCGGGAACAGGCTCTGCCGAGGATGCGCACCGTGAGAGATTGCGTCTCTGGGAAAGCAGAGATTCCCAGTGCGGTTGTGCCTGTGAATAGGCTGCAGGGGGAAGGTGAAGACCAGCAACAGCTTTCAGGGCTGCCACCTTCCGTGTGGGACAAGGAGCCGGACGTTTGCCTGTTCTGGAACAGGCTCTGCCGAGGATGCGCACCGTGAGAGATTGCGTCTTTGGGAAAGCAGAGATCCGAAAACCTGTTGTGCCTGTGAATAGGCTGCAGGGGGAAGGTGAAGACCAGCAAGAGCTTTCAGGGCTGCCACCTTCCGTGTGGGACAAGGAGCCGGACGTTTGCCTTTTCGGGAACAGGCTCTGCCGAGGATGCGCACCGTGAGATGTTCCTTCTCTGGGCAAGCACAGATCCCAAAACCTGTTGTGCCTGTGAATAGGCTGCAGGGGGAAGGTGAAGACCAGCAAGAGCTTTCAGGGCTGCCACCTTCCGTGTGGGACAAGGAGCCGGACGTTTGCCTTTTTGGGAACAAGCTCTGCCGAGGATGCGCACCGTGAGATGTTCCTTCTCTGGGCAAGCACAGATCCCAAAACCTGTTGTGCCTGTGAATAGGCTGCATGGGGAAGGTGAAGACCAGCAACAGCTTTCCGGGCTGCCACCTTCCGTGTGGGACAAGGAGCCGGACGTTTGCCTTTTCGGGAACAGGCTCTGCCGAGGATGCGCACCGTGAGGGATTGCGTCTCTGGGCAAGCAGAGATTCCCAGTGCGGTTGTGCCTGTGAATAGGCTGCAGGGGGAAGGTGAAGACCAGCAACAGCTTTCAGGGCTGCCACCTTCCGTGTGGGACAAGGAGCCGGACGTTTGCCTTTTCGGGAACAGGCTCTGCCGAGGATGCGCACCGTGAGAGATTGCGTCTCTGGGCAAGCAGAGATCCCAAAACCTGTTGTGCCTGTGAATAGGCTGCAGGGGGAAGGTGAAGACCAGCAGCAGCTTTCCGGGCTGCCACCTTCCGTGTGGGACAAGGAGCTGGACGTTTGCCTTTTCGGGAACAGGCTCTGCCGAGGATGCGCACCGTGAGATGTTCCTTCTCTGGGCAAGCACAGATCCCAAAACGTGTTGTGCCTGTGAATAGGCTGCAGGGGGAAGGTGAAGACCAGCAACAGCTTTCCGGGCTGCCACCTTCCGTGTGGGACAAGGAGCCGGACGTTTGCCTTTTCGGGAACAGGCTCTGCCGAGGATGCGCACCGTGAGAGATTGCGTCTTTGGGAAAGCAGAGATCCGAAAACCTGTTGTGCCTGTGAATAGGCTGCAGGGGGAAGGTGAAGACCAGCAAGAGCTTTCAGGGCTGCCACCTTCCGTGTGGGACAAGGAGCCGGACGTTTGCCTTTTCGGGAACAGGCTCTGCCGAGGATGCGCACCGTGAGATGTTCCTTCTCTGGGCAAGCACAGATCCCAAAACCTGTTGTGCCTGTGAATAGGCTGCAGGGGGAAGGTGAAGACCAGCAGCAGCTTTCCGGGCTGCCACCTTCCGTGTGGGACAAGGAGCCGGACGTTTGCCTTTTCGGGAACAGGCTCTGTCGAGGATGCGCACCGTGAGATGTTCCTTCTCTGGGCAAGCAGAGATCCCAAAACCTGTTGTGCCTGTGAATAGGCTGCAGGGGGAAGGTGAAGACCAGCAAGAGCTTTCAGGGCTGCCACCTTCCGTGTGGGACAAGGAGCCGGACGTTTGCCTTTTCGGGAACAGGCTCTGCCGAGGATGCGCACCGTGAGAGATTGCGTCTCTGGGAAAGCAGAGATCCCCAAACCTGTTGTGCCTGTGAATAGGCTGCAGGGGGAAGGTGAAGACCAGCAGCAGCTTTCCGGGCTGCCACCTTCCGTGTGGGACAAGGAGCCGGACGTTTGCCTTTTCGGGAACAGGCTCTGCCGAGGATGCGCACCGTGAGAGATTGCGTCTTGGGGCAAGCACAGATCCCAAAACCTGTTGTGCCTGTGAATAGGCTGCACGGGGAAGGTGAAGACCAGCAAGAGCTTTCAGGGCTGCCACCTTCCGTGTGGGACAAGGAGCTGGACGTTTGCCTTTTCGGGAACAGGCTCTGCCGAGGATGCGCACCGTGAGATGTTCCTTCTCTGGGCAAGCACAGATCCCAAAACCTGTTGTGCCTGTGAATAGGCTGCAGGGGGAAGGTGAAGACCAGCAAGAGCTTTCCGGGCTGCCACCTTCCGTGTTGGACAAGGAGCCGGACGTTTGCCTTTTCGGGAACAGGCTCTGCCGAGGATGCGCACCGTGAGAGATTGCGTCTCTGGGAAAGCAGAGATTCCCAGTGCGGTTGTGCCTGTGAATAGGCTGCAGGGGGAAGGTGAAGACCAGCAAGAGCTTTCAGGGCTGCCACCTTCCGTGTGGGACAAGGAGCCGGACGTTTGCCTGTTCTGGAACAGGCTCTGCCGAGGATGCGCACCGTGAGAGATTGCGTCTCTGGGCAAGCAGAGATCCGAAAACCTGTTGTGCCTGTGAATAGGCTGCAGGGGGAAGGTGAAGACCAGCAAGAGCTTTCAGGGCTGCCACCTTCCGTGTGGGACAAGGAGCCGGACGTTTGCCTTTTCGGGAACAGGCTCTGCCGAGGATGCGCACCGTGAGAGATTGCGTCTTGGGGCAAGCACAGATCCCAAAACCTGTTGTGCCTGTGAATAGGCTGCAGGGGGAAGGTGAAGACCAGCAAGAGCTTTCAGGGCTGCCACCTTCCGTGTGGGACAAGAAGCTGGACGTTTGCCTTTTCGGGAACAGGCTCTGCCGAGGATGCGCACCGTGAGATGTTCCTTCTCTGGGCAAGCAGAGATCCCCAAACCTGTTGTGCCTGTGAATAGGCTGCAGGGGGAAGGTGAAGACCAGCAAGAGCTTTCAGGGCTGCCACCTTCCGTGTGGGACAAGGAGCCGGACGTTTGCCTTTTCGGGAACAGGCTCTGCCGAGGATGCGCACCGTGAGATGTTCCTTCTCTGGGCAAGCACAGATCCCAAAACCTGTTGTGCCTGTGAATAGGCTGCAGGGGGAAGGTGAAGACCAGCAAGAGCTTCCAGGGCTGCCACCTTCCGTGTGGGACAAGGAGCCGGACGTTTGCCTGTTCTGGAACAGGCTCTGCCGAGGATGCGCACCGTGAGAGATTGCGTCTTTGGGAAAGCAGAGATCCCCAAACCTGTTGTGCCTGTGAATAGGCTGCAGGGGGAAGGTGAAGACCAGCAACAGCTTTCAGGGCTGCCACCTTCCGTGTGGGACAAGGAGCCGGACGTTTGCCTTTTCGGGAACAGGCTCTGCCGAGGATGCGCACCGTGAGATGTTCCTTCTCTGGGCAAGCACAGATCCCAAAACCTGTTGTGCCTGTGAATAGGCTGCAGGGGGAAGGTGAAGACCAGCAAGAGCTTTCCGGGCTGCCACCTTCCGTGTGGGACAAGGAGCCGGACGTTTGCCTTTTCGGGAACAGGCTCTGCCGAGGATGCGCACCGTGAGAGATTGCGTCTCTGGGAAAGCAGAGATTCCCAGTGCGGTTGTGCCTGTGAATAGGCTGCAGGGGGAAGGTGAAGACCAGCAAGAGCTTTCCGGGCTGCCACCTTCCGTGTGGGACAAGGAGCCGGACGTTTGCCTTTTCGGGAACAGGCTCTGCCGAGGATGCGCACCGTGAGAGATTGCGTCTTTGGGAAAGCAGAGATCCGAAAACCTGTTGTGCCTGTGAATAGGCTGCAGGGGGAAGGTGAAGACCAGCAAGAGCTTTCAGGGCTGCCACCTTCCGTGTGGGACAAGGAGCCGGACGTTTGCCTTTTCGGGAACAGGCTCTGCCGAGGATGCGCACCGTGAGATGTTCCTTCTCTGGGCAAGCACAGATCCCAAAACCTGTTGTGCCTGTGAATAGGCTGCAGGGGGAAGGTGAAGACCAGCAAGAGCTTTCAGGGCTGCCACCTTCCGTGTGGGACAAGGAGCCGGACGTTTGCCTTTTTGGGAACAAGCTCTGCCGAGGATGCGCACCGTGAGATGTTCCTTCTCTGGGCAAGCAGAGATCCCCAAACCTGTTGTGCCTGTGAATAGGCTGCATGGGGAAGGTGAAGACCAGCAAGAGCTTTCCGGGCTGCCACCTTCCGTGTGGGACAAGGAGCCGGACGTTTGCCTTTTCGGGAACAGGCTCTGCCGAGGATGCGCACCGTGAGGGATTGCGTCTCTGGGAAAGCAGAGATCCCAAAACCTGTTGTGCCTGTGAATAGGCTGCAGGGGGAAGGTGAAGACCAGCAGCAGCTTTCCGGGCTGCCACCTTCCGTGTGGGACAAGGAGCCGGACGTTTGCCTTTTCGGGAACAGGCTCTGCCGAGGATGCGCACCGTGAGAGATTGCGTCTTGGGGCAAGCACAGATCCCAAAACCTGTTGTGCCTGTGAATAGGCTGCAGGGGGAAGGTGAAGACCAGCAAGAGCTTTCAGGGCTGCCACCTTCCGTGTGGGACAAGGAGCTGGACGTTTGCCTTTTCGGGAACAGGCTCTGCCGAGGATGCGCACCGTGAGATGTTCCTTCTCTGGGCAAGCACAGATCCCAAAACCTGTTGTGCCTGTGAATAGGCTGCAGGGGGAAGGTGAAGACCAGCAAGAGCTTTCAGGGCTGCCACCTTCCGTGTGGGACAAGGAGCCGGACGTTTGCCTTTTCGGGAACAGGCTCTGCCGAGGATGCGCACCGTGAGAGATTGCGTCTTTGGGAAAGCAGAGATCCGAAAACCTGTTGTGCCTGTGAATAGGCTGCAGGGGGAAGGTGAAGACCAGCAAGAGCTTTCAGGGCTGCCACCTTCCGTGTGGGACAAGGAGCCGGACGTTTGCCTTTTCGGGAACAGGCTCTGCCGAGGATGCGCACCGTGAGAGATTGCGTCTCTGGGAAAGCAGAGATCCCAAAACCTGTTGTGCCTGTGAATAGGCTGCAGGGGGAAGGTGAAGACCAGCAGCAGCTTTCCGGGCTGCCACCTTCCGTGTGGGACAAGGAGCCGGACGTTTGCCTTTTCGGGAACAGGCTCTGCCGAGGATGCGCACCGTGAGAGATTGCGTCTTGGGGCAAGCACAGATCCCAAAACCTGTTGTGCCTGTGAATAGGCTGCACGGGGAAGGTGAAGACCAGCAAGAGCTTTCAGGGCTGCCACCTTCCGTGTGGGACAAGGAGCTGGACGTTTGCCTTTTCGGGAACAGGCTCTGCCGAGGATGCGCACCGTGAGATGTTCCTTCTCTGGGCAAGCAGAGATCCCCAAACCTGTTGTGCCTGTGAATAGGCTGCAGGGGGAAGGTGAAGACCAGCAAGAGCTTTCAGGGCTGCCACCTTCCGTGTGGGACAAGGAGCCGGACGTTTGCCTTTTCGGGAACAGGCTCTGCCGAGGATGCGCACCGTGAGATGTTCCTTCTCTGGGAAAGCAGAGATCCCAAAACCTGTTGTGCCTGTGAATAGGCTGCAGGGGGAAGGTGAAGACCAGCAACAGCTTCCCGGGCTGCCACCTTCCGTGTGGGACAAGGAGCCGGACGTTTGCCTGTTCTGGAACAGGCTCTGCCGAGGATGCGCACCGTGAGAGATTGCGTCTCTGGGAAAGCAGAGATTCCCAGTGCGGTTGTGCCTGTGAATAGGCTGCAGGGGGAAGGTGAAGACCAGCAAGAGCTTTCAGGGCTGCCACCTTCCGTGTGGGACAAGGAGCCGGACGTTTGCCTTTTCGGGAACAGGCTCTGCCGAGGATTCGCACCTTGAGAGATTGCGTCTTTGGGAAAGCAGAGATCCCCAAACCTGTTGTGCCTGTGAATAGGCTGCAGGGGGAAGGTGAAGACCAGCAAGAGCTTTCCGGGCTGCCACCTTCCGTGTGGGACAAGGAGCCGGACGTTTGCCTTTTCGGGAACAAGCTCTGCCGAGGATGCGCACCGTGAGAGATTGCGTCTCTGGGAAAGCAGAGATTCCCAGTGCAGTTGTGCCTGTGAATAGGCTGCAGGGGGAAGGTGAAGACCAGCAAGAGCTTTCAGGGCTGCCACCTTCCGTGTGGGACAAGGAGCCGGACGTTTGCCTTTTTGGGAACAAGCTCTGCCGAGGATGCGCACCGTGAGATGTTCCTTCTCTGGGCAAGCACAGATCCCCAAACCTGTTGTGCCTGTGAATAGGCTGCAGGGGGAAGGTGAAGACCAGCAACAGCTTTCCGGGCTGCCATCTTCCGTGTGGGACAAGGAGCCGGACGTTTGCCTTTTCGGGAACAGGCTCTGCCGAGGATGCGCACCGTGAGAGATTGCGTCTCTGGGCAAGCAGAGATCCCCAAACCTGTTGTGCCTGTGAATAGGCTGCAGGGGGAAGGTGAAGACCAGCAAGAGCTTTCCGGGCTGCCACCTTCCGTGTTGGACAAGGAGCCGGACGTTTGCCTTTTCGGGAACAAGCTCTGCCGAGGATGCGCACCGTGAGAGATTGCGTCTCTGGGAAAGCAGAGATTCCCAGTGCGGTTGTGCCTGTGAATAGGCTGCAGGGGGAAGGTGAAGACCAGCAAGAGCTTTCCGGGCTGCCACCTTCCGTGTGGGACAAGGAGCCGGACGTTTGCCTGTTCTGGAACAGGCTCTGCCGAGGATGCGCACCGTGAGAGATTGCGTCTCTGGGCAAGCAGAGATCCGAAAACCTGTTGTGCCTGTGAATAGGCTGCAGGGGGAAGGTGAAGACCAGCAAGAGCTTTCAGGGCTGCCACCTTCCGTGTGGGACAAGGAGCCGGACGTTTGCCTTTTCGGGAACAGGCTCTGCCGAGGATGCGCACCGTGAGATGTTCCTTCTCTGGGCAAGCACAGATCCCAAAACCTGTTGTGCCTGTGAATAGGCTGCATGGGGAAGGTGAAGACCAGCAAGAGCTTTCCGGGCTGCCACCTTCCGTGTGGGACAAGGAGCCGGACGTTTGCCTTTTCGGGAACAGGCTCTGCCGAGGATGCGCACCGTGAGAGATTGCGTCTCTGGGAAAGCAGAGATTCCCAGTGCGGTTGTGCCTGTGAATAGGCTGCACGGGGAAGGTGAAGACCAGCAACAGCTTTCAGGGCTGCCACCTTCCGTGTGGGACAAGGAGCCGGACGTTTGCCTTTTCGGGAACAGGCTCTGCCGAGGATGCGCACCGTGAGAGATTGCGTCTCTGGGAAAGCAGAGATCCCAAAACCTGTTGTGCCTGTGAATAGGCTGCAGGGGGAAGGTGAAGACCAGCAAGAGCTTTCCGGGCTGCCACCTTCCGTGTGGGACAAGGAGCCGGACGTTTGCCTTTTCGGGAACAGGCTCTGCCGAGGATGCGCACCGTGAGATGTTCCTTCTCTGGGCAAGCAGAGATCCCAAAACCTGTTGTGCCTGTGAATAGGCTGCAGGGGGAAGGTGAAGACCAGCAAGAGCTTTCAGGGCTGCCACCTTCCGTGTGGGACAAGGAGCCGGACGTTTGCCTTTTCGGGAACAGGCTCTGCCGAGGATGCGCACCGTGAGAGATTGCGTCTCTGGGAAAGCAGAGATCCCCAAACCTGTTGTGCCTGTGAATAGGCTGCAGGGGGAAGGTGAAGACCAGCAGCAGCTTTCCGGGCTGCCACCTTCCGTGTGGGACAAGGAGCCGGACGTTTGCCTTTTCGGGAACAGGCTCTGCCGAGGATGCGCACCGTGAGAGATTGCGTCTTGGGGCAAGCACAGATCCCAAAACCTGTTGTGCCTGTGAATAGGCTGCACGGGGAAGGTGAAGACCAGCAAGAGCTTTCAGGGCTGCCACCTTCCGTGTGGGACAAGGAGCTGGACGTTTGCCTTTTCGGGAACAGGCTCTGCCGAGGATGCGCACCGTGAGATGTTCCTTCTCTGGGCAAGCACAGATCCCAAAACCTGTTGTGCCTGTGAATAGGCTGCAGGGGGAAGGTGAAGACCAGCAAGAGCTTTCCGGGCTGCCACCTTCCGTGTGGGACAAGGAGCCGGACGTTTGCCTTTTCGGGAACAGGCTCTGCCGAGGATGCGCACCGTGAGAGATTGCGTCTCTGGGAAAGCAGAGATTCCCAGTGCGGTTGTGCCTGTGAATAGGCTGCAGGGGGAAGGTGAAGACCAGCAACAGCTTTCAGGGCTGCCACCTTCCGTGTGGGACAAGGAGCCGGACGTTTGCCTTTTCGGGAACAGGCTCTGCCGAGGATGCGCACCGTGAGAGATTGCGTCTCTGGGCAAGCAGAGATCCCAAAACCTGTTGTGCCTGTGAATAGGCTGCAGGGGGAAGGTGAAGACCAGCAGCAGCTTTCCGGGCTGCCACCTTCCGTGTGGGACAAGGAGCCGGACGTTTGCCTTTTCGGGAACAGGCTCTGCCGAGGATGCGCACCGTGAGAGATTGCGTCTTGGGGCAAGCACAGATCCCAAAACCTGTTGTGCCTGTGAATAGGCTGCAGGGGGAAGGTGAAGACCAGCAAGAGCTTTCAGGGCTGCCACCTTCCGTGTGGGACAAGGAGCTGGACGTTTGCCTTTTCGGGAACAGGCTCTGCCGAGGATGCGCACCGTGAGATGTTCCTTCTCTGGGCAAGCAGAGATCCCCAAACCTGTTGTGCCTGTGAATAGGCTGCAGGGGGAAGGTGAAGACCAGCAAGAGCTTTCAGGGCTGCCACCTTCCGTGTGGGACAAGGAGCCGGACGTTTGCCTTTTCGGGAACAGGCTCTGCCGAGGATGCGCACCGTGAGATGTTCCTTCTCTGGGCAAGCAGAGATCCCAAAACCTGTTGTGCCTGTGAATAGGCTGCAGGGGGAAGGTGAAGACCAGCAACAGCTTTCAGGGCTGCCACCTTCCGTGTGGGACAAGGAGCCGGACGTTTGCCTGTTCTGGAACAGGCTCTGCCGAGGATGCGCACCGTGAGAGATTGCGTCTTTGGGAAAGCAGAGATCCCCAAACCTGTTGTGCCTGTGAATAGGCTGCAGGGGGAAGGTGAAGACCAGCAAGAGCTTTCCGGGCTGCCACCTTCCGTGTTGGACAAGGAGCCGGACGTTTGCCTTTTCGGGAACAGGCTCTGCCGAGGATGCGCACCGTGAGATGTTCCTTCTCTGGGCAAGCACAGATCCCAAAACCTGTTGTGCCTGTGAATAGGCTGCAGGGGGAAGGTGAAGACCAGCAAGAGCTTTCCGGGCTGCCACCTTCCGTGTGGGACAAGGAGCCGGACGTTTGCCTTTTCGGGAACAGGCTCTGCCGAGGATGCGCACCGTGAGGGATTGCGTCTTTGGGAAAGCAGAGATTCCCAGTGCGGTTGTGCCTGTGAATAGGCTGCAGGGGGAAGGTGAAGACCAGCAACAGCTTTCCGGGCTCCCACCTTCCGTGTGGGACAAGGAGCCGGACGTTTGCCTTTTCGGGAACAGGCTCTGCCGAGGATGCGCACCGTGAGAGATTGCGTCTTTGGGAAAGCAGAGATTCCCAGTGCGGTTGTGCCTGTGAATAGGCTGCAGGGGGAAGGTGAAGACCAGCAACAGCTTTCCGGGCTGCCACCTTCCGTGTGGGACAAGGAGCCGGACGTTTGCCTTTTCGGGAACAGGCTCTGCCGAGGATGCGCACCGTGAGATGTTCCTTCTCTGGGCAAGCAGAGATCCCAAAACCTGTTGTGCCTGTGAATAGGCTGCAGGGGGAAGGTGAAGACCAGCAAGAGCTTTCAGGGCTGCCACCTTCCGTGTGGGACAAGGAGCCGGACGTTTGCCTTTTCGGGAACAGGCTCTGCCGAGGATGCGCACCGTGAGATGTTCCTTCTCTGGGCAAGCAGAGATCCCAAAACCTGTTGTGCCTGTGAATAGGCTGCAGGGGGAAGGTGAAGACCAGCAAGAGCTTTCAGGGCTGCCACCTTCCGTGTGGGACAAGGAGCCGGACGTTTGCCTTTTCAGGAACAGGCTCTGCCGAGGATGCGCACCTTGAGAGATTGCGTCTTTGGGAAAGCAGAGATCCCCAAACCTGTTGTGCCTGTGAATAGGCTGCACGGGGAAGGTGAAGACCAGCAACAGCTTTCCGGGCTGCCACCTTCCGTGTGGGACAAGGAGCCGGACGTTTGCCTTTTCGGGAACAAGCTCTGCCGAGGATGCGCACCGTGAGAGATTGCGTCTCTGGGCAAGCAGAGATCCCCAAACCTGTTGTGCCTGTGAATAGGCTGCAGGGGGAAGGTGAAGACCAGCAAGAGCTTTCAGGGCTGCCACCTTCCGTGTGGGACAAGGAGCCGGACGTTTGCCTTTTCGGGAACAGGCTCTGCCGAGGATGCGCACCGTGAGATGTTCCTTCTCTGGGCAAGCACAGATCCCCAAACCTGTTGTGCCTGTGAATAGGCTGCAGGGGGAAGGTGAAGACCAGCAAGAGCTTTCAGGGCTGCCACCTTCCGTGTGGGACAAGGAGCCGGACGTTTGCCTTTTCGGGAACAGGCTCTGCCGAGGATGCGCACCGTGAGAGATTGCGTCTTGGGGCAAGCACAGATCCCAAAACCTGTTGTGCCTGTGAATAGGCTGCAGGGGGAAGGTGAAGACCAGCAAGAGCTTTCAGGGCTGCCACCTTCCGTGTTGGACAAGGAGCTGGACGTTTGCCTTTTCGGGAACAGGCTCTGCCGAGGATGCGCACCGTGAGATATTCCTTCTCTGGGGAAGCAGAGATCCCAAAACCTGTTGTGCCTGTGAATAGGCTGCAGGGGGAAGGTGAAGACCAGCAACAGCTTTCCGGGCTGCCACCTTCCGTGTGGGACAAGGAGCCGGACGTTTGCCTTTTCGGGAACAGGCTCTGCCGAGGATGCGCACCGTGAGATGTTCCTTCTCTGGGCAAGCAGAGATCCCAAAACCTGTTGTGCCTGTGAATAGGCTGCAGGGGGAAGGTGAAGACCAGCAACAGCTTTCCGGGCTGCCACCTTCCGTGTGGGACAAGGAGCCGGACGTTTGCCTTTTCGGGAACAGGCTCTGCCGAGGATGCGCACCGTGAGATGTTCCTTCTCTGGGCAAGCACAGATCCCCAAACCTGTTGTGCCTGTGAATAGGCTGCAGGGGGAAGGTGAAGACCAGCAAGAGCTTTCAGGGCTGCCACCTTCCGTGTGGGACAAGGAGCCGGACGTTTGCCTTTTCGGGAACAGGCTCTGCCGAGGATGCGCACCGTGAGATGTTCCTTCTCTGGGCAAGCAGAGATCCCAAAACCTGTTGTGCCTGTGAATAGGCTGCAGGGGGAAGGTGAAGACCAGCAAGAGCTTTCCGGGCTGCCACCTTCCGTGTGGGACAAGGAGCCGGACGTTTGCCTTTTCGGGAACAGGCTCTGCCGAGGATGCGCACCGTGAGAGATTGCGTCTTGGGGCAAGCACAGATCCCAAAACCTGTTGTGCCTGTGAATAGGCTGCAGGGGGAAGGTGAAGACCAGCAAGAGCTTTCCGGGCTGCCACCTTCCGTGTGGGACAAGGAGCCGGACGTTTGCCTTTTCGGGAACAGGCTCTGCCGAGGATGCGCACCGTGAGATGTTCCTTCTCTGGGCAAGCACAGATCCCAAAACCTGTTGTGCCTGTGAATAGGCTGCAGGGGGAAGGTGAAGACCAGCAAGAGCTTTCAGGGCTGCCACCTTCCGTGTGGGACAAGGAGCCGGACGTTTGCCTTTTCGGGAACAGGCTCTGCCGAGGATGCGCACCGTGAGAGATTGCGTCTCTGGGCAAGCAGAGATCCCAAAACCTGTTGTGCCTGTGAATAGGCTGCAGGGGGAAGGTGAAGACCAGCAAGAGCTTTCCGGGCTGCCACCTTCCGTGTTGGACAAGGAGCCGGACGTTTGCCTTTTCGGGAACAGGCTCTGCCGAGGATGCGCACCGTGAGAGATTGCGTCTCTGGGAAAGCAGAGATCCCAAAACCTGTTGTGCCTGTGAATAGGCTGCAGGGGGAAGGTGAAGACCAGCAAGAGCTTTCAGGGCTGCCACCTTCCGTGTGGGACAAGGAGCCGGACGTTTGCCTTTTCGGGAACAGGCTCTGCCGAGGATGCGCACCGTGAGAGATTGCGTCTCTGGGAAAGCAGAGATTCCCAGTGCGGTTGTGCCTGTGAATAGGCTGCACGGGGAAGGTGAAGACCAGCAACAGCTTTCCGGGCTGCCACCTTCCGTGTGGGACAAGGAGCCGGACGTTTGCCTTTTCGGGAACAGGCTCTGCCGAGGATGCGCACCGTGAGAGATTGCGTCTCTGGGAAAGCAGAGATCCCAAAACCTGTTGTGCCTGTGAATAGGCTGCAGGGGGAAGGTGAAGACCAGCAAGAGCTTTCCGGGCTGCCACCTTCCGTGTGGGACAAGGAGCCGGACGTTTGCCTTTTCGGGAACAGGCTCTGCCGAGGATGCGCACCATGAGAGATTGCGTCTTGGGGCAAGCACAGATGCCAAAACCTGTTGTGCCTGTGAAAAGGCTGCAGGGGGAAGGTGAAGACCAGCAACAGCTTTCAGGGCTGCCACCTTCCGTGTGGGACAGGGAGCCGGACGTTTGCCTTTTCGGGAACAGGCTCTGCCGAGGATGCGCACCGTGAGAGATTGCGTCTTGGGGCAAGCAGAGATCCCCAAACCTGTTGTGCCTGTGAATAGGCTGCACGGGGAAGGTGAAGACCAGCAAGAGCTTTCAGGGCTGCCACCTTCCGTGTGGGACAAGGAGCCGGACGTTTGCCTTTTCGGGAACAGGCTCTGCCGAGGATGCGCACCGTGAGGGATTGCGTCTTTGGGAAAGCAGAGATTCCCAGTGCGGTTGTGACTGTGAATAGGCTGCACGGGGAAGGTGAAGACCAGCAAGAGCTTTCCGGGCTGCCACCTTCCGTGTGGGACAAGGAGCCGGACGTTTGCCTTTTCGGGAACAGGCTCTGCCGAGGATGCGCACCGTGAGGGATTGCGTCTTTGGGAAAGCAGAGATTCCCAGTGCGGTTGTGCCTGTGAATAGGCTGCAGGGGGAAGGTGAAGACCAGCAAGAGCTTTCAGGGCTGCCACCTTCCGTGTGGGACAAGGAGCCGGACGTTTGCCTTTTCGGGAACAGGCTCTGCCGAGGATGCGCACCGTGAGATGTTCCTTCTCTGGGCAAGCAGAGATCCCCAAACCTGTTGTGCCTGTGAATAGGCTGCAGGGGGAAGGTGAAGACCAGCAAGAGCTTTCAGGGCTGCCACCTTCCGTGTGGGACAAGGAGCCGGACGTTTGCCTTTTCGGGAACAGGCTCTGCCGAGGATGCGCACCGTGAGAGATTGCGTCTCTGGGCAAGCAGAGATCCCAAAACCTGTTGTGCCTGTGAATAGGCTGCAGGGGGAAGGTGAAGACCAGCAAGAGCTTTCAGGGCTGCCACCTTCCGTGTGGGACAAGGAGCCGGACGTTTGCCTTTTCGGGAACAGGCTCTGCCGAGGATGCGCACCGTGAGATGTTCCTTCTCTGGGCAAGCAGAGATCCCAAAACCTGTTGTGCCTGTGAATAGGCTGCAGGGGGAAGGTGAAGACCAGCAAGAGCTTTCAGGGCTGCCACCTTCCGTGTGGGACAAGGAGCCGGACGTTTGCCTTTTTGGGAACAAGCTCTGCCGAGGATGCGCACCGTGACATGTTCCTTCTCTGGGCAAGCACAGATCCCAAAACCTGTTGTGCCTGTGAATAGGCTGCATGGGGAAGGTGAAGACCAGCAAGAGCTTTCCGGGCTGCCACCTTCCGTGTGGGACAAGGAGCCGGACGTTTGCCTTTTCGGGAACAGGCTCTGCCGAGGATGCGCACCGTGAGAGATTGCGTCTTTGGGAAAGCAGAGATTCCCAGTGCGGTTGTGCCTGTGAATAGGCTGCAGGGGGAAGGTGAAGACCAGCAAGAGCTTTCAGGGCTGCCACCTTCCGTGTGGGACAAGGAGCCGGACGTTTGCCTTTTCGGGAACAGGCTCTGCCGAGGATGCGCACCGTGAGATGTTCCTTCTCTGGGCAAGCACAGATCCCCAAAGCTGTTGTGCCTGTGAATAGGCTGCAGGGGGAAGGTGAAGACCAGCAAGAGCTTTCCGGGCTGCCACCTTCCGTGTGGGACAAGGAGCCGGACGTTTGCCTTTTCGGGAACAGGCTCTGCCGAGGATGCGCACCGTGAGAGATTGCGTCTCTGGGAAAGCACAGATCCCAAAACCTGTTGTGCCTGTGAATAGGCTGCAGGGGGAAGGTGAAGACCAGCAACAGCTTTCCGGGCTGCCACCTTCCGTGTGGGACAAGGAGCCGGACGTTTGCCTTTTCGGGAACAGGCTCTGCCGAGGATGCGCACCGTGAGATGTTCCTTCTCTGGGCAAGCACAGATCCCCAAACCTGTTGTGCCTGTGAATAGGCTGCAGGGGGAAGGTGAAGACCAGCAACAGCTTTCAGGGCTGCCACCTTCCGTGTGGGACAAGGAGCCGGACGTTTGCCTTTTCGGGAACAGGCTCTGCCGAGGATGCGCACCGTGAGATGTTCCTTCTCTGGGCAAGCACAGATCCCCAAACCTGTTGTGCCTGTGAATAGGCTGCAGGGGGAAGGTGAAGACCAGCAACAGCTTTCCGGGCTGCCACCTTCCATGTGGGACAAGGAGCCGGACGTTTGCCTTTTCGGGAACAGGCTCTGCCGAGGATGCGCACCGTGAGATGTTCCTTCTCTGGGCAAGCACAGATCCCAAAACCTGTTGTGCCTGTGAATAGGCTGCAGGGGGAAGGTGAAGACCAGCAAGAGCTTTCCGGGCTGCCACCTTCCGTGTGGGACAAGGAGCCGGACGTTTGCCTGTTCGGGAACAGGCTCTGCCGAGGATGCGCACCGTGAGATGTTCCTTCTCTGGGCAAGCAGAGATCCCCAAACCTGTTGTGCCTGTGAATAGGCTGCAGGGGGAAGGTGAAGACCAGCAAGAGCTTTCCGGGCTGCCACCTTCCGTGTGGGACAAGGAGCCGGACGTTTGCCTTTTCGGGAACAGGCTCTGCCGAGGATGCGCACCGTGAGATGTTCCTTCTCTGGGCAAGCAGAGATCCCCAAACCTGTTGTGCCTGTGAATAGGCTGCAGGGGGAAGGTGAAGACCAGCAAGAGCTTTCAGGGCTGCCACCTTCCGTGTGGGACAAGGAGCCGGACGTTTGCCTTTTCGGGAACAGGCTCTGCCGAGGATGCGCACCGTGAGATGTTCCTTCTCTGGGCAAGCACAGATCCCAAAACCTGTTGTGCCTGTGAATAGGCTGCAGGGGGAAGGTGAAGACCAGCAAGAGCTTTCCGGGCTGCCACCTTCCGTGTGGGACAAGGAGCCGGACGTTTGCCTTTTCGGGAACAGGCTCTGCCGAGGATGCGCACCGTGAGAGATTGCGTCTTGGGGCAAGCACAGATGCCAAAACCTGTTGTGCCTGTGAAAAGGCTGCAGGGGGAAGGTGAAGACCAGCAACAGCTTTCAGGGCTGCCACCTTCCGTGTGGGACAAGGAGCCGGACGTTTGCCTTTTCGGGAACAGGCTCTGCCGAGGATGCGCACCGTGAGATGTTCCTTCTCTGGGCAAGCACAGATCCCCAAACCTGTTGTGCCTGTGAATAGGCTGCAGGGGGAAGGTGAAGACCAGCAAGAGCTTTCAGGGCTGCCACCTTCCGTGTGGGACAAGGAGCCGGACGTTTGCCTTTTCGGGAACAGGCTCTGCCGAGGATGCGCACCGTGAGATGTTCCTTCTCTGGGCAAGCACAGATCCCCAAACCTGTTGTGCCTGTGAATAGGCTGCAGGGGGAAGGTGAAGACCAGCAAGAGCTTTCCGGGCTGCCACCTTCCGTGTGGGACAAGGAGCCGGACGTTTGCCTTTTCGGGAACAGGCTCTGCCGAGGATGCGCACCGTGAGAGATTGCGTCTTGGGGCAAGCACAGATCCCAAAACCTGTTGTGCCTGTGAATAGGCTGCAGGGGGAAGGTGAAGACCAGCAAGAGCTTTCCGGGCTGCCACCTTCCGTGTGGGACAAGGAGCCGGACGTTTGCCTTTTCGGGAACAGGCTCTGCCGAGGATGCGCACCGTGAGATGTTCCTTCTCTGGGCAAGCACAGATCCCAAAACCTGTTGTGCCTGTGAATAGGCTGCAGGGGGAAGGTGAAGACCAGCAAGAGCTTTCAGGGCTGCCACCTTCCGTGTGGGACAAGGAGCCGGACGTTTGCCTTTTCGGGAGCAGGCTCTGCCGAGGATGCGCACCGTGAGAGATTGCGTCTCTGGGCAAGCAGAGATCCCAAAACCTGTTGTGCCTGTGAATAGGCTGCAGGGGGAAGGTGAAGACCAGCAAGAGCTTTCAGGGCTGCCACCTTCCGTGTGGGACAAGGAGCCGGACGTTTGCCTTTTCGGGAACAGGCTCTGCCGAGGATGCGCACCGTGAGATGTTCCTTCTCTGGGCAAGCAGAGATTCCCAGTGCGGTTGTGCCTGTGAATAGGCTGCAGGGGGAAGGTGAAGACCAGCAAGAGCTTTCAGGGCTGCCACCTTCCGTGTGGGACAAGGAGCCGGACGTTTGCCTTTTCGGGAACAGGCTCTGCCGAGGATGCGCACCGTGAGAGATTGCGTCTCTGGGCAAGCAGAGATCCCAAAACCTGTTGTGCCTGTGAATAGGCTGCAGGGGGAAGGTGAAGACCAGCAAGAGCTTTCCGGGCTGCCACCTTCCGTGTTGGACAAGGAGCCGGACGTTTGCCTTTTCGGGAACAGGCTCTGCCGAGGATGCGCACCGTGAGAGATTGCGTCTCTGGGAAAGCAGAGATCCCAAAACCTGTTGTGCCTGTGAATAGGCTGCAGGGGGAAGGTGAAGACCAGCAAGAGCTTTCAGGGCTGCCACCTTCCGTGTGGGACAAGGAGCCGGACGTTTGCCTTTTCGGGAACAGGCTCTGCCGAGGATGCGCACCGTGAGAGATTGCGTCTCTGGGAAAGCAGAGATTCGCAGTGCGGTTGTGCCTGTGAATAGGCTGCACGGGGAAGGTGAAGACCAGCAAGAGCTTTCCGGGCTGCCACCTTCCGTGTGGGACAAGGAGCCGGACGTTTGCCTTTTCGGGAACAGGCTCTGCCGAGGATGCGCACCGTGAGAGATTGCGTCTCTGGGAAAGCAGAGATCCCAAAACCTGTTGTGCCTGTGAATAGGCTGCAGGGGGAAGGTGAAGACCAGCAAGAGCTTTCCGGGCTGCCACCTTCCGTGTGGGACAAGGAGCCGGACGTTTGCCTTTTCGGGAACAGGCTCTGCCGAGGATGCGCACCATGAGAGATTGCGTCTTGGGGCAAGCACAGATGCCAAAACCTGTTGTGCCTGTGAAAAGGCTGCAGGGGGAAGGTGAAGACCAGCAACAGCTTTCAGGGCTGCCACCTTCCGTGTGGGACAGGGAGCCGGACGTTTGCCTTTTCGGGAACAGGCTCTGCCGAGGATGCGCACCGTGAGAGATTGCGTCTTGGGGCAAGCACAGATCCCAAAACCTGTTGTGCCTGTGAATAGGCTGCACGGGGAAGGTGAAGACCAGCAAGAGCTTTCAGGGCTGCCACCTTCCGTGTGGGACAAGGAGCCGGACGTTTGCCTTTTCGGGAACAGGCTCTGCCGAGGATGCGCACCGTGAGGGATTGCGTCTTTGGGAAAGCAGAGATTCCCAGTGCGGTTGTGACTGTGAATAGGCTGCACGGGGAAGGTGAAGACCAGCAACAGCTTTCCGGGCTGCCACCTTCCGTGTGGGACAAGGAGCCGGACGTTTGCCTTTTCGGGAACAGGCTCTGCCGAGGATGCGCACCGTGAGGGATTGCGTCTTTGGGAAAGCAGAGATTCCCAGTGCGGTTGTGCCTGTGAATAGGCTGCAGGGGGAAGGTGAAGACCAGCAAGAGCTTTCAGGGCTGCCACCTTCCGTGTGGGACAAGGAGCCGGACGTTTGCATTTTCGGGAACAGGCTCTGCCGAGGATGCGCACCGTGAGATGTTCCTTCTCTGGGCAAGCACAGATCCCAAAACCTGTTGTGCCTGTGAATAGGCTGCAGGGGGAAGGTGAAGACCAGCAAGAGCTTTCAGGGCTGCCACCTTCCGTGTGGGACAAGGAGCCGGACGTTTGCCTTTTCGGGAACAAGCTCTGCCGAGGATGCGCACCGTGAGAGATTGCGTCTCTGGGCAAGCAGAGATCCCCAAACCTGTTGTGCCTGTGAATAGGCTGCAGGGGGAAGGTGAAGACCAGCAAGAGCTTTCAGGGCTGCCACCTTCCGTGTGGGACAAGGAGCCGGACGTTTGCCTTTTCGGGAACAGGCTCTGCCGAGGATGCGCACCGTGAGATGTTCCTTCTCTGGGCAAGCACAGATCCCCAAACCTGTTGTGCCTGTGAATAGGCTGCAGGGGGAAGGTGAAGACCAGCAAGAGCTTTCAGGGCTGCCACCTTCCGTGTGGGACAAGGAGCCGGACGTTTGCCTTTTCGGGAACAGGCTCTGCCGAGGATGCGCACCGTGAGAGATTGCGTCTTGGGGCAAGCACAGATCCCAAAACCTGTTGTGCCTGTGAATAGGCTGCAGGGGGAAGGTGAAGACCAGCAAGAGCTTTCAGGGCTGCCACCTTCCGTGTTGGACAAGGAGCTGGACGTTTGCCTTTTCGGGAACAGGCTCTGCCGAGGATGCGCACCGTGAGATATTCCTTCTCTGGGGAAGCAGAGATCCCAAAACCTGTTGTGCCTGTGAATAGGCTGCAGGGGGAAGGTGAAGACCAGCAACAGCTTTCCGGGCTGCCACCTTCCGTGTGGGACAAGGAGCCGGACGTTTGCCTTTTCGGGAACAGGCTCTGCCGAGGATGCGCACCGTGAGATGTTCCTTCTCTGGGCAAGCAGAGATCCCAAAACCTGTTGTGCCTGTGAATAGGCTGCAGGGGGAAGGTGAAGACCAGCAACAGCTTTCCGGGCTGCCACCTTCCGTGTGGGACAAGGAGCCGGACGTTTGCCTTTTCGGGAACAGGCTCTGCCGAGGATGCGCACCGTGAGATGTTCCTTCTCTGGGCAAGCACAGATCCCCAAACCTGTTGTGCCTGTGAATAGGCTGCAGGGGGAAGGTGAAGACCAGCAAGAGCTTTCAGGGCTGCCACCTTCCGTGTGGGACAAGGAGCCGGACGTTTGCCTTTTCGGGAACAGGCTCTGCCGAGGATGCGCACCGTGAGATGTTCCTTCTCTGGGCAAGCAGAGATCCCAAAACCTGTTGTGCCTGTGAATAGGCTGCAGGGGGAAGGTGAAGACCAGCAAGAGCTTTCCGGGCTGCCACCTTCCGTGTGGGACAAGGAGCCGGACGTTTGCCTTTTCGGGAACAGGCTCTGCCGAGGATGCGCACCGTGAGAGATTGCGTCTTGGGGCAAGCACAGATCCCAAAACCTGTTGTGCCTGTGAATAGGCTGCAGGGGGAAGGTGAAGACCAGCAAGAGCTTTCCGGGCTGCCACCTTCCGTGTGGGACAAGGAGCCGGACGTTTGCCTTTTCGGGAACAGGCTCTGCCGAGGATGCGCACCGTGAGATGTTCCTTCTCTGGGCAAGCACAGATCCCAAAACCTGTTGTGCCTGTGAATAGGCTGCAGGGGGAAGGTGAAGACCAGCAAGAGCTTTCAGGGCTGCCACCTTCCGTGTGGGACAAGGAGCCGGACGTTTGCCTTTTCGGGAACAGGCTCTGCCGAGGATGCGCACCGTGAGAGATTGCGTCTCTGGGCAAGCAGAGATCCCAAAACCTGTTGTGCCTGTGAATAGGCTGCAGGGGGAAGGTGAAGACCAGCAAGAGCTTTCCGGGCTGCCACCTTCCGTGTTGGACAAGGAGCCGGACGTTTGCCTTTTCGGGAACAGGCTCTGCCGAGGATGCGCACCGTGAGAGATTGCGTCTCTGGGAAAGCAGAGATCCCAAAACCTGTTGTGCCTGTGAATAGGCTGCAGGGGGAAGGTGAAGACCAGCAAGAGCTTTCAGGGCTGCCACCTTCCGTGTGGGACAAGGAGCCGGACGTTTGCCTTTTCGGGAACAGGCTCTGCCGAGGATGCGCACCGTGAGAGATTGCGTCTCTGGGAAAGCAGAGATTCCCAGTGCGGTTGTGCCTGTGAATAGGCTGCACGGGGAAGGTGAAGACCAGCAACAGCTTTCCGGGCTGCCACCTTCCGTGTGGGACAAGGAGCCGGACGTTTGCCTTTTCGGGAACAGGCTCTGCCGAGGATGCGCACCGTGAGAGATTGCGTCTCTGGGAAAGCAGAGATCCCAAAACCTGTTGTGCCTGTGAATAGGCTGCAGGGGGAAGGTGAAGACCAGCAAGAGCTTTCCGGGCTGCCACCTTCCGTGTGGGACAAGGAGCCGGACGTTTGCCTTTTCGGGAACAGGCTCTGCCGAGGATGCGCACCATGAGAGATTGCGTCTTGGGGCAAGCACAGATGCCAAAACCTGTTGTGCCTGTGAAAAGGCTGCAGGGGGAAGGTGAAGACCAGCAACAGCTTTCAGGGCTGCCACCTTCCGTGTGGGACAGGGAGCCGGACGTTTGCCTTTTCGGGAACAGGCTCTGCCGAGGATGCGCACCGTGAGAGATTGCGTCTTGGGGCAAGCACAGATCCCAAAACCTGTTGTGCCTGTGAATAGGCTGCACGGGGAAGGTGAAGACCAGCAAGAGCTTTCAGGGCTGCCACCTTCCGTGTGGGACAAGGAGCCGGACGTTTGCCTTTTCGGGAACAGGCTCTGCCGAGGATGCGCACCGTGAGGGATTGCGTCTTTGGGAAAGCAGAGATTCCCAGTGCGGTTGTGACTGTGAATAGGCTGCACGGGGAAGGTGAAGACCAGCAAGAGCTTTCCGGGCTGCCACCTTCCGTGTGGGACAAGGAGCCGGACGTTTGCCTTTTCGGGAACAGGCTCTGCCGAGGATGCGCACCGTGAGGGATTGCGTCTTTGGGAAAGCAGAGATTCCCAGTGCGGTTGTGCCTGTGAATAGGCTGCAGGGGGAAGGTGAAGACCAGCAAGAGCTTTCAGGGCTGCCACCTTCCGTGTGGGACAAGGAGCCGGACGTTTGCCTTTTCGGGAACAGGCTCTGCCGAGGATGCGCACCGTGAGATGTTCCTTCTCTGGGCAAGCAGAGATCCCCAAACCTGTTGTGCCTGTGAATAGGCTGCAGGGGGAAGGTGAAGACCAGCAAGAGCTTTCAGGGCTGCCACCTTCCGTGTGGGACAAGGAGCCGGACGTTTGCCTTTTCGGGAACAGGCTCTGCCGAGGATGCGCACCGTGAGAGATTGCGTCTCTGGGCAAGCAGAGATCCCAAAACCTGTTGTGCCTGTGAATAGGCTGCAGGGGGAAGGTGAAGACCAGCAAGAGCTTTCAGGGCTGCCACCTTCCGTGTGGGACAAGGAGCCGGACGTTTGCCTTTTCGGGAACAGGCTCTGCCGAGGATGCGCACCGTGAGATGTTCCTTCTCTGGGCAAGCAGAGATCCCAAAACCTGTTGTGCCTGTGAATAGGCTGCAGGGGGAAGGTGAAGACCAGCAAGAGCTTTCAGGGCTGCCACCTTCCGTGTGGGACAAGGAGCCGGACGTTTGCCTTTTTGGGAACAAGCTCTGCCGAGGATGCGCACCGTGACATGTTCCTTCTCTGGGCAAGCACAGATCCCAAAACCTGTTGTGCCTGTGAATAGGCTGCATGGGGAAGGTGAAGACCAGCAAGAGCTTTCCGGGCTGCCACCTTCCGTGTGGGACAAGGAGCCGGACGTTTGCCTTTTCGGGAACAGGCTCTGCCGAGGATGCGCACCGTGAGAGATTGCGTCTTTGGGAAAGCAGAGATTCCCAGTGCGGTTGTGCCTGTGAATAGGCTGCAGGGGGAAGGTGAAGACCAGCAAGAGCTTTCCGGGCTGCCACCTTCCGTGTGGGACAAGGAGCCGGACGTTTGCCTTTTCGGGAACAGGCTCTGCCGAGGATGCGCACCGTGAGATGTTCCTTCTCTGGGCAAGCACAGATCCCCAAAGCTGTTGTGCCTGTGAATAGGCTGCAGGGGGAAGGTGAAGACCAGCAAGAGCTTTCCGGGCTGCCACCTTCCGTGTGGGACAAGGAGCCGGACGTTTGCCTTTTCGGGAACAGGCTCTGCCGAGGATGCGCACCGTGAGAGATTGCGTCTCTGGGAAAGCACAGATCCCAAAACCTGTTGTGCCTGTGAATAGGCTGCAGGGGGAAGGTGAAGACCAGCAACAGCTTTCCGGGCTGCCACCTTCCGTGTGGGACAAGGAGCCGGACGTTTGCCTTTTCGGGAACAGGCTCTGCCGAGGATGCGCACCGTGAGATGTTCCTTCTCTGGGCAAGCACAGATCCCCAAACCTGTTGTGCCTGTGAATAGGCTGCAGGGGGAAGGTGAAGACCAGCAAGAGCTTTCAGGGCTGCCACCTTCCGTGTGGGACAAGGAGCCGGACGTTTGCCTTTTCGGGAACAGGCTCTGCCGAGGATGCGCACCGTGAGATGTTCCTTCTCTGGGCAAGCACAGATCCCCAAACCTGTTGTGCCTGTGAATAGGCTGCAGGGGGAAGGTGAAGACCAGCAACAGCTTTCCGGGCTGCCACCTTCCATGTGGGACAAGGAGCCGGACGTTTGCCTTTTCGGGAACAGGCTCTGCCGAGGATGCGCACCGTGAGATGTTCCTTCTCTGGGCAAGCACAGATCCCAAAACCTGTTGTGCCTGTGAATAGGCTGCAGGGGGAAGGTGAAGACCAGCAAGAGCTTTCCGGGCTGCCACCTTCCGTGTGGGACAAGGAGCCGGACGTTTGCCTGTTCGGGAACAGGCTCTGCCGAGGATGCGCACCGTGAGATGTTCCTTCTCTGGGCAAGCAGAGATCCCCAAACCTGTTGTGCCTGTGAATAGGCTGCAGGGGGAAGGTGAAGACCAGCAAGAGCTTTCCGGGCTGCCACCTTCCGTGTGGGACAAGGAGCCGGACGTTTGCCTTTTCGGGAACAGGCTCTGCCGAGGATGCGCACCGTGAGATGTTCCTTCTCTGGGCAAGCAGAGATCCCCAAACCTGTTGTGCCTGTGAATAGGCTGCAGGGGGAAGGTGAAGACCAGCAAGAGCTTTCAGGGCTGCCACCTTCCGTGTGGGACAAGGAGCCGGACGTTTGCCTTTTCGGGAACAGGCTCTGCCGAGGATGCGCACCGTGAGATGTTCCTTCTCTGGGCAAGCACAGATCCCAAAACCTGTTGTGCCTGTGAATAGGCTGCAGGGGGAAGGTGAAGACCAGCAAGAGCTTTCCGGGCTGCCACCTTCCGTGTGGGACAAGGAGCCGGACGTTTGCCTTTTCGGGAACAGGCTCTGCCGAGGATGCGCACCGTGAGAGATTGCGTCTTGGGGCAAGCACAGATGCCAAAACCTGTTGTGCCTGTGAAAAGGCTGCAGGGGGAAGGTGAAGACCAGCAACAGCTTTCAGGGCTGCCACCTTCCGTGTGGGACAAGGAGCCGGACGTTTGCCTTTTCGGGAACAGGCTCTGCCGAGGATGCGCACCGTGAGATGTTCCTTCTCTGGGCAAGCACAGATCCCCAAACCTGTTGTGCCTGTGAATAGGCTGCAGGGGGAAGGTGAAGACCAGCAAGAGCTTTCAGGGCTGCCACCTTCCGTGTGGGACAAGGAGCCGGACGTTTGCCTTTTCGGGAACAGGCTCTGCCGAGGATGCGCACCGTGAGATGTTCCTTCTCTGGGCAAGCACAGATCCCCAAACCTGTTGTGCCTGTGAATAGGCTGCAGGGGGAAGGTGAAGACCAGCAAGAGCTTTCCGGGCTGCCACCTTCCGTGTGGGACAAGGAGCCGGACGTTTGCCTTTTCGGGAACAGGCTCTGCCGAGGATGCGCACCGTGAGAGATTGCGTCTTGGGGCAAGCACAGATCCCAAAACCTGTTGTGCCTGTGAATAGGCTGCAGGGGGAAGGTGAAGACCAGCAAGAGCTTTCCGGGCTGCCACCTTCCGTGTGGGACAAGGAGCCGGACGTTTGCCTTTTCGGGAACAGGCTCTGCCGAGGATGCGCACCGTGAGATGTTCCTTCTCTGGGCAAGCACAGATCCCAAAACCTGTTGTGCCTGTGAATAGGCTGCAGGGGGAAGGTGAAGACCAGCAAGAGCTTTCAGGGCTGCCACCTTCCGTGTGGGACAAGGAGCCGGACGTTTGCCTTTTCGGGAACAGGCTCTGCCGAGGATGCGCACCGTGAGAGATTGCGTCTCTGGGCAAGCAGAGATCCCAAAACCTGTTGTGCCTGTGAATAGGCTGCAGGGGGAAGGTGAAGACCAGCAAGAGCTTTCAGGGCTGCCACCTTCCGTGTGGGACAAGGAGCCGGACGTTTGCCTTTTCGGGAACAGGCTCTGCCGAGGATGCGCACCGTGAGAGATTGCGTCTCTGGGAAAGCAGAGATTCCCAGTGCGGTTGTGCCTGTGAATAGGCTGCAGGGGGAAGGTGAAGACCAGCAAGAGCTTTCAGGGCTGCCACCTTCCGTGTGGGACAAGGAGCCGGACGTTTGCCTTTTCGGGAACAGGCTCTGCCGAGGATGCGCACCGTGAGAGATTGCGTCTCTGGGCAAGCAGAGATCCCAAAACCTGTTGTGCCTGTGAATAGGCTGCAGGGGGAAGGTGAAGACCAGCAAGAGCTTTCCGGGCTGCCACCTTCCGTGTTGGACAAGGAGCCGGACGTTTGCCTTTTCGGGAACAGGCTCTGCCGAGGATGCGCACCGTGAGAGATTGCGTCTCTGGGAAAGCAGAGATCCCAAAACCTGTTGTGCCTGTGAATAGGCTGCAGGGGGAAGGTGAAGACCAGCAAGAGCTTTCAGGGCTGCCACCTTCCGTGTGGGACAAGGAGCCGGACGTTTGCCTTTTCGGGAACAGGCTCTGCCGAGGATGCGCACCGTGAGAGATTGCGTCTCTGGGAAAGCAGAGATTCGCAGTGCGGTTGTGCCTGTGAATAGGCTGCACGGGGAAGGTGAAGACCAGCAAGAGCTTTCCGGGCTGCCACCTTCCGTGTGGGACAAGGAGCCGGACGTTTGCCTTTTCGGGAACAGGCTCTGCCGAGGATGCGCACCGTGAGAGATTGCGTCTCTGGGAAAGCAGAGATCCCAAAACCTGTTGTGCCTGTGAATAGGCTGCAGGGGGAAGGTGAAGACCAGCAAGAGCTTTCCGGGCTGCCACCTTCCGTGTGGGACAAGGAGCCGGACGTTTGCCTTTTCGGGAACAGGCTCTGCCGAGGATGCGCACCATGAGAGATTGCGTCTTGGGGCAAGCACAGATGCCAAAACCTGTTGTGCCTGTGAAAAGGCTGCAGGGGGAAGGTGAAGACCAGCAACAGCTTTCAGGGCTGCCACCTTCCGTGTGGGACAGGGAGCCGGACGTTTGCCTTTTCGGGAACAGGCTCTGCCGAGGATGCGCACCGTGAGAGATTGCGTCTTGGGGCAAGCACAGATCCCAAAACCTGTTGTGCCTGTGAATAGGCTGCACGGGGAAGGTGAAGACCAGCAAGAGCTTTCAGGGCTGCCACCTTCCGTGTGGGACAAGGAGCCGGACGTTTGCCTTTTCGGGAACAGGCTCTGCCGAGGATGCGCACCGTGAGGGATTGCGTCTTTGGGAAAGCAGAGATTCCCAGTGCGGTTGTGACTGTGAATAGGCTGCACGGGGGAAGGTGAAGACCAGCAAGAGCTTTCAGGGCTGCCACCTTCCGTGTGGGACAAGGAGCCGGACGTTTGCCTTTTCGGGAACAGGCTCTGCCGAGGATGCGCACCGTGAGGGATTGCGTCTTTGGGAAAGCAGAGATTCCCAGTGCGGTTGTGCCTGTGAATAGGCTGCAGGGGGAAGGTGAAGACCAGCAAGAGCTTTCAGGGCTGCCACCTTCCGTGTGGGACAAGGAGCCGGACGTTTGCATTTTCGGGAACAGGCTCTGCCGAGGATGCGCACCGTGAGATGTTCCTTCTCTGGGCAAGCACAGATCCCAAAACCTGTTGTGCCTGTGAATAGGCTGCAGGGGGAAGGTGAAGACCAGCAAGAGCTTTCAGGGCTGCCACCTTCCGTGTGGGACAAGGAGCCGGACGTTTGCCTTTTCGGGAACAGGCTCTGCCGAGGATGCGCACCGTGAGAGATTGCGTCTCTGGGCAAGCAGAGATCCCAAAATCTGTTGTGCCTGTGAATAGGCTGCAGGGGGAAGGTGAAGACCAGCAAGAGCTTTCAGGGCTGCCACCTTCCGTGTGGGACAAGGAGCCGGACGTTTGCCTTTTCGGGAACAGGCTCTGCCGAGGATGCGCACCGTGAGATGTTCCTTCTCTGGGCAAGCACAGATCCCAAAACCTGTTGTGCCTGTGAATAGGCTGCAGGGGGAAGGTGAAGACCAGCAAGAGCTTTCAGGGCTGCCACCTTCCGTGTGGGACAAGGAGCCGGACGTTTGCCTTTTCGGGAACAGGCTCTGCCGAGGATGCGCACCGTGAGAGATTGCGTCTCTGGGAAAGCACAGATCCCAAAACCTGTTGTGCCTGTGAATAGGCTGCAGGGGGAAGGTGAAGACCAGCAACAGCTTTCCGGGCTGCCACCTTCCGTGTGGGACAAGGAGCCGGACGTTTGCCTTTTCGGGAACAGGCTCTGCCGAGGATGCGCACCGTGAGAGATTGCGTCTCTGGGAAAGCAGAGATTCGCAGTGCGGTTGTGCCTGTGAATAGGCTGCAGGGGGAAGGTGAAGACCAGCAACAGCTTTCCGGGCTGCCACCTTCCGTGTGGGACAAGGAGCCGGACGTTTGCCTTTTCGGGAACAGGCTCTGCCGAGGGTGCGCACCGTGAGAGATTGCGTCTCTGGGAAAGCAGAGATCCCAAAACCTGTTGTGCCTGTGAATAGGCTGCAGGGGGAAGGTGAAGACCAGCAAGAGCTTTCAGGGCTGCCACCTTCCGTGTGGGACAAGGAGCCGGACGTTTGCCTTTTCGGGAACAGGCTCTGCCGAGGATGCGCACCGTGAGAGATTGCGTCTTGGGGCAAGCACAGATCCCAAAACCTGTTGTGCCTGTGAATAGGCTGCAGGGGGAAGGTGAAGACCAGCAAGAGCTTTCAGGGCTGCCACCTTCCGTGTGGGACAAGGAGCCGGACGTTTGCCTTTTCGGGAACAGGCTCTGCCGAGGATGCGCACCGTGAGAGATTGCGTCTCTGGGAAAGCAGAGATTCCCAGTGCGGTTGTGCCTGTGAATAGGCTGCACGGGGAAGGTGAAGACCAGCAACAGCTTTCAGGGCTGCCACCTTCCGTGTGGGACAAGGAGCCGGACGTTTGCCTGTTCTGGAACAGGCTCTGCCGAGGATGCGCACCATGAGAGATTGCGTCTTGGGGCAAGCACAGATGCCAAAACCTGTTGTGCCTGTGAATAGGCTGCAGGGGGAAGGTGAAGACCAGCAAGAGCTCTCAGGGCTGCCACCTTCCGTGTGGGACAAGGAGCCGGACGTTTGCCTTTTCGGGAACAGGCTCTGCCGAGGATGCGCACCGTGAGAGATTGCGTCTTGGGGCAAGCACAGATCCCAAAACCTGTTGTGCCTGTGAATAGGCTGCACGGGGAAGGTGAAGACCAGCAAGAGCTTTCCGGGCTGCCACCTTCCGTGTGGGACAAGGAGCCGGACGTTTGCCTTTTCGGGAACAGGCTCTGCCGAGGATGCGCACCGTGAGGGATTGCGTCTTTGGGAAAGCAGAGATTCCCAGTGCGGTTGTGACTGTGAATAGGCTGCACGGGGAAGGTGAAGACCAGCAAGAGCTTTCAGGGCTGCCACCTTCCGTGTGGGACAAGGAGCCGGACGTTTGCCTTTTCGGGAACAGGCTCTGCCGAGGATGCGCACCATGAGAGATTGCGTCTTGGGGCAAGCACAGATGCCAAAACCTGTTGTGCCTGTGAATAGGCTGCAGGGGGAAGGTGAAGACCAGCAAGAGCTCTCAGGGCTGCCTCCTTCCTTGTGGGACAAGGAGCCGGACGTTTGCCTTTTCGGGAACAGGCTCTGCCGAGGATGCGCACCGTGAGAGATTGCGTCTTGGGGCAAGCACAGATCCCAAAACCTGTTGTGCCTGTGAATAGGCTGCACGGGGAAGGTGAAGACCAGCAAGAGCTTTCCGGGCTGCCACCTTCCGTGTGGGACAAGGAGCCGGACGTTTGCCTTTTCGGGAACAGGCTCTGCCGAGGATGCGCACCGTGAGGGATTGCGTCTTTGGGAAAGCAGAGATTCCCAGTGCGGTTGTGACTGTGAATAGGCTGCACGGGGAAGGTGAAGACCAGCAAGAGCTTTCAGGGCTGCCACCTTCCGTGTGGGACAAGGAGCCGGACGTTTGCCTTTTCGGGAACAGGCTCTGCCGAGGATGCGCACCATGAGAGATTGCGTCTTTGGGAAAGCAGAGATTCCCAGTGCGGTTGTGCCTGTGAATAGGCTGCAGGGGGAAGGTGAAGACCAGCAAGAGCTTTCCGGGCTGCCACCTTCCGTGTGGGACAAGGAGCCGGACGTTTGCCTTTTCGGGAACAGGCTCTGCCGAGGATGCGCACCGTGAGATGTTCCTTCTCTGGGCAAGCACAGATCCCAAAACCTGTTGTGCCTGTGAATAGGCTGCAGGGGGAAGGTGAAGACCAGCAACAGCTTTCAGGGCTGCCACCTTCCGTGTGGGACAAGGAGCCGGACGTTTGCCTTTTCGGGAACAGGCTCTGCCGAGGATGCGCACCGTGAGAGATTGCGTCTTGGGGCAAGCACAGATCCCAAAACCTGTTGTGCCTGTGAATAGGCTGCACGGGGAAGGTGAAGACCAGCAACAGCTTTCAGGGCTGCCACCTTCCGTGTGGGACAAGGAGCCGGACGTTTGCCTTTTCGGGAACAGGCTCTGCCGAGGATGCGCACCGTGAGGGATTGCGTCTTTGGGAAAGCAGAGATCCCAAAACCTGTTGTGCCTGTGAATAGGCTGCAGGGGGAAGGTGAAGACCAGCAAGAGCTTTCAGGGCTGCCACCTTCCGTGTGGGACAAGGAGCCGGACGTTTGCCTTTTCGGGAACAGGCTCTGCCGAGGATGCGCACCGTGAGATGTTCCTTCTCTGGGCAAGCACAGATCCCAAAACCTGTTGTGCCTGTGAATAGGCTGCAGGGGGAAGGTGAAGACCAGCAACAGCTTTCAGGGCTGCCACCTTCCGTGTGGGACAAGGAGCCGGACGTTTGCCTTTTCGGGAACAAGCTCTGCCGAGGATGCGCACCGTGAGATGTTCCTTCTCTGGGCAAGCACAGATCCCAAAACCTGTTGTGCCTGTGAATAGGCTGCAGGGGGAAGGTGAAGACCAGCAAGAGCTTTCCGGGCTGCCACCTTCCGTGTGGGACAAGGAGCCGGACGTTTGCCTTTTCGGGAACAGGCTCTGCCGAGGATGCGCACCGTGAGGGACTGCGTCTTTGGGAAAGCAGAGATTCCCAGTGCGGTTGTGCCTGTGAATAGGCTGCAGGGGGAAGGTGAAGACCAGCAACAGCTTTCCGGGCTGCCACCTTCCGTGTGGGACAAGGAGCCGGACGTTTGCCTTTTCGGGAACAGGCTCTGCCGAGGATGCGCACCGTGAGAGATTGCGTCTCTGGGAAAGCAGAGATCCCAAAACCTGTTGTGCCTGTGAATAGGCTGCAGGGGGAAGGTGAAGACCAGCAAGAGCTTTCAGGGCTGCCACCTTCCGTGTGGGACAAGGAGCCGGACGTTTGCCTTTTCGGGAACAGGCTCTGCCGAGGATGCGCACCGTGAGAGATTGCGTCTTGGGGCAAGCAGAGATCCCAAAACCTGTTGTGCCTGTGAATAGGCTGCAGGGGGAAGGTGAAGACCAGCAAGAGCTTTCAGGGCTGCCACCTTCCGTGTGGGACAAGGAGCCGGACGTTTGCCTTTTCGGGAACAGGCTCTGCCGAGGATGCGCACCGTGAGAGATTGCGTCTTGGGGCAAGCAGAGATCCCAAAACCTGTTGTGCCTGTGAATAGGCTGCAGGGGGAAGGTGAAGACCAGCAACAGCTTTCAGGGCTGCCACCTTCCGTGTGGGACAAGGAGCCGGACGTTTGCCTTTTCGGGAACAGGCTCTGCCGAGGATGCGCACCGTGAGATGTTCCTTCTCTGGGCAAGCACAGATCCCAAAACCTGTTGTGCCTGTGAATAGGCTGCAGGGGGAAGGTGAAGACCAGCAAGAGCTTTCCGGGCTGCCACCTTCCGTGTGGGACAAGGAGCCGGACGTTTGCCTTTTCGGGAACAGGCTCTGCCGAGGATGCGCACCGTGAGATGTTCCTTCTCTGGGCAAGCACAGATCCCAAAACCTGTTGTGCCTGTGAATAGGCTGCAGGGGGAAGGTGAAGACCAGCAAGAGCTTTCAGGGCTGCCACCTTCCGTGTGGGACAAGGAGCCGGACGTTTGCCTTTTCAGGAACAGGCTCTGCCGAGGATGCGCACCGTGAGGGATTGCGTCTCTGGGAAAGCAGAGATTCCCAGTGCGGTTGTGCCTGTGAATAGGCTGCAGGGGGAAGGTGAAGACCAGCAAGAGCTTTCCGGGCTGCCACCTTCCGTGTGGGACAAGGAGCCGGACGTTTGCCTTTTCGGGAACAGGCTCTGCCGAGGATGCGCACCGTGAGAGATTGCGTCTCTGGGAAAGCACAGATCCCAAAACCTGTTGTGCCTGTGAATAGGCTGCACGGGGAAGGTGAAGACCAGCAACAGCTTTCCGGGCTGCCACCTTCCGTGTGGGACAAGGAGCCGGACGTTTGCCTTTTCGGGAACAGGCTCTGCCGAGGATGCGCACCGTGAGATGTTCCTTCTCTGGGCAAGCAGAGATCCCCAAACCTGTTGTGCCTGTGAATAGGCTGCAGGGGGAAGGTGAAGACCAGCAAGAGCTTTCCGGGCTGCCACCTTCCGTGTGGGACAAGGAGCCGGACGTTTGCCTTTTCGGGAACAGGCTCTGCCGAGGATGCGCACCGTGAGAGATTGCGTCTCTGGGCAAGCAGAGATCCCAAAACCTGTTGTGCCTGTGAATAGGCTGCAGGGGGAAGGTGAAGACCAGCAAGAGCTTTCAGGGCTGCCACCTTCCGTGTGGGACAAGGAGCCGGACGTTTGCCTTTTCGGGAACAGGCTCTGCCGAGGATGCGCACGGTGAGAGATTGCGTCTTGGGGCAAGCACAGATCCCAAAACCTGTTGTGCCTGTGAATAGGCTGCAGGGGGAAGGTGAAGACCAGCAACAGCTTTCAGGGCTGCCACCTTCCGTGTGGGACAAGGAGCCGGACGTTTGCCTTTTCGGGAACAGGGTCTGCCGAGGATGCGCACCGTGAGATGTTCCTTCTCTGGGCAAGCACAGATCCCAAAACCTGTTGTGCCTGTGAATAGGCTGCAGGGGGAAGGTGAAGACCAGCAAGAGCTTTCTGGGCTGCCACCTTCCGTGTGGGACAAGGAGCCGGACGTTTGCCTTTTCGGGAACAGGCTCTGCCGAGGATGCGCACCGTGAGATGTTCCTTCTCTGGGCAAGCAGAGATCCCAAAACCTGTTGTGCCTGTGAATAGGCTGCACGGGGAAGGTGAAGACCAGCAAGAGCTTTCAGGGCTGCCACCTTCCGTGTGGGACAAGGAGCCGGACGTTTGCCTTTTCGGGAACAGGCTCTGCCGAGGATGCGCACCGTGAGATGTTCCTTCTCTGGGCAAGCACAGATCCCAAAACCTGTTGTGCCTGTGAATAGGCTGCAGGGGGAAGGTGAAGACCAGCAACAGCTTTCAGGGCTGCCACCTTCCGTGTGGGACAAGGAGCCGGACGTTTGCCTTTTCGGGAACAGGCTCTGCCGAGGATGCGCACCGTGAGATGTTCCTTCTCTGGGCAAGCACAGATCCCAAAACCTGTTGTGCCTGTGAATAGGCTGCAGGGGGAAGGTGAAGACCAGCAACAGCTTTCCGGGCTGCCACCTTCCGTGTGGGACAAGGAGCCGGACGTTTGCCTTTTCAGGAACAGGCTCTGCCGAGGATGCGCACCGTGAGGGATTGCGTCTTTGGGAAAGCAGAGATTCCCAGTGCGGTTGTGCCTGTGAATAGGTTGCAGGGGGAAGGTGAAGACCAGCAACAGCTTTCAGGGCTGCCACCTTCCGTGTGGGACAAGGAGCCGGACGTTTGCCTTTTCGGAAACAGGCTCTGCCGAGGATGCGCACCGTGAGGGATTGCGTCTTTGGGAAAGCAGAGATTTCCAGTGCGGTTGTGCCTGTGAATAGGCTGCACGGGGAAGGTAAAGACCAGCAAGAGCTTTCAGGGCTGCCACCTTCCGTGTGGGACAAGGAGCCGGACGTTTGCCTTTTCAGGAACAGGCTCTGCCGAGGATGCGCACCGTGAGGGATTGCGTCTTTGGGAAAGCAGAGATTCCCAGTGCGGTGGTGCCTGTGAATAGGCTGCACGGGGAAGGTGAAGACCAGCAACAGCTTTCCGGGCTGCCACCTTCCGTGTGGGACAAGGAGCCGGACGTTTGCCTTTTCGGGAACAAGCTCTGCCGAGGATGCGCACCGTGAGAGATTGCGTCTCTGGGAAAGCAGAGATCCCAAAACCTATTGTGCCTGTGAATAGGCTGCAGGGGGAAGGTGAAGACCAGCAACAGCTTTCAGGGCTGCCACCTTCCGTGTGGGACAAGGAGCCGGACGTTTGCCTTTTCGGGAACAGGCTCTGCCGAGGATGTGCACTGTGAGAGATTGCGTCTCTGGGAAAGCAGAGATCCCCAAACCTGTTGTGCCTGTGAATAGGCTGCAGGGGGAAGGTGAAGACCAGCAAGAGCTTTCAGGGCTGCCACCTTCCGTGTGGGACAAGGAACCGGACGTTTGCCTTTTCGGGAACAGGCTCTGCCGAGGATGCGCACCGTGAGATGTTCCTTCTCTGGGCAAGCACAGATCCCCAAACCTGTTGTGCCTGTGAATAGGCTGCAGGGGGAAGGTGAAGACCAGCAACAGCTTTCCGGGCTGCCACCTTCCGTGTGGGACAAGGAGCCGGACGTTTGCCTTTTCGGGAACAGGCTCTGCCGAGGATGCGCACCGTGAGATGTTCCTTCTCTGGGCAAGCACAGATCCCAAAACCTGTTGTGCCTGTGAATAGGCTGCAGGGGGAAGGTGAAGACCAGCAAGAGCTTTCAGGGCTGCCACCTTCCGTGTGGGACAAGGAGCCGGACGTTTGCCTTTTCGGGAACAGGCTCTGCCGAGGATGCGCACCGTGAGGGATTGCGTCTTTGGGAAAGCAGAGATTCCCAGTGCGGTTGTGCCTGTGAATAGGCTGCACGGGGAAGGTGAAGACCAGCAACAGCTTTCCGGGCTGCCACCTTCCGTGTGGGACAAGGAGCCGGACGTTTGCCTTTTCGGGAACAGGCTCTGCCGAGGATGCGCACCGTGAGATGTTCCTTCTCTGGGCAAGCAGAGATCCCCAAACCTGTTGTGCCTGTGAATAGGCTGCAGGGGGAAGGTGAAGACCAGCAACAGCTTTCAGGGCTGCCACCTTCCGTGTGGGACAAGGAGCCGGACGTTTGCCTTTTCGGGAACAGGCTCTGCCGAGGATGCGCACCGTGAGAGATTGCGTCTTGGGGCAAGCACAGATCCCAAAACCTGTTGTGCCTGTGAATAGGCTGCAGGGGGAAGGTGAAGACCAGCAAGAGCTTTCCGGGCTGCCACCTTCCGTGTGGGACAAGGAGCCGGACGTTTGCCTTTTCGGGAACAGGCTCTGCCGAGGATGCGCACCGTGAGAGATTGCGTCTCTGGGAAAGCACAGATCCCAAAACCTGTTGTGCCTGTGAATAGGCTGCAGGGGGAAGGTGAAGACCAGCAACAGCTTTCCGGGCTGCCACCTTCCGTGTGGGACAAGGAGCCGGACGTTTGCCTTTTCGGGAACAGGCTCTGCCGAGGATGCGCACCGTGAGAGATTGCGTCTCTGGGAAAGCAGAGATCCGAAAACCTGTTGTGCCTGTGAATAGGCTGCAGGGGGAAGGTGAAGACCAGCAAGAGCTTTCAGGGCTGCCACCTTCCGTGTGGGACAAGGAGCCGGACGTTTGCCTTTTCGGGAACAGGCTCTGCCGAGGATGCGCACCGTGAGAGATTGCGTCTTGGGGCAAGCACAGATCCCAAAACCTGTTGTGCCTGTGAATAGGCTGCAGGGGGAAGGTGAAGACCAGCAAGAGCTTTCAGGGCTGCCACCTTCCGTGTTGGACAAGGAGCTGGACGTTTGCCTTTTCGGGAACAGGCTCTGCCGAGGATGCGCACCGTGAGATATTCCTTCTCTGGGGAAGCAGAGATCCCAAAACCTGTTGTGCCTGTGAATAGGCTGCAGGGGGAAGGTGAAGACCAGCAACAGCTTTCCGGGCTGCCACCTTCCGTGTGGGACAAGGAGCCGGACGTTTGCCTTTTCGGGAACAGGCTCTGCCGAGGATGCGCACCATGAGAGATTGCGTCTTGGGGCAAGCACAGATGCCAAAACCTGTTGTGCCTGTGAAAAGGCTGCAGGGGGAAGGTGAAGACCAGCAACAGCTTTCAGGGCTGCCACCTTCCGTGTGGGACAAGGAGCCGGACGTTTGCCTTTTCGGGAACAGGCTCTGCCGAGGATGCGCACCGTGAGATGTTCCTTCTCTGGGCAAGCACAGATCCCCAAACCTGTTGTGCCTGTGAATAGGCTGCAGGGGGAAGGTGAAGACCAGCAAGAGCTTTCAGGGCTGCCACCTTCCGTGTGGGACAAGGAGCCGGACGTTTGCCTTTTCGGGAACAGGCTCTGCCGAGGATGCGCACCGTGAGATGTTCCTTCTCTGGGCAAGCACAGATCCCCAAACCTGTTGTGCCTGTGAATAGGCTGCAGGGGGAAGGTGAAGACCAGCAAGAGCTTTCCGGGCTGCCACCTTCCGTGTGGGACAAGGAGCCGGACGTTTGCCTTTTCGGGAACAGGCTCTGCCGAGGATGCGCACCGTGAGAGATTGCGTCTTGGGGCAAGCACAGATCCCAAAACCTGTTGTGCCTGTGAATAGGCTGCAGGGGGAAGGTGAAGACCAGCAAGAGCTTTCCGGGCTGCCACCTTCCGTGTGGGACAAGGAGCCGGACGTTTGCCTTTTCGGGAACAGGCTCTGCCGAGGATGCGCACCGTGAGATGTTCCTTCTCTGGGCAAGCACAGATCCCAAAACCTGTTGTGCCTGTGAATAGGCTGCAGGGGGAAGGTGAAGACCAGCAAGAGCTTTCAGGGCTGCCACCTTCCGTGTGGGACAAGGAGCCGGACGTTTGCCTTTTCGGGAACAGGCTCTGCCGAGGATGCGCACCGTGAGAGATTGCGTCTCTGGGAAAGCAGAGATCCCCAGACCTGTTGTGCCTGTGAATAGGCTGCAGGGGGAAGGTGAAGACCAGCAAGAGCTTTCAGGGCTGCCACCTTCCGTGTGGGACAAGGAGCCGGACGTTTGCCTTTTCAGGAACAGGCTCTGCCGAGGATGCGCACCGTGAGGGATTGCGTCTTTGGGAAAGCAGAGATTCCCAGTGCGGTGGTGCCTGTGAATAGGCTGCACGGGGAAGGTGAAGACCAGCAACAGCTTTCAGGGCTGCCACCTTCCGTGTGGGACAAGGAGCCGGACGTTTGCCTTTTCGGGAACAAGCTCTGCCGAGGATGCGCACCGTGAGAGATTGCGTCTCTGGGAAAGCAGAGATCCCAAAACCTATTGTGCCTGTGAATAGGCTGCAGGGGGAAGGTGAAGACCAGCAACAGCTTTCCGGGCTGCCACCTTCCGTGTGGGACAAGGAGCCGGACGTTTGCCTTTTCGGGAACAAGCTCTGCCGAGGATGCGCACCGTGAGAGATTGCGTCTCTGGGAAAGCAGAGATCCCAAAACCTATTGTGCCTGTGAATAGGCTGCAGGGGGAAGGTGAAGACCAGCAACAGCTTTCAGGGCTGCCACCTTCCGTGTGGGACAAGGAGCCGGACGTTTGCCTTTTCGGGAACAGGCTCTGCCGAGGATGTGCACTGTGAGAGATTGCGTCTCTGGGAAAGCAGAGATCCCCAAACCTGTTGTGCCTGTGAATAGGCTGCAGGGGGAAGGTGAAGACCAGCAAGAGCTTTCAGGGCTGCCACCTTCCGTGTGGGACAAGGAACCGGACGTTTGCCTTTTCGGGAACAGGCTCTGCCGAGGATGCGCACCGTGAGATGTTCCTTCTCTGGGCAAGCACAGATCCCCAAACCTGTTGTGCCTGTGAATAGGCTGCAGGGGGAAGGTGAAGACCAGCAACAGCTTTCAGGGCTGCCACCTTCCGTGTGGGACAAGGAGCCGGACGTTTGCCTTTTCGGGAACAGGCTCTGCCGAGGATGCGCACCGTGAGATGTTCCTTCTCTGGGCAAGCACAGATCCCAAAACCTGTTGTGCCTGTGAATAGGCTGCAGGGGGAAGGTGAAGACCAGCAAGAGCTTTCAGGGCTGCCACCTTCCGTGTGGGACAAGGAGCCGGACGTTTGCCTTTTCGGGAACAGGCTCTGCCGAGGATGCGCACCGTGAGGGATTGCGTCTTTGGGAAAGCAGAGATTCCCAGTGCGGTTGTGCCTGTGAATAGGCTGCACGGGGAAGGTGAAGACCAGCAAGAGCTTTCCGGGCTGCCACCTTCCGTGTGGGACAAGGAGCCGGACGTTTGCCTTTTCGGGAACAGGCTCTGCCGAGGATGCGCACCGTGAGATGTTCCTTCTCTGGGCAAGCAGAGATCCCAAAACCTGTTGTGCCTGTGAATAGGCTGCACGGGGAAGGTGAAGACCAGCAAGAGCTTTCAGGGCTGCCACCTTCCGTGTGGGACAAGGAGCCGGACGTTTGCCTTTTCGGGAACAGGCTCTGCCGAGGATGCGCACCGTGAGATGTTCCTTCTCTGGGCAAGCACAGATCCCAAAACCTGTTGTGCCTGTGAATAGGCTGCAGGGGGAAGGTGAAGACCAGCAACAGCTTTCAGGGCTGCCACCTTCCGTGTGGGACAAGGAGCCGGACGTTTGCCTTTTCGGGAACAGGCTCTGCCGAGGATGCGCACCGTGAGATGTTCCTTCTCTGGGCAAGCACAGATCCCAAAACCTGTTGTGCCTGTGAATAGGCTGCAGGGGGAAGGTGAAGACCAGCAACAGCTTTCCGGGCTGCCACCTTCCGTGTGGGACAAGGAGCCGGACGTTTGCCTTTTCAGGAACAGGCTCTGCCGAGGATGCGCACCGTGAGGGATTGCGTCTTTGGGAAAGCAGAGATTCCCAGTGCGGTTGTGCCTGTGAATAGGCTGCAGGGGGAAGGTGAAGACCAGCAACAGCTTTCAGGGCTGCCACCTTCCGTGTGGGACAAGGAGCCGGACGTTTGCCTTTTCGGAAACAGGCTCTGCCGAGGATGCGCACCGTGAGGGATTGCGTCTTTGGGAAAGCAGAGATTTCCAGTGCGGTTGTGCCTGTGAATAGGCTGCACGGGGAAGGTAAAGACCAGCAAGAGCTTTCAGGGCTGCCACCTTCCGTGTGGGACAAGGAGCCGGACGTTTGCCTTTTCAGGAACAGGCTCTGCCGAGGATGCGCACCGTGAGGGATTGCGTCTTTGGGAAAGCAGAGATTCCCAGTGCGGTGGTGCCTGTGAATAGGCTGCACGGGGAAGGTGAAGACCAGCAACAGCTTTCCGGGCTGCCACCTTCCGTGTGGGACAAGGAGCCGGACGTTTGCCTTTTCGGGAACAAGCTCTGCCGAGGATGCGCACCGTGAGAGATTGCGTCTCTGGGAAAGCAGAGATCCCAAAACCTATTGTGCCTGTGAATAGGCTGCAGGGGGAAGGTGAAGACCAGCAACAGCTTTCAGGGCTGCCACCTTCCGTGTGGGACAAGGAGCCGGACGTTTGCCTTTTCGGGAACAGGCTCTGCCGAGGATGTGCACTGTGAGAGATTGCGTCTCTGGGAAAGCAGAGATCCCCAAACCTGTTGTGCCTGTGAATAGGCTGCAGGGGGAAGGTGAAGACCAGCAAGAGCTTTCAGGGCTGCCACCTTCCGTGTGGGACAAGGAACCGGACGTTTGCCTTTTCGGGAACAGGCTCTGCCGAGGATGCGCACCGTGAGATGTTCCTTCTCTGGGCAAGCACAGATCCCCAAACCTGTTGTGCCTGTGAATAGGCTGCAGGGGGAAGGTGAAGACCAGCAACAGCTTTCCGGGCTGCCACCTTCCGTGTGGGACAAGGAGCCGGACGTTTGCCTTTTCGGGAACAGGCTCTGCCGAGGATGCGCACCGTGAGATGTTCCTTCTCTGGGCAAGCACAGATCCCAAAACCTGTTGTGCCTGTGAATAGGCTGCAGGGGGAAGGTGAAGACCAGCAAGAGCTTTCAGGGCTGCCACCTTCCGTGTGGGACAAGGAGCCGGACGTTTGCCTTTTCGGGAACAGGCTCTGCCGAGGATGCGCACCGTGAGGGATTGCGTCTTTGGGAAAGCAGAGATTCCCAGTGCGGTTGTGCCTGTGAATAGGCTGCACGGGGAAGGTGAAGACCAGCAACAGCTTTCCGGGCTGCCACCTTCCGTGTGGGACAAGGAGCCGGACGTTTGCCTTTTCGGGAACAGGCTCTGCCGAGGATGCGCACCGTGAGATGTTCCTTCTCTGGGCAAGCAGAGATCCCCAAACCTGTTGTGCCTGTGAATAGGCTGCAGGGGGAAGGTGAAGACCAGCAACAGCTTTCAGGGCTGCCACCTTCCGTGTGGGACAAGGAGCCGGACGTTTGCCTTTTCGGGAACAGGCTCTGCCGAGGATGCGCACCGTGAGAGATTGCGTCTTGGGGCAAGCACAGATCCCAAAACCTGTTGTGCCTGTGAATAGGCTGCAGGGGGAAGGTGAAGACCAGCAAGAGCTTTCCGGGCTGCCACCTTCCGTGTGGGACAAGGAGCCGGACGTTTGCCTTTTCGGGAACAGGCTCTGCCGAGGATGCGCACCGTGAGAGATTGCGTCTCTGGGAAAGCACAGATCCCAAAACCTGTTGTGCCTGTGAATAGGCTGCAGGGGGAAGGTGAAGACCAGCAACAGCTTTCCGGGCTGCCACCTTCCGTGTGGGACAAGGAGCCGGACGTTTGCCTTTTCGGGAACAGGCTCTGCCGAGGATGCGCACCGTGAGAGATTGCGTCTCTGGGAAAGCAGAGATCCGAAAACCTGTTGTGCCTGTGAATAGGCTGCAGGGGGAAGGTGAACACCAGCAAGAGCTTTCAGGGCTGCCACCTTCCGTGTGGGACAAGGAGCCGGACGTTTGCCTTTTCGGGAACAGGCTCTGCCGAGGATGCGCACCGTGAGAGATTGCGTCTTGGGGCAAGCACAGATCCCAAAACCTGTTGTGCCTGTGAATAGGCTGCAGGGGGAAGGTGAAGACCAGCAAGAGCTTTCAGGGCTGCCACCTTCCGTGTTGGACAAGGAGCTGGACGTTTGCCTTTTCGGGAACAGGCTCTGCCGAGGATGCGCACCGTGAGATATTCCTTCTCTGGGGAAGCAGAGATCCCAAAACCTGTTGTGCCTGTGAATAGGCTGCAGGGGGAAGGTGAAGACCAGCAACAGCTTTCCGGGCTGCCACCTTCCGTGTGGGACAAGGAGCCGGACGTTTGCCTTTTCGGGAACAGGCTCTGCCGAGGATGCGCACCATGAGAGATTGCGTCTTGGGGCAAGCACAGATGCCAAAACCTGTTGTGCCTGTGAAAAGGCTGCAGGGGGAAGGTGAAGACCAGCAACAGCTTTCAGGGCTGCCACCTTCCGTGTGGGACAAGGAGCCGGACGTTTGCCTTTTCGGGAACAGGCTCTGCCGAGGATGCGCACCGTGAGATGTTCCTTCTCTGGGCAAGCACAGATCCCCAAACCTGTTGTGCCTGTGAATAGGCTGCAGGGGGAAGGTGAAGACCAGCAAGAGCTTTCAGGGCTGCCACCTTCCGTGTGGGACAAGGAGCCGGACGTTTGCCTTTTCGGGAACAGGCTCTGCCGAGGATGCGCACCGTGAGATGTTCCTTCTCTGGGCAAGCACAGATCCCCAAACCTGTTGTGCCTGTGAATAGGCTGCAGGGGGAAGGTGAAGACCAGCAAGAGCTTTCCGGGCTGCCACCTTCCGTGTGGGACAAGGAGCCGGACGTTTGCCTTTTCGGGAACAGGCTCTGCCGAGGATGCGCACCGTGAGAGATTGCGTCTTGGGGCAAGCACAGATCCCAAAACCTGTTGTGCCTGTGAATAGGCTGCAGGGGGAAGGTGAAGACCAGCAAGAGCTTTCCGGGCTGCCACCTTCCGTGTGGGACAAGGAGCCGGACGTTTGCCTTTTCGGGAACAGGCTCTGCCGAGGATGCGCACCGTGAGATGTTCCTTCTCTGGGCAAGCAGAGATCCCCAAACCTGTTGTGCCTGTGAATAGGCTGCAGGGGGAAGGTGAAGACCAGCAAGAGCTTTCAGGGCTGCCACCTTCCGTGTGGGACAAGGAGCCGGACGTTTGCCTTTTCGGGAACAGGCTCTGCCGAGGATGCGCACCGTGAGAGATTGCGTCTCTGGGAAAGCAGAGATCCCCAGACCTGTTGTGCCTGTGAATAGGCTGCAGGGGGAAGGTGAAGACCAGCAAGAGCTTTCAGGGCTGCCACCTTCCGTGTGGGACAAGGAGCCGGACGTTTGCCTTTTCAGGAACAGGCTCTGCCGAGGATGCGCACCGTGAGGGATTGCGTCTTTGGGAAAGCAGAGATTCCCAGTGCGGTGGTGCCTGTGAATAGGCTGCACGGGGAAGGTGAAGACCAGCAACAGCTTTCAGGGCTGCCACCTTCCGTGTGGGACAAGGAGCCGGACGTTTGCCTTTTCGGGAACAAGCTCTGCCGAGGATGCGCACCGTGAGAGATTGCGTCTCTGGGAAAGCAGAGATCCCAAAACCTATTGTGCCTGTGAATAGGCTGCAGGGGGAAGGTGAAGACCAGCAACAGCTTTCCGGGCTGCCACCTTCCGTGTGGGACAAGGAGCCGGACGTTTGCCTTTTCGGGAACAAGCTCTGCCGAGGATGCGCACCGTGAGAGATTGCGTCTCTGGGAAAGCAGAGATCCCAAAACCTATTGTGCCTGTGAATAGGCTGCAGGGGGAAGGTGAAGACCAGCAACAGCTTTCAGGGCTGCCACCTTCCGTGTGGGACAAGGAGCCGGACGTTTGCCTTTTCGGGAACAGGCTCTGCCGAGGATGTGCACTGTGAGAGATTGCGTCTCTGGGAAAGCAGAGATCCCCAAACCTGTTGTGCCTGTGAATAGGCTGCAGGGGGAAGGTGAAGACCAGCAAGAGCTTTCAGGGCTGCCACCTTCCGTGTGGGACAAGGAACCGGACGTTTGCCTTTTCGGGAACAGGCTCTGCCGAGGATGCGCACCGTGAGATGTTCCTTCTCTGGGCAAGCACAGATCCCCAAACCTGTTGTGCCTGTGAATAGGCTGCAGGGGGAAGGTGAAGACCAGCAACAGCTTTCAGGGCTGCCACCTTCCGTGTGGGACAAGGAGCCGGACGTTTGCCTTTTCGGGAACAGGCTCTGCCGAGGATGCGCACCGTGAGATGTTCCTTCTCTGGGCAAGCACAGATCCCAAAACCTGTTGTGCCTGTGAATAGGCTGCAGGGGGAAGGTGAAGACCAGCAAGAGCTTTCAGGGCTGCCACCTTCCGTGTGGGACAAGGAGCCGGACGTTTGCCTTTTCGGGAACAGGCTCTGCCGAGGATGCGCACCGTGAGGGATTGCGTCTTTGGGAAAGCAGAGATTCCCAGTGCGGTTGTGCCTGTGAATAGGCTGCACGGGGAAGGTGAAGACCAGCAACAGCTTTCCGGGCTGCCACCTTCCGTGTGGGACAAGGAGCCGGACGTTTGCCTTTTCGGGAACAGGCTCTGCCGAGGATGCGCACCGTGAGATGTTCCTTCTCTGGGCAAGCAGAGATCCCCAAACCTGTTGTGCCTGTGAATAGGCTGCAGGGGGAAGGTGAAGACCAGCAAGAGCTTTCAGGGCTGCCACCTTCCGTGTGGGACAAGGAGCCGGACGTTTGCCTTTTCGGGAACAGGCTCTGCCGAGGATGCGCACCGTGAGATGTTCCTTCTCTGGGCAAGCACAGATCCCAAAACCTGTTGTGCCTGTGAATAGGCTGCAGGGGGAAGGTGAAGACCAGCAAGAGCTTTCCGGGCTGCCACCTTCCGTGTGGGACAAGGAGCCGGACGTTTGCCTTTTCGGGAACAGGCTCTGCCGAGGATGCGCACCGTGAGAGATTGCGTCTCTGGGAAAGCACAGATCCCAAAACCTGTTGTGCCTGTGAATAGGCTGCACGGGGAAGGTGAAGACCAGCAACAGCTTTCCGGGCTGCCACCTTCCGTGTGGGACAAGGAGCCGGACGTTTGCCTTTTCGGGAACAGGCTCTGCCGAGGATGCGCACCGTGAGATGTTCCTTCTCTGGGCAAGCACAGATCCCCAAACCTGTTGTGCCTGTGAATAGGCTGCAGGGGGAAGGTGAAGACCAGCAAGAGCTTTCAGGGCTGCCACCTTCCGTGTGGGACAAGGAGCCGGACGTTTGCCTTTTCGGGAACAGGCTCTGCCGAGGATGCGCACCGTGAGATGTTCCTTCTCTGGGCAAGCACAGATCCCAAAACCTGTTGTGCCTGTGAATAGGCTGCAGGGGGAAGGTGAAGACCAGCAAGAGCTTTCCGGGCTGCCACCTTCCGTGTGGGACAAGGAGCCGGACGTTTGCCTTTTCGGGAACAGGCTCTGCCGAGGATGCGCACCGTGAGAGATTGCGTCTCTGGGAAAGCACAGATCCCAAAACCTGTTGTGCCTGTGAATAGGCTGCAGGGGGAAGGTGAAGACCAGCAAGAGCTTTCAGGGCTGCCACCTTCCGTGTGGGACAAGGAGCCGGACGTTTGCCTTTTCGGGAACAGGCTCTGCCGAGGATGCGCACCGTGAGATGTTCCTTCTCTGGGCAAGCACAGATCCCAAAACCTGTTGTGCCTGTGAATAGGCTGCAGGGGGAAGGTGAAGACCAGCAAGAGCTTTCCGGGCTGCCACCTTCCGTGTGGGACAAGGAGCCGGACGTTTGCCTTTTCGGGAACAGGCTCTGCCGAGGATGCGCACCGTGAGAGATTGCGTCTCTGGGAAAGCACAGATCCCAAAACCTGTTGTGCCTGTGAATAGGCTGCACGGGGAAGGTGAAGACCAGCAACAGCTTTCCGGGCTGCCACCTTCCGTGTGGGACAAGGAGCCGGACGTTTGCCTTTTCGGGAACAGGCTCTGCCGAGGATGCGCACCGTGAGATGTTCCTTCTCTGGGCAAGCAGAGATCCCAAAACCTGTTGTGCCTGTGAATAGGCTGCAGGGGGAAGGTGAAGACCAGCAAGAGCTTTCAGGGCTGCCACCTTCCGTGTGGGACAAGGAGCCGGACGTTTGCCTTTTCGGGAACAGGCTCTGCCGAGGATGCGCACCGTGAGATGTTCCTTCTCTGGGCAAGCACAGATCCCAAAACCTGTTGTGCCTGTGAATAGGCTGCAGGGGGAAGGTGAAGACCAGCAAGAGCTTTCAGGGCTGCCACCTTCCGTGTGGGACAAGGAGCCGGACGTTTGCCTTTTCGGGAACAGGCTCTGCCGAGGATGCGCACCGTGAGATGTTCCTTCTCTGGGCAAGCACAGATCCCAAAACCTGTTGTGCCTGTGAATAGGCTGCAGGGGGAAGGTGAAGACCAGCAAGAGCTTTCCGGGCTGCCACCTTCCGTGTGGGACAAGGAGCCGGACGTTTGCCTTTTCGGGAACAGGCTCTGCCGAGGATGCGCACCGTGAGAGATTGCGTCTCTGGGAAAGCACAGATCCCAAAACCTGTTGTGCCTGTGAATAGGCTGCACGGGGAAGGTGAAGACCAGCAACAGCTTTCCGGGCTGCCACCTTCCGTGTGGGACAAGGAGCCGGACGTTTGCCTTTTCGGGAACAGGCTCTGCCGAGGATGCGCACCGTGAGATGTTCCTTCTCTGGGCAAGCAGAGATCCCCAAACCTGTTGTGCCTGTGAATAGGCTGCAGGGGGAAGGTGAAGACCAGCAAGAGCTTTCAGGGCTGCCACCTTCCGTGTGGGACAAGGAGCCGGACGTTTGCCTTTTCGGGAACAGGCTCTGCCGAGGATGCGCACCGTGAGAGATTGCGTCTCTGGGAAATCACAGATCCCAAAACCTGTTGTGCCTGTGAATAGGCTGCAGGGGGAAGGTGAAGACCAGCAAGAGCTTTCCGGGCTGCCACCTTCCGTGTGGGACAAGGAGCCGGACGTTTGCCTTTTCGCGAACAGGCTCTGCCGAGGATGCGCACCGTGAGAGATTGCGTCTTGGGGCAAGCAGAGATCCCAAAGCCTGTTGTGCCTGTGAATAGGCTGCAGGGGGAAGGTGAAGACCAGCAAGAGCTTTCAGGGCTGCCACCTTCCGTGTGGGACAAGGAGCCGGACGTTTGCCTTTTCGGGAACAGGCTCTGCCGAGGATGCGCACCGTGAGATGTTCCTTCTCTGGGCAAGCACAGATCCCAAAACCTGTTGTGCCTGTGAATAGGCTGCAGGGGGAAGGTGAAGACCAGCAAGAGCTTTCAGGGCTGCCACCTTCCGTGTGGGACAAGGAGCCGGACGTTTGCCTTTTCGGGAACAGGCTCTGCCGAGGATGCGCACCGTGAGATGTTCCTTCTCTGGGCAAGCACAGATCCCCAAACCTGTTGTGCCTGTGAATAGGCTGCAGGGGGAAGGTGAAGACCAGCAAGAGCTTTCCGGGCTGCCACCTTCCGTGTGGGACAAGGAGCCGGACGTTTGCCTTTTCGGGAACAGGCTCTGCCGAGGATGCGCACCGTGAGATGTTCCTTCTCTGGGCAAGCAGAGATCCCAAAACCTGTTGTGCCTGTGAATAGGCTGCAGGGGGAAGGTGAAGACCAGCAACAGCTTTCCGGGCTGCCACCTTCCGTGTGGGACAAGGAGCCGGACGTTTGCCTTTTCAGGAACAGGCTCTGCCGAGGATGCGCACCGTGAGGGATTGCGTCTTTGGGAAAGCAGAGATTCCCAGTGCGGTTGTGCCTGTGAATAGGCTGCACGGGGAAGGTGAAGACCAGCAACAGCTTTCCGGGCTGCCACCTTCCGTGTGGGACAAGGAGCCGGACGTTTGCCTTTTCGGGAACAGGCTCTGCCGAGGATGCGCACCGTGAGGGATTGCGTCTTTGGGAAAGCAGAGATTCCCAGTGCGGTGGTGCCTGTGAATAGGCTGCAGGGGGAAGGTGAAGACCAGCAAGAGCTTTCAGGGCTGCCACCTTCCGTGTGGGACAAGGAGCCGGACGTTTGCCTTTTCGGGAACAGGCTCTGCCGAGGATGCGCACTGTGAGAGATTGCGTCTCTGGGAAAGCAGAGATCCCAAAACCTGTTGTGCCTGTGAATAGGCTGCAGGGGGAAGGTGAAGACCAGCAAGAGCTTTCAGGGCTGCCACCTTCCGTGTGGGACAAGGAGCCGGACGTTTGCCTTTTCGGGAACAGGCTCTGCCGAGGATGCGCACTGTGAGAGATTGCGTCTCTGGGAAAGCACAGATCCCAAAACCTGTTGTGCCTGTGAATAGGCTGCAGGGGGAAGGTGAAGACCAGCAACAGCTTTCCGGGCTGCCACCTTCCGTGTGGGACAAGGAGCCGGACGTTTGCCTTTTCGGTAACAGGCTCTGCCGAGGATGCGCACCGTGAGAGATTGCGTCTTGGGGCAAGCAGAGATCCCAAAACCTGTTGTGCCTGTGAATAGGCTGCAGGGGGAAGGTGAAGACCAGCAAGAGCTTTCAGGGCTGCCACCTTCCGTGTGGGACAAGGAGCCGGACGTTTGCCTTTTCGGGAACAGGCTCTGCCGAGGATGCGCACCGTGAGATGTTCCTTCTCTGGGCAAGCACAGATCCCAAAACCTGTTGTGCCTGTGAATAGGCTGCAGGGGGAAGGTGAAGACCAGCAAGAGCTTTCAGGGCTGACACCTTCCGTGTGGGACAAGGAGCCGGACGTTTGCCTTTTCGGGAACAGGCTCTGCCGAGGATGCGCACCGTGAGATGTTCCTTCTCTGGGCAAGCACAGATCCCAAAACCTGTTGTGCCTGTGAATAGGCTGCAGGGGGAAGGTGAAGACCAGCAAGAGCTTTCAGGGCTGCCACCTTCCGTGTGGGACAAGGAGCCGGACGTTTGCCTTTTCGGGAACAGGCTCTGCCGAGGATGCGCACCGTGAGAGATTGCGTCTCTGGGAAAGCAGAGATCCCAAAACCTGTTGTGCCTGTGAATAGGCTGCAGGGGGAAGGTGAAGACCAGCAAGAGCTTTCAGGGCTGCCACCTTCCGTGTGGGACAAGGAGCCGGACGTTTGCCTTTTCGGGAACAGGCTCTGCCGAGGATGTGCACTGTGAGAGATTGCGTCTCTGGGAAAGCAGAGATCCCAAAACCTGTTGTGCCTGTGAATAGGCTGCAGGGGGAAGGTGAAGACCAGCAACAGCTTTCCGGGCTGCCACCTTCCGTGTGGGACAAGGAGCCGGACGTTTGCCTTTTCGGGAACAGGCTCTGCCGAGGATGCGCACCGTGAGAGATTGCGTCTCTGGGAAAGCAGAGATCCCCAGACCTGTTGTGCCTGTGAATAGGCTGCAGGGGGAAGGTGAAGACCAGCAAGAGCTTTCAGGGCTGCCACCTTCCGTGTGGGACAAGGAGCCGGACGTTTGCCTTTTCAGGAACAGGCTCTGCCGAGGATGCGCACCGTGAGATGTTCCTTCTCTGGGCAAGCACAGATCCCCAAACCTGTTGTGCCTGTGAATAGGCTGCAGGGGGAAGGTGAAGACCAGCAAGAGCTTTCAGGGCTGCCACCTTCCGTGTGGGACAAGGAGCCGGACGTTTGCCTTTTCGGGAACAGGCTCTGCCGAGGATGCGCACCGTGAGGGATTGCGTCTTTGGGAAAGCAGAGATTCCCAGTGCGGTTGTGCCTGTGAATAGGCTGCAGGGGGAAGGTGAAGACCAGCAACAGCTTTCCGGGCTGCCACCTTCCGTGTGGGACAAGGAGCCGGACGTTTGCCTTTTCGGGAACAGGCTCTGCCGAGGATGCGCACCGTGAGATGTTCCTTCTCTGGGAAAGCAGGGATCCCAAAACCTCTTGTGCCTGTGAATAGGCTGCAGGGGGAAGGTGAAGACCAGCAAGAGCTCTCAGGGCTGCCACCTTCCGTGTGGGACAAGGAGCAGAACGTTTGCCTTTTCGGGAACAGGCTCTGCCGAGGATGCGCACCGTGAGAGATTGCGTCTTGGGGCAAGCACAGATCCCAAAACCTGTTGTGCCTGTGAATAGGCTGCAGGGGGAAGGTGAAGACCAGCAACAGCTTTCAGGGCTGCCACCTTCCGTGTGGGACAAGGAGCCAGACGTTTGCCTTTTCGGGAACAGGATCTGCCGAGGATGCGCACCGTGAGGGATTGCGTCTTTGGGAAAGCAGAGATTCCCAGTGCGGTTGTGCCTGTGAATAGGCTGCAGGGGGAAGGTGAAGACCAGCAAGAGCTTTCAGGGCTGCCACCTTCCGTGTGGGACAAGGAGCCGGACGTTTGCCTTTTCGGGAACAGGCTCTGCCGAGGATGCGCACCGTGAGATGTTCCTTCTCTGGGCAAGCACAGATCCCAAAACCTGTTGTGCCTGTGAATAGGCTGCAGGGGGAAGGTGAAGACCAGCAACAGCTTTCAGGGCTGCCACCTTCCGTGTGGGACAAGGAGCCGGACGTTTGCCTTTTCGGGAACAGGCTCTGCCGAGGATGCGCACCGTGAGATGTTCCTTCTCTGGGCAAGCACAGATCCCAAAACCTGTTGTGCCTGTGAATAGGCTGCAGGGGGAAGGTGAAGACCAGCAAGAGCTTTCAGGGCTGCCACCTTCCGTGTGGGACAAGGAGCCGGACGTTTGCCTTTTCGGGAACAGGCTCTGCCGAGGATGCGCACCGTGAGATGTTCCTTCTCTGGGCAAGCACAGATCCCAAAACCTGTTGTGCCTGTGAATAGGCTGCAGGGGGAAGGTGAAGACCAGCAAGAGCTTTCAGGGCTGCCACCTTCCGTGTGGGACAAGGAGCCGGACGTTTGCCTTTTCGGGAACAGGCTCTGCCGAGGATGCGCACCGTGAGAGATTGCGTCTCTGGGAAAGCAGAGATCCCAAAACCTGTTGTGCCTGTGAATAGGCTGCAGGGGGAAGGTGAAGACCAGCAACAGCTTTCAGGGCTGCCACCTTCCGTGTGGGACAAGGAGCCGGACGTTTGCCTTTTCGGGAACAGGCTCTGCCGAGGATGCGCACCGTGAGGGATTGCGTCTTTGGGAAAGCAGAGATTCCCAGTGCGGTTGTGCCTGTGAATAGGCTGCAGGGGGAAGGTGAAGACCAGCAAGAGCTTTCCGGGCTGCCACCTTCCGTGTGGGACAAGGAGCCGGACGTTTGCCTTTTCGGGAACAAGCTCTGCCGAGGATGCGCACCGTGAGAGATTGCGTCTCTGGGAAAGCAGAGATCCCCAAACCTGTTGTGCCTGTGAATAGGCTGCAGGGGGAAGGTGAAGACCAGCAAGAGCTTTCAGGGCTGCCACCTTCCGTGTGGGACAAGGAGCCGGACGTTTGCCTTTTCGGAAACAGGCTCTGCCGAGGATGCCCACCGTGAGAGATTGCGTCTCTGGGAAAGCAGAGATTCCCAGTGCGGTTGTGCCTGTGAATAGGCTGCAGGGGGAAGGTGAAGACCAGCAACAGCTTTCCGGGCTGCCACCTTCCGTGTGGGACAAGGAGCCGGACGTTTGCCTTTTCGGGAACAGGCTCTGCCGAGGATGCGCACCGTGAGAGATTGCGTCTCTGGGAAAGCAGAGATTCCCAGTGTGGTTGTGCCTGTGAATAGGCTGCACGGGGAAGGTGAAGACCAGCAAGAGCTTTCCGGGCTGCCACCTTCCGTGTGGGACAAGGAGCCGGACGTTTGCCTTTTCGGGAACAGGCTCTGCCGAGGATGCGCACCGTGAGAGATTGCGTCTTTGGGAAATCAGGGATCCCAAAACCTCTTGTGCCTGTGAATAGGCTGCAGGGGGAAGGTGAAGACCAGCAAGAGCTCTCAGGGCTGCCACCTTCCGTGTGGGACAAGGAGCCGGACGTTTGCCTTTTCGGGAACAGGCTCTGCCGAGGATGCGCACCGTGAGAGATTGCGTCTCTGGGAAAGCAGAGATCCCCAGACCTGTTGTGCCTGTGAATAGGCTGCAGGGGGAAGGTGAAGACCAGCAAGAGCTTTCCGGGCTGCCACCTTCCGTGTGGGACAAGGAGCCGGACGTTTGCCTTTTCGGGAACAGGCTCTGCCGAGGATGCGCACCATGAGGGATTGCGTCTTTGGGAAAGCAGAGATTCCCAGTGCGGTTGTGCCTGTGAATAGGCTGCAGGGGGAAGGTGAAGACCAGCAAGAGCTTTCAGGGCTGCCACCTTCCGTGTGGGACAAGGAGCCGGACGTTTGCCTTTTCGGGAACAGGCTCTGCCGAGGATGCGCACCGTGAGATGTTCCTTCTCTGGGCAAGCACAGATCCCAAAACCTGTTGTGCCTGTGAATAGGCTGCAGGGGGAAGGTGAAGACCAGCAAGAGCTTTCAGGGCTGCCACCTTCCGTGTGGGACAAGGAGCCGGACGTTTGCCTTTTCGGGAACAGGCTCTGCCGAGGATGCGCACCGTGAGGGATTGCGTCTTTGGGAAAGCAGAGATTCCCAGTGCGGTTGTGCCTGTGAATAGGCTGCAGGGGGAAGGTGAAGACCAGCAAGAGCTTTCAGGGCTGCCACCTTCCGTGTGGGACAAGGAGCCGGACGTTTGCCTTTTCGGGAACAAGCTTTGCCGAGGATGCGCACCGTGAGAGATTGCGTCTCTGGGAAAGCAGAGATCCCCAAACCTGTTGTGCCTGTGAATAGGCTGCAGGGGGAAGGTGAAGACCAGCAAGAGCTTTCAGGGCTGCCACCTTCCGTGTGGGACAAGGAGCCGGACGATTGCCTTTTCGGGAACAGGCTCTGCCGAGGATGCGCACCGTGAGGGATTGCGTCTTTGGGAAAGCAGAGATTCCCAGTGCGGTTGTGCCTGTGAATAGGCTGCAGGGGGAAGGTGAAGACCAGCAAGAGCTTTCAGGGCTGCCACCTTCCGTGTGGGACAAGGAGCCGGACGTTTGCCTGTTCTGGAACAGGCTCTGCCGAGGATGCGCACCGTGAGAGATTGCGTCTTTGGGAAAGCAGAGATCCCCAAACCTGTTGTGCCTGTGAATAGGCTGCAGGGGGAAGGTGAAGACCAGCAAGAGCTTTCAGGGCTGCCACCTTCCGTGTGGGACAAGGAGCCGGACGTTTGCCTTTTCGGGAACAGGCTCTGCCGAGGATGCGCACCGTGAGATGTTCCTTCTCTGGGCAAGCACAGATCCCAAAACCTGTTGTGCCTGTGAATAGGCTGCAGGGGGAAGGTGAAGACCAGCAACAGCTTTCAGGGCTGCCACCTTCCGTGTGGGACAAGGAGCCGGACGTTTGCCTTTTCGGGAACAGGCTCTGCCGAGGATGCGCACCGTGAGAGATTGCGTCTCTGGGCAAGCACAGATCCCAAAACCTGTTGTGCCTGTGAATAGGCTGCAGGGGGAAGGTGAAGACCAGCAAGAGCTTTCCGGGCTGCCACCTTCCGTGTGGGACAAGGAGCCGGACGTTTGCCTTTTCAGGAACAGGCTCTGCCGAGGATGCGCACCGTGAGGGATTGCGTCTTTGGGAAAGCAGAGATTCCCAGTGCGGTTGTGCCTGTGAATAGGCTGCACGGGGAAGGTGAAGACCAGCAAGAGCTTTCAGGGCTGCCACCTTCCGTGTGGGACAAGGAGCCGGACGTTTGCCTTTTCGGGAACAGGCTCTGCCGAGGATGCGCACCGTGAGAGATTGCGTCTTTGGGAAAGCAGAGATTCCCAGTGCGGTTGTGCCTGTGAATAGGCTGCACGGGAAGGTGAAGACCAGCAAGAGCTTTCAGGGCTGCCACCTTCCGTGTGGGACAAGGAGCCGGACGTTTGCCTTTTCGGGAACAGGCTCTGCCGAGGATGCGCACCGTGAGATGTTCCTTCTCTGGGCAAGCAGAGATCCCAAAACCTGTTGTGCCTGTGAATAGGCTGCAGGGGGAAGGTGAAGACCAGCAAGAGCTTTCCGGGCTGCCACCTTCCGTGTGGGACAAGGAGCCGGACGTTTGCCTTTTCGGGAACAGGCTCTGCCGAGGATGTGCACCATGAGGGATTGCGTCTTTGGGAAAGCAGAGATTCCCAGTACGGATGTGCCTGTGAATAGGCTGCAGGGGGAAGGTGAAGACCAGCAAGAGCTTTCAGGGCTGCCACCTTCCGTGTGGGACAAGGAGCCGGACGTTTGCCTTTTCGGGAACAGGCTCTGCCGAGGATGCGCACCGTGAGAGATTGCGTCTCTGGAAAAGCAGAGATTCCCAGTGCGGTTGTGCCTGTGAATAGGCTGCAGGGGGAAGGTGAAGACCAGCAAGAGCTTTCCGGGCTGCCACCTTGCGTGTGGGACAAGGAGCCGGACGTTTGCCTTTTCGGGAACAGGCTCTGCCGAGGATGCGCACCGTGAGAGATTGCGTCTTTGGGAAAGCAGAGATCCCAAAACCTGTTGTGCCTGTGAATAGGCTGCAGGGGGAAGGTGAAGACCAGCAAGAGCTTTCAGGGCTGCCACCTTCCGTGTGGGACAAGGAGCCGGACGTTTGCCTTTTCGGGAACAGGCTCTGCCGAGGATGCGCACCGTGAGATGTTCCTTCTCTGGGCAAGCACAGATCCCAAAACCTGTTGTGCCTGTGAATAGGCTGCAGGGGGAAGGTGAAGACCAGCAACAGCTTTCCGGGCTGCCACCTTCCGTGTGGGACAAGGAGCCGGACGTTTGCCTTTTCGGGAACAGGCTCTGCCGAGGATGCGCACCGTGAGATGTTCCTTCTCTGGGCAAGCACAGATCCCAAAACCTGTTGTGCCTGTGAATAGGCTGCAGGGGGAAGGTGAAGACCAGCAAGAGCTTTCAGGGCTGCCACCTTCCGTGTGGGACAAGGAGCCGGACGTTTGCCTTTTCGGGAACAGGCTCTGCCGAGGATGCGCACCGTGAGATGTTCCTTCTCTGGGCAAGCACAGATCCCAAAACCTGTTGTGCCTGTGAATAGGCTGCAGGGGGAAGGTGAAGACCAGCAAGAGCTTTCCGGGCTGCCACCTTCCGTGTGGGACAAGGAGCCGGACGTTTGCCTTTTCGGGAACAGGCTCTGCCGAGGATGTGCACCATGAGGGATTGCGTCTTTGGGAAAGCAGAGATTCCCAGTACGGATGTGCCTGTGAATAGGCTGCAGGGGGAAGGTGAAGACCAGCAACAGCTTTCCGGGCTGCCACCTTGCGTGTGGGACAAGGAGCCGGACGTTTGCCTTTTCGGGAACAGGCTCTGCCGAGGATGCGCACCGTGAGATGTTCCTTCTCTGGGCAAGCAGAGATCCCAAAACCTGTTGTGCCTGTGAATAGGCTGCAGGGGGAAGGTGAAGACCAGCAAGAGCTTTCCGGGCTGCCACCTTCCGTGTGGGACAAGGAGCCGGACGTTTGCCTTTTCGGGAACAGGCTCTGCCGAGGATGCGCACCGTGAGATGTTCCTTCTCTGGGCAAGCAGAGATCCCAAAACCTGTTGTGCCTGTGAATAGGATGCAGGGGGAAGGTGAAGACCAGCAACAGCTTTCCGGGCTGCCACCTTCCGTGTGGGACAAGGAGCCGGACGTTTGCCTTTTCGGGAACAGGCTCTGCCGAGGATGCGCACCGTGAGATGTTCCTTCTCTGGGCAAGCACAGATCCCAAAAGCTGTTGTGCCTGTGAATAGGCTGCAGGGGGAAGGTGAAGACCAGCAAGAGCTTTCCGGGCTGCCACCTTCCGTGTGGGACAAGGAGCCGGACGTTTGCCTTTTCGGGAACAGGCTCTGCCGAGGATGCGCACCGTGAGGGATTGCGTCTTTGGGAAAGCAGAGATTCCCAGTGCGGTTGTGCCTGTGAATAGGCTGCAGGGGGAAGGTGAAGACCAGCAAGAGCTTTCCGGGCTGCCACCTTCCGTGTGGGACAAGGAGCCGGACGTTTGCCTTTTCGGGAACAGGCTCTGCCGAGGATGCGCACCGTGAGAGATTGCGTCTCTGGAAAAGCAGAGATTCCCAGTGCGGTTGTGCCTGTGAATAGGCTGCAGGGGGAAGGTGAAGACCAGCAACAGCTTTCCGGGCTGCCACCTTCCGTGTGGGACAAGGAGCCGGACGTTTGCCCTTTCGGGAACAGGCTCTGCCGAGGATGCGCACCGTGAGAGATTGCGTCTCTGGGCAAGCACAGATCCCCAAACCTGTTGTGCCTGTGAATAGGCTGCAGGGGGAAGGTGAAGACCAGCAACAGCTTTCAGGGCTGCCACCTTCCGTGTGGGACAAGGAGCCGGACGTTTGCCTTTTCGGGAACAAGCTCTGCCGAGGATGCGCACCGTGAGAGATTGCGTCTCTGGGAAAGCAGAGATCCCCAAACCTGTTGTGCCTGTGAATAGGCTGCAAGGGGAAGGTGAAGACCAGCAACAGCTTTCCGGGCTGCCACCTTCCGTGTGGGACAAGGAGCCGGACGTTTGCCTTTTCGGGAACAGGCTCTGCCGAGGATGCGCACCGTGAGATGTTCCTTCTCTGGGCAAGCACAGATCCCAAAACCTGTTGTGCCTGTGAATAGGCTGCAGGGGGAAGGTGAAGACCAGCAACAGCTTTCCGGGCTGCCACCTTGCGTGTGGGACAAGGAGCCGGACGTTTGCCTTTTCGGGAACAGGCTCTGCCGAGGATGCGCACCGTGAGATGTTCCTTCTCTGGGCAAGCACAGATCCCAAAACCTGTTGTGCCTGTGAATAGGCTGCAGGGGGAAGGTGAAGACCAGCAAGAGCTTTCCGGGCTGCCACCTTCCGTGTGGGACAAGGAGCCGGACGTTTGCCTTTTCAGGAACAGGCTCTGCCGAGGATGCGCACCGTGAGGGATTGCGTCTTTGGGAAAGCAGAGATTCCCAGTGCGGTTGTGCCTGTGAATAGGCTGCACGGGGAAGGTGAAGACCAGCAAGAGCTTTCAGGGCTGCCACCTTCCGTGTGGGACAAGGAGCCGGACGTTTGCCTTTTCGGGAACAGGCTCTGCCGAGGATGCGCACCGTGAGGGATTGCGTCTTTGGGAAAGCAGAGATTCCCAGTGCGGTTGTGCCTGTGAATAGGCTGCACGGGAAGGTGAAGACCAGCAACAGCTTTCAGGGCTGCCACCTTCCGTGTGGGACAAGGAGCCGGACGTTTGCCTTTTCGGGAACAGGCTCTGCCGAGGATGCGCACCGTGAGATGTTCCTTCTCTGGGCAAGCAGAGATCCCAAAACCTGTTGTGCCTGTGAATAGGCTGCAGGGGGAAGGTGAAGACCAGCAAGAGCTTTCAGGGCTGCCACCTTCCGTGTGGGACAAGGAGCCGGACGTTTGCCTTTTCGGGAACAGGCTCTGCCGAGGATGCGCACCGTGAGAGATTGTGTCTCTGGAAAAGCAGAGATTCCCAGTGCGGTTGTTCCTGCGAATAGGCTGCAGGGGGAAGGTGAAGACCAGCAACAGCTTTCCGGGCTGCCACCTTCCGTGTGGGACAAGGAGACGGACATTTGCCTGTTCTGGAACAGGCTCTGCCGAGGATGCGCACCGTGAGAGATTGCGTCTCTGGGCAAGCACAGATCCCCAAACCTGTTGTGCCTGTGAATAGGCTGCAGGGGGAAGGTGAAGACCAGCAAGAGCTTTCAGGGCTGCCACCTTCCGTGTGGGACAAGGAGCCGGACGTTTGCCTTTTCGGGAACAGGCTCTGCCGAGGATGCGCACCGTGAGAGATTGCGTCTTTGGGAAAGCAGAGATTCCCAGTGCGGTTGTGCCTGTGAATAGGCTGCAGGGGGAAGGTGAAGACCAGCAAGAGCTTTCCGGGCTGCCACCTTCCGTGTGGGACAAGGAGCCGGACGTTTGCCTTTTCGGGAACAGGCTCTGCCGAGGATGTGCACCATGAGGGATTGCGTCTTTGGGAAAGCAGAGATTCCCAGTACGGATGTGCCTGTGAATAGGCTGCAGGGGGAAGGTGAAGACCAGCAACAGCTTTCCGGGCTGCCACCTTGCGTGTGGGACAAGGAGCCGGACGTTTGCCTTTTCGGGAACAGGCTCTGCCGAGGATGCGCACCGTGAGATGTTCCTTCTCTGGGCAAGCACAGATCCCCAAACCTGTTGTGCCTGTGAATAGGCTGCAGGGGGAAGGTGAAGACCAGCAAGAGCTTTCAGGGCTGCCACCTTCCGTGTGGGACAAGGAGCCGGACGTTTGCCTTTTCGGGAACAGGCTCTGCCGAGGATGCGCACCGTGAGATGTTCCTTCTCTGGGCAAGCAGAGATCCCCAAACCTGTTGTGCCTGTGAATAGGCTGCAGGGGGAAGGTGAAGACCAGCAACAGCTTTCCGGGCTGCCACCTTCCGTGTGGGACAAGGAGCCGGACGTTTGCCTTTTCGGGAACAGGCTCTGCCGAGGATGCGCACCGTGAGATGTTCCTTCTCTGGGCAAGCACAGATCCCAAAACCTGTTGTGCCTGTGAATAGGCTGCAGGGGGAAGGTGAAGACCAGCAAGAGCTTTCAGGGCTGCCACCTTCCGTGTGGGACAAGGAGCCGGACGTTTGCCTTTTCGGGAACAGGCTCTGCCGAGGATGCGCACCGTGAGATGTTCCTTCTCTGGGCAAGCAGAGATCCCAAAACCTGTTGTGCCTGTGAATAGGCTGCAGGGGGAAGGTGAAGACCAGCAAGAGCTTTCCGGGCTGCCACCTTCCGTGTGGGACAAGGAGCCGGACGTTTGCCTTTTCGGGAACAGGCTCTGCCGAGGATGTGCACCATGAGGGATTGCGTCTTTGGGAAAGCAGAGATTCCCAGTACGGATGTGCCTGTGAATAGGCTGCAGGGGGAAGGTGAAGACCAGCAAGAGCTTTCAGGGCTGCCACCTTCCGTGTGGGACAAGGAGCCGGACGTTTGCCTTTTCGGGAACAGGCTCTGCCGAGGATGCGCACCGTGAGAGATTGCGTCTCTGGAAAAGCAGAGATTCCCAGTGCGGTTGTGCCTGTGAATAGGCTGCAGGGGGAAGGTGAAGACCAGCAACAGCTTTCCGGGCTGCCACCTTGCGTGTGGGACAAGGAGCCGGACGTTTGCCTTTTCGGGAACAGGCTCTGCCGAGGATGCGCACCGTGAGATGTTCCTTCTCTGGGCAAGCACAGATCCCAAAACCTGTTGTGCCTGTGAATAGGCTGCAGGGGGAAGGTGAAGACCAGCAAGAGCTTTCCGGGCTGCCACCTTCCGTGTGGGACAAGGAGCCGGACGTTTGCCTTTTCGGGAACAGGCTCTGCCGAGGATGCGCACCGTGAGGGATTGCGTCTTTGGGAAAGCAGAGATTCCCAGTGCGGTTGTGCCTGTGAATAGGCTGCAGGGGGAAGGTGAAGACCAGCAAGAGCTTTCCGGGCTGCCACCTTCCGTGTGGGACAAGGAGCCGGACGTTTGCCTTTTCGGGAACAGGCTCTGCCGAGGATGCGCACCGTGAGAGATTGCGTCTCTGGAAAAGCAGAGATTCCCAGTGCGGTTGTGCCTGTGAATAGGCTGCACGGGGAAGGTGAAGACCAGCAACAGCTTTCCGGGCTGCCACCTTCCGTGTGGGACAAGGAGCCGGACGTTTGCCCTTTCGGGAACAGGCTCTGCCGAGGATGCGCACCGTGAGAGATTGCGTCTCTGGGCAAGCACAGATCCCCAAACCTGTTGTGCCTGTGAATAGGCTGCAGGGGGAAGGTGAAGACCAGCAACAGCTTTCAGGGCTGCCACCTTCCGTGTGGGACAAGGAGCCGGACGTTTGCCTTTTCGGGAACAAGCTCTGCCGAGGATGCGCACCGTGAGAGATTGCGTCTCTGGGAAAGCAGAGATCCCAAAACCTGTTGTGCCTGTGAATAGGCTGCAGGGGGAAGGTGAAGACCAGCAACAGCTTTCAGGGCTGCCACCTTCCGTGTGGGACAAGGAGCCGGACGTTTGCCTTTTCGGGAACAGGCTCTGCCGAGGATGCGCACCGTGAGAGGTTGCGTCTTGGGGCAAGCACAGATCCCAAAACCTGTTGTGCCTGTGAATAGGCTGCAGGGGGAAGGTGAAGACCAGCAAGAGCTTTCCGGGCTGCCACCTTCCGTGTGGGACAAGGAGCCGGACGTTTGCCTTTTCGGGAACAGGCTCTGCCGAGGATGCGCACCGTGAGATGTTCCTTCTCTGGGCAAGCACAGATCCCCAAACCTGTTGTGCCTGTGAATAGGCTGCAGGGGGAAGGTGAAGACCAGCAAGAGCTTTCAGGGCTGCCACCTTCCGTGTGGGACAAGGAGCCGGACGTTTGCCTTTTCGGGAACAGGCTCTGCCGAGGATGCGCACCGTGAGATGTTCCTTCTCTGGGCAAGCAGAGATCCCAAAACCTGTTGTGCCTGTGAATAGGCTGCAGGGGGAAGGTGAAGACCAGCAACAGCTTTCAGGGCTGCCACCTTCCGTGTGGGACAAGGAGCCGGACATTTGCCTTTTCGGGAACAGGCTCTGCCGAGGATGCGCACCGTGAGAGATTGCGTCTTTGGGAAAGCAGAGATTCCCAGTGCGGTTGTGCCTGTGAATAGGCTGCAGGGGGAAGGTGAAGACCAGCAACAGCTTTCAGGGCTGCCACCTTCCATGTGGGACAAGGAGCCGGACGTTTGCCTTTTCGGGAACAGGCTCTGCCGAGGATGCGCACCGTGAGAGATTGCGTCTTTGGGAAAGCAGAGATTCCCAGTGCGGAGGTGCCTGTGAATACGCTGCAGGGGGAAGGTGAAGACCAGCAAGAGCTTTCCGGGCTGCCACCTTCCGTGTGGGACAAGGAGCCGGACGTTTGCCTTTTCGGGAACAGGCTCTGCCGAGGATGCGCACCGTGAGATGTTCCTTCTCTGGGCAAGCACAGATCCCAAAACCTGTTGTGCCTGTGAATAGGCTGCACGGGGAAGGTGAAGACCAGCAACAGCTTTCCGGGCTGCCACCTTCCGTGTGGGACAAGGAGCCGGACGTTTGCCTTTTCGGGAACAGGCTCTGCCGAGGATGTGCACCGTGAGGGATTGCGTCTCTGGGCAAGCACAGATCCCCAAACCTGTTGTGCCTGTGAATAGGCTGCAGGGGGAAGGTGAAGACCAGCAACAGCTTTCCGGGCTGCCACCTTCCGTGTGGGACAAGGAGCCGGACGTTTGCCTTTTCGGGAACAAGCTCTGCCGAGGATGCGCACCGTGAGAGATTGCGTCTCTGGGAAAGCAGAGATCCCCAAACCTGTTGTGCCTGTGAATAGGCTGCAGGGGGAAGGTGAAGACCAGCAACAGCTTTCAGGGCTGCCACCTTCCGTGTGGGACAAGGAGCCGGACGTTTGCCTTTTCGGGAACAGGCTCTGCCGAGGATGCGCACCGTGAGATGTTCCTTCTCTGGGCAAGCACAGATCCCAAAACCTGTTGTGCCTGTGAATAGGCTGCAGGGGGAAGGTGAAGACCAGCAAGAGCTTTCCGGGCTGCCAACTTCTGTGTGGGACAAGGAGCCGGACGTTTGCCTTTTCGGGAACAGGCTCTGCCGAGGATGCGCACCGTGAGAGATTCCTTCTCTGGGCAAGCACAGATCCCAAAACCTGTTGTGCCTGTGAATAGGCTGCAGGGGGAAGGTGAAGACCAGCAACAGCTTTCAGGGCTGCCACCTTCCGTGTGGGACAAGGAGCCGGACGTTTGCCTTTTCAGGAACAGGCTCTGCCGAGGATGCGCACCGTGAGGGATTGCGTCTTTGGGAAAGCAGAGATTCCCAGTGCGGTTGTGCCTGTGAATAGGCTGCACGGGGAAGGTGAAGACCAGCAAGAGCTTTCAGGGCTGCCACCTTCCGTGTGGGACAAGGAGCCGGACGTTTGCCTTTTCGGGAACAGGCTCTGCCGAGGATGCGCACCGTGAGGGATTGCGTCTTTGGGAAAGCAGAGATTCCCAGTGCGGTTGTGCCTGTGAATAGGCTGCACGGGAAGGTGAAGACCAGCAACAGCTTTCAGGGCTGCCACCTTCCGTGTGGGACAAGGAGCCGGACGTTTGCCTTTTCGGGAACAGGCTCTGCCGAGGATGCGCACCGTGAGATGTTCCTTCGCTGGGCAAGCAGAGATCCCAAAACCTGTTGTGCCTGTGAATAGGCTGCAGGGGGAAGGTGAAGACCAGCAAGAGCTTTCAGGGCTGCCACCTTCCGTGTGGGACAAGGAGCCGGACGTTTGCCTTTTCGGGAACAGGCTCTGCCGAGGATGCGCACCGTGAGAGATTGTGTCTCTGGAAAAGCAGAGATTCCCAGTGCGGTTGTTCCTGCGAATAGGCTGCAGGGGGAAGGTGAAGACCAGCAACAGCTTTCCGGGCTGCCACCTTCCGTGTGGGACAAGGAGCCGGACATTTGCCTGTTCTGGAACAGGCTCTGCCGAGGATGCGCACCGTGAGAGATTGCGTCTCTGGGCAAGCACAGATCCCCAAACCTGTTGTGCCTGTGAATAGGCTGCAGGGGGAAGGTGAAGACCAGCAAGAGCTTTCAGGGCTGCCACCTTCCGTGTGGGACAAGGAGCCGGACGTTTGCCTTTTCGGGAACAGGCTCTGCCGAGGATGCGCACCGTGAGAGATTGCGTCTTTGGGAAAGCAGAGATTCCCAGTGCGGTTGTGCCTGTGAATAGGCTGCAGGGGGAAGGTGAAGACCAGCAAGAGCTTTCCGGGCTGCCACCTTCCGTGTGGGACAAGGAGCCGGACGTTTGCCTTTTCGGGAACAGGCTCTGCCGAGGATTTGCACCATGAGGGATTGCGTCTTTGGGAAAGCAGAGATTCCCAGTACGGATGTGCCTGTGAATAGGCTGCAGGGGGAAGGTGAAGACCAGCAACAGCTTTCCGGGCTGCCACCTTGCGTGTGGGACAAGGAGCCGGACGTTTGCCTTTTCGGGAACAGGCTCTGCCGAGGATGCGCACCGTGAGATGTTCCTTCTCTGGGCAAGCACAGATCCCCAAACCTGTTGTGCCTGTGAATAGGCTGCAGGGGGAAGGTGAAGACCAGCAAGAGCTTTCAGGGCTGCCACCTTCCGTGTGGGACAAGGAGCCGGACGTTTGCCTTTTCGGGAACAGGCTCTGCCGAGGATGCGCACCGTGAGATGTTCCTTCTCTGGGCAAGCACAGATCCCCAAACCTGTTGTGCCTGTGACTAGGCTGCAGGGGGAAGGTGAAGACCAGCAACAGCTTTCCGGGCTGCCACCTTCCGTGTGGGACAAGGAGCCGGACGTTTGCCTTTTCGGGAACAGGCTCTGCCGAGGATGCGCACCGTGAGATGTTCCTTCTCTGGGCAAGCAGAGATCCCCAAACCTGTTGTGCCTGTGAATAGGCTGCAGGGGGAAGGTGAAGACCAGCAAGAGCTTTCAGGGCTGCCACCTTCCGTGTGGGACAAGGAGCCGGACGTTTGCCTTTTCGGGAACAGGCTCTGCCGAGGATGCGCACCGTGAGATGTTCCTTCTCTGGGCAAGCAGAGATCCCAAAACCTGTTGTGCCTGTGAATAGGCTGCAGGGGGAAGGTGAAGACCAGCAAGAGCTTTCCGGGCTGCCACCTTCCGTGTGGGACAAGGAGCCGGACGTTTGCCTTTTCGGGAACAGGCTCTGCCGAGGATGTGCACCATGAGGGATTGCGTCTTTGGGAAAGCAGAGATTCCCAGTACGGATGTGCCTGTGAATAGGCTGCAGGGGGAAGGTGAAGACCAGCAAGAGCTTTCAGGGCTGCCACCTTCCGTGTGGGACAAGGAGCCGGACGTTTGCCTTTTCGGGAACAGGCTCTGCCGAGGATGCGCACCGTGAGAGATTGCGTCTCTGGAAAAGCAGAGATTCCCAGTGCGGTTGTGCCTGTGAATAGGCTGCAGGGGGAAGGTGAAGACCAGCAACAGCTTTCCGGGCTGCCACCTTGCGTGTGGGACAAGGAGCCGGACGTTTGCCTTTTCGGGAACAGGCTCTGCCGAGGATGCGCACCGTGAGATGTTCCTTCTCTGGGCAAGCACAGATCCCAAAACCTGTTGTGCCTGTGAATAGGCTGCAGGGGGAAGGTGAAGACCAGCAAGAGCTTTCCGGGCTGCCACCTTCCGTGTGGGACAAGGAGCCGGACGTTTGCCTTTTCGGGAACAGGCTCTGCCGAGGATGCGCACCGTGAGGGATTGCGTCTTTGGGAAAGCAGAGATTCCCAGTGCGGTTGTGCCTGTGAATAGGCTGCAGGGGGAAGGTGAAGACCAGCAAGAGCTTTCCGGGCTGCCACCTTCCGTGTGGGACAAGGAGCCGGACGTTTGCCTTTTCGGGAACAGGCTCTGCCGAGGATGCGCACCGTGAGAGATTGCATCTCTGGAAAAGCAGAGATTCCCAGTGCGGTTGTGCCTGTGAATAGGCTGCAGGGGGAAGGTGAAGACCAGCAACAGCTTTCCGGGCTGCCACCTTCCGTGTGGGACAAGGAGCCGGACGTTTGCCCTTTCGGGAACAGGCTCTGCCGAGGATGCGCACCGTGAGAGATTGCGTCTCTGGGCAAGCACAGATCCCCAAACCTGTTGTGCCTGTGAATAGGCTGCAGGGGGAAGGTGAAGACCAGCAACAGCTTTCAGGGCTGCCACCTTCCGTGTGGGACAAGGAGCCGGACGTTTGCCTTTTCGGGAACAAGCTCTGCCGAGGATGCGCACCGTGAGAGATTGCGTCTCTGGGAAAGCAGAGATCCCAAAACCTGTTGTGCCTGTGAATAGGCTGCAGTGGGAAGGTGAAGACCAGCAACAGCTTTCAGGGCTGCCACCTTCCGTGTGGGACAAGGAGCAGGAAGTTTGCCTTTTCGGGAACAGGCTCTGCCGAGGATGCGCACCGTGAGAGGTTGCGTCTTGGGGCAAGCACAGATCCCAAAACCTGTTGTGCCTGTGAATAGGCTGCAGGGGGAAGGTGAAGACCAGCAAGAGCTTTCAGGGCTGCCACCTTCCGTGTGGGACAAGGAGCCGGACGTTTGCCTTTTCGGGAACAGGCTCTGCCGAGGATGCGCACCGTGAGATGTTCCTTCTCTGGGCAAGCACAGATCCCCAAACCTGTTGTGCCTGTGAATAGGCTGCACGGGGGAAGGTGAAGACCAGCAAGAGCTTTCAGGGCTGCCACCTTCCGTGTGGGACAAGGAGCCGGACGTTTGCCTTTTCGGGAACAGGCTCTGCCGAGGATGCGCACCGTGAGATGTTCCTTCTCTGGGCAAGCACAGATCCCAAAACCTGTTGTGCCTGTGAATAGGCTGCAGGGGGAAGGTGAAGACCAGCAACAGCTTTCAGGGCTGCCACCTTCCGTGTGGGACAAGGAGCCGGACATTTGCCTTTTCGGGAACAGGCTCTGCCGAGGATGCGCACCGTGAGAGATTGCGTCTTTGGGAAAGCAGAGATTCCCAGTGCGGTTGTGCCTGTGAATAGGCTGCAGGGGGAAGGTGAAGACCAGCAACAGCTTTCAGGGCTGCCACCTTCCATGTGGGACAAGGAGCCGGACGTTTGCCTTTTCGGGAACAGGCTCTGCCGAGGATGCGCACCGTGAGAGATTGCGTCTTTGGGAAAGCAGAGATTCCCAGTGCGGAGGTGCCTGTGAATACGCTGCAGGGGGAAGGTGAAGACCAGCAAGAGCTTTCCGGGCTGCCACCTTCCGTGTGGGACAAGGAGCCGGACGTTTGCCTTTTCGGGAACAGGCTCTGCCGAGGATGCGCACCGTGAGATGTTCCTTCTCTGGGCAAGCACAGATCCCAAAACCTGTTGTGCCTATGAATAGGCTGCACGGGGAAGGTGAAGACCAGCAACAGCTTTCCGGGCTGCCACCTTCCGTGTGGGACAAGGAGCCGGACGTTTGCCTTTTCGGGAACAGGCTCTGCCGAGGATGTGCACCGTGAGGGATTGCGTCTTTGGGAAAGCAGAGATTCCCAGTACGGATGTGCCTGTGAATAGGCTGCAGGGGGAAGGTGAAGACCAGCAACAGCTTTCCGGGCTGCCACCTTCCGTGTGGGACAAGGAGCCGGACGTTTGCCTTTTCGGGAACAGGCTCTGCCGAGGATGCGCACCGTGAGAGATTGCGTCTCTGGAAAAGCAGAGATTCCCAGTGCGGTTGTGCCTGTGAATAGGCTGCAGGGGGAAGGTGAAGACCAGCAAGAGCTTTCCGGGCTGCCACCTTCCGTGTGGGACAAGTAGCCGGACGTTTGCCTTTTCGGGAACAGGCTCTGCCGAGGATGCGCACCGTGAGAGATTGCGTCTCTGGGAAAGCAGGGATCCCAAAACCTCTTGTGCCTGTGAATAGGCTGCAGGGGGAAGGTGAAGACCAGCAAGAGCTCTCAGGGCTGCCACCTTCCGTGTGGGACAAGGAGCCGGACGTTTGCCTTTTCGGGAACAGGCTCTGCCGAGGATGCGCACCGTGAGATGTTCCTTCTCTGGGCAAGCAGAGATCCCCAAACCTGTTGTGCCTGTGAATAGGCTGCACGGGGAAGGTGAAGACCAGCAACAGCTTTCAGGGCTGCCACCTTCCGTGTGGGACAAGGAGCAGGAAGTTTGCCTTTTCGGGAACAGGCTCTGCCGAGGATGCGCACCGTGAGAGATTGCGTCTCTGGAAAAGCAGAGATTCCCAGTGCGGTTGTGCATGTGAATAGGCTGCACGGGGAAGGTGAAGACCAGCAACAGCCTTCCGGGCTGCCACCTTCCGTGTGGGACAAGGAGCCGGACGTTTGCCTGTTCTGGAACAGGCTCTGCCGAGGATGCGCACCGTGAGATGTTCCTTCTCTGGGCAAGCACAGATCCCAAAACCTGTTGTGCCTGTGAATAGGCTGCAGGGGGAAGGTGAAGACCAGCAAGAGCTTTCCGGGCTGCCACCTTCCGTGTGGGACAAGGAGCCGGACGTTTGCCTTTTCAGGAACAGGCTCTGCCGAGGATGCGCACCGTGAGGGATTGCGTCTTTGGGAAAGCAGAGATTCCCAGTGCGGTTGTGCCTGTGAATAGGCTGCAGGGGGAAGGTGAAGACCAGCAAGAGCTTTCAGGGCTGCCACCTTCCGTGTGGGACAAGGAGCCGGACGTTTGCCTTTTCGGGAACAAGCTCTGCCGAGGATGCGCACCGTGAGAGATTGCGTCTCTGGGAAAGCAGAGATCCCAAAACCTGTTGTGCCTGTGAATAGGCTGCAGGGGGAAGGTGAAGACCAGCAACAGCTTTCAGGGCTGCCACCTTCCGTGTGGGACAAGGAGCCGGACGTTTGCCTTTTCGGGAACAGGCTCTGCCGAGGATGTGCACTGTGAGAGATTGCGTCTCTGGGAAAGCAGAGATCCCAAAACCTGTTGTGCCTGTGAATAGGCTGCAGGGGGAAGGTGAAGACCAGCAAGAGCTTTCCGGGCTGCCACCTTCCGTGTGGGACAAGGAGCCGGACGTTTGCCTTTTCGGGAACAGGCTCTGCCGAGGATGCGCACCGTGAGAGGTTGCGTCTCTGGGAAAGCACAGATCCCAAAACCTGTTGTGCCTGTGAATAGGCTGCACGGGGAAGGTGAAGACCAGCAAGAGCTTTCAGGGCTGCCACCTTCCGTGTGGGACAAGGAGCCGGACGTTTGCCTTTTCGGGAACAGGCTCTGCTGAGGATGCGCACCGTGAGATGTTCCTTCTCTGGGCAAGCAGAGATCCCCAAACCTGTTGTGCCTGTGAATAGGCTGCAGGGGGAAGGTGAAGACCAGCAAGAGCTTTCAGGGCTGCCACCTTCCGTGTGGGACAAGGAGCCGGACGTTTGCCTGTTCTGGAACAGGCTCTGCCGAGGATGCGCACCGTGAGAGATTGCGTCTTTGGGAAAGCAGAGATCCCCAAACCTGTTGTGCCTGTGAATAGGCTGCAGGGGGAAGGTGAAGACCAGCAACAGCTTTCAGGGCTGCCACCTTCCGTGTGGGACAAGGAGCCGGACATTTGCCTTTTCGGGAACAGGCTCTGCCGAGGATGCGCACCGTGAGATGTTCCTTCTCTGGGCAAGCAGAGATCCCAAAACCTGTTGTGCCTGTGAACAGGCTGCACGGGGAAGGTGAAGACCAGCAAGAGCTTTCCGGGCTGCCACCTTCCGTGTGGGACAAGGAGCCGGACGTTTGCCTTTTCGGGAACAGGCTCTGCCGAGGATGCGCACCGTGAGATGTTCCTTCTCTGGGCAAGCACAGATCCCAAAACCTGTTGTGCCTGTGAATAGGCTGCAGGGGGAAGGTGAAGACCAGCAAGAGCTTTCCGGGCTGCCACCTTCCGTGTGGGACAAGGAGCCGGACGTTTGCCTTTTCGGGAACAGGCTCTGCCGAGGATGCGCACCGTGAGAGATTGCGTCTTGGTGCAAGCACAGATCCCAAAACCTGTTGTGCCTGTGAATAGGCTGCAGGGGGAAGGTGAAGACCAGCAAGAGCTTTCCGGGCTGCCACCTTCCGTGTGGGACAAGGAGCCGGACGTTTGCCTTTTCAGGAACAGGCTCTGCCGAGGATGCGCACCGTGAGGGATTGCGTCTTTGGGAAAGCAGAGATTCCCAGTGCGGTTGTGCATGTGAATAGGCTGCACGGGGAAGGTGAAGACCAGCAAGAGCTTTCAGGGCTGCCACCTTCCGTGTGGGACAAGGAGCCGGACGTTTGCCTTTTCGGGAACAAGCTCTGCCGAGGATGCGCACCGTGAGAGATTGCGTCTCTGGGAAAGCAGAGATCCCAAAACCTGTTGTGCCTGTGAATAGGCTGCAGGGGGAAGGTGAAGACCAGCAAGAGCTTTCAGGGCTGCCACCTTCCGTGTGGGACAAGGAGCCGGACGTTTGCCTTTTCGGGAACAGGCTCTGCCGAGGATGTGCACTGTGAGAGATTGCGTCTCTGGGAAAGCAGAGATCCCAAAACCTGTTGTGCCTGTGAATAGGCTGCAGGGGGAAGGTGAAGACCAGCAACAGCTTTCAGGGCTGCCACCTTCCGTGTGGGACAAGGAGCCGGACGTTTGCCTTTTCGGGAACAGGCTCTGCCGAGGATGCGCACCGTGAGAGGTTGCGTCTCTGGGAAAGCACAGATCCCAAAACCTGTTGTGCCTGTGAATAGGCTGCACGGGGAAGGTGAAGACCAGCAAGAGCTTTCAGGGCTGCCACCTTCCGTGTGGGACAAGGAGCCGGACGTTTGCCTTTTCGGGAACAGGCTCTGCTGAGGATGCGCACCGTGAGATGTTCCTTCTCTGGGCAAGCACAGATCCCAAAACCTGTTGTGCCTGTGAATAGGCTGCAGGGGGAAGGTGAAGACCAGCAAGAGCTTTCAGGGCTGCCACCTTCCGTGTGGGACAAGGAGCCGGACGTTTGCCTGTTCTGGAACAGGCTCTGCCGAGGATGCGCACCGTGAGAGATTGCGTCTTTGGGAAAGCAGAGATCCCCAAACCTGTTGTGCCTGTGAATAGGCTGCAGGGGGAAGGTGAAGACCAGCAACAGCTTTCAGGGCTGCCACCTTCCGTGTGGGACAAGGAGCCGGACATTTGCCTTTTCGGGAACAGGCTCTGCCGAGGATGCGCACCGTGAGATGTTCCTTCTCTGGGCAAGCAGAGATCCCAAAACCTGTTGTGCCTGTGAACAGGCTGCACGGGGAAGGTGAAGACCAGCAAGAGCTTTCCGGGCTGCCACCTTCCGTGTGGGACAAGGAGCCGGACGTTTGCCTTTTCGGGAACAGGCTCTGCCGAGGATGCGCACCGTGAGATGTTCCTTCTCTGGGCAAGCACAGATCCCAAAACCTGTTGTGCCTGTGAATAGGCTGCAGGGGGAAGGTGAAGACCAGCAAGAGCTTTCCGGGCTGCCACCTTCCGTGTGGGACAAGGAGCCGGACGTTTGCCTTTTCGGGAACAGGCTCTGCCGAGGATGCGCACCGTGAGAGATTGCGTCTTGGTGCAAGCACAGATCCCAAAACCTGTTGTGCCTGTGAATAGGCTGCAGGGGGAAGGTGAAGACCAGCAACAGCTTTCAGGGCTGCCACCTTCCGTGTGGGACAAGGAGCCGGACGTTTGCCTGTTCTGGAACAGGCTCTGCCGAGGATGCGCACCGTGAGAGATTGCGTCTCTGGGCAAGCAGAGATCCGAAAACCTGTTGTGCCTGTGAATAGGCTGCAGGGGGAAGGTGAAGACCAGCAAGAGCTTTCAGGGCTGCCACCTTCCGTGTGGGACAAGGATCCGGACGTTTGCCTTTTCGGGAACAGGCTCTGCCGAGGATGCGCACCGTGAGATGTTCCTTCTCTGGGCAAGCACAGATCCCAAAACCTGTTGTGCCTGTGAATAGGCTGCAGGGGGAAGGTGAAGACCAGCAACAGCTTTCAGGGCTGCCACCTTCCGTGTGGGACAAGGAGCCGGACGTTTGCCTTTTCGGGAACAGGCTCTGCCGAGGATGCGCACCGTGAGAGATTGCGTCTTTGGGAAAGCAGAGATTCCCAGTGCGGTTGTGCCTGTGAATAGGCTGCAGGGGGAAGGTGAAGACCAGCAAGAGCTTTCAGGGCTGCCACCTTCCATGTGGGACAAGGAGCCGGACGTTTGCCTTTTCGGGAACAGGCTCTGCCGAGGATGCGCACCGTGAGAGATTGCGTCTCTGGGAAAGCAGAGATTCCCAGTGCGGTGGTGCCTGTGAATAGGCTGCAGGGGGAAGGTGAAGACCAGCAACAGCTTTCCGGGCTGCCACCTTCCGTGTGGGACAAGGAGCCGGACGTTTGCCTTTTCGGGAACAGGCTCTGCCGAGGATGCGCACCGTGAGATGTTCCTTCTCTGGGCAAGCACAGATCCCAAAACCTGTTGTGCCTGTGAATAGGCTGCAGGGGGAAGGTGAAGACCAGCAACAGCTTTCTGGGGTGCCACCTTCCGTGTGGGACAAGGAGCCGGACGTTTGCCTGTTCGGGAACAGGCTCTGCCGAGGATGCGCACCATGAGAGATTGCGTCTTTGGGAAAGCAGAGATTCCCAGTGCGGTTGTGCCTGTGAATAGGCTGCAGGGGGAAGGTGAAGACCAGCAACAGCTTTCAGGGCTGCCACCTTCCGTGTGGGACAAGGAGCCGGACGTTTGCCTTTTCGGGAACAGGCTCTGCTGAGGATGCGCACCGTGAGATGTTCCTTCTCTGGGCAAGCAGAGATCCCAAAACCTGTTGTGCCTGTGAACAGGCTGCACGGGGAAGGTGAAGACCAGCAAGAGCTTTCCGGGCTGCCACCTTCCGTGTGGGACAAGGAGCCGGACGTTTGCCTTTTCGGGAACAGGCTCTGCCGAGGATGCGCACCGTGAGATGTTCCTTCTCTGGGCAAGCAGAGATCCCAAAACCTGTTGTGCCTGTGAATAGGCTGCAGGGGGAAGGTGAAGACCAGCAAGAGCTTTCCGGGCTGCCACCTTCCGTGTGGGACAAGGAGCCGGACGTTTGCCTTTTCGGGAACAGGCTCTGCCGAGGATGCGCACCGTGAGATGTTCCTTCTCTGGGCAAGCACAGATCCCAAAACCTGTTGTGCCTGTGAATAGGCTGCAGGGGGAGGGTGAAGACCAGCAAGAGCTTTCAGGGCTGCCACCTTCCGTGTGGGACAAGGAGCCGGACGTTTGCCTTTTCGGGAACAGGCTCTGCCGAGGATGCGCACCGTGAGATGTTCCTTCTCTGGGCAAGCAGAGATCCCAAAACCTGTTGTGCCTGTGAATAGGCTGCAGGGGGAAGGTGAAGACCAGCAACAGCTTTCCGGGCTGCCACCTTCCGTGTGGGACAAGGAGCCGGACGTTTGCCTTTTCGGGAACAGGCTCTGCCGAGGATGCGCACCGTGAGGGATTGCGTCTTTGGGAAAGCAGAGATTCCCAGTGCGGTTGTGCCTGTGAATAGGCTGCAGGGGGAAGGTGAAGACCAGCAAGAGCTTTCAGGGCTGCCACCTTCCGTGTGGGACAAGGAGCCGGACGTTTGCCTTTTCGGGAACAGGCTCTGCCGAGGATGCGCACCGTGAGGGATTGCGTCTTTGGGAAAGCACAGATCCCCAAACCTGTTGTGCCTGTGAATAGGCTGCAGGGGGAAGGTGAAGACCAGCAACAGCTTTCAGGGCTGCCACCTTCCGTGTGGGACAAGGAGCCGGACGTTTGCCTTTTCGGGAACAGGCTCTGCCGAGGATGCGCACCGTGAGATGTTCCTTCTCTGGGCAAGCAGAGATCCGAAAACCTGTTGTGCCTGTGAATAGGCTGCAGGGGGAAGGTGAAGACCAGCAAGAGCTTTCAGGGCTGCCACCTTCCGTGTGGGACAAGGAGCCGGACGTTTGCCTTTTCGGGAACAGGCTCTGCCGAGGATGCGCACCGTGAGATGTTCCTTCTCTGGGCAAGCACAGATCCCAAAACCTGTTGTGCCTGTGAATAGGCTGCAGGGGGAAGGTGAAGACCAGCAACAGCTTTCAGGGCTGCCACCTTCCGTGTGGGACAAGGAGCCGGACGTTTGCCTTTTCGGGAACAGGCTCTGCCGAGGATGTGCACCGTGAGGGATTGCGTCTTCGGGAAAGCAGAGATTCCCAGTGCGGTTGTGCCTGTGAATAGGCTGCAGGGGGAAGGTGAAGACCAGCAAGAGCTTTCAGGGCTGCCACCTTCCGTGTGGGACAAGGAGCCGGACGTTTGCCTTTTCGGGAACAGGCTCTGCCGAGGATGCGCACCGTGAGGGATTGCGTCTCTGTGCAAGCAGAGATTCCCAGTGCGGTTGTGCCTGTGAATAGGCTGCAGGGGGAAGGTGAAGACCAGCAAGAGCTTTCAGGGCTGCCACCTTCCGTGTGGGACAAGGAGCCGGATGTTTGCCTGTTCTGGAACAGGCTCTGCCGAGGATGCGCACCGTGAGAGATTGCGTCTCTGGGCAAGCAGAGATCCCAAAACCTGTTGTGCCTGTGAATAGGCTGCAGGGGGAAGGTGAAGACCAGCAAGAGCTTTCAGGGCTGCCACCTTCCGTGTGGGACAAGGAGCCGGACGTTTGCCTTTTCGGGAACAGGCTCTGCCGAGGATGCGCACCGTGAGATGTTCCTTCTCTGGGCAAGCACAGATCCCAAAACCTGTTGTGCCTGTGAATAGGCTGCAGGGGGAAGGTGAAGACCAGCAACAGCTTTCAGGGCTGCCACCTTCCGTGTGGGACAAGGAGCCGGACGTTTGCCTTTTCGGGAACAGGCTCTGCCGAGGATGCGCACCGTGAGATGTTCCTTCTCTGGGCAAGCAGAGATCCCAAAACCTGTTGTGCCTGTGAACAGGCTGCACGGGGAAGGTGAAGACCAGCAAGAGCTTTCAGGGCTGCCACCTTCCGTGTGGGACAAGGAGCCGGACGTTTGCCTTTTCGGGAACAGGCTCTGCCGAGGATGCGCACCGTGAGATGTTCCTTCTCTGGGCAAGCAGAGATCCCAAAACCTGTTGTGCCTGTGAACAGGCTGCACGGGGAAGGTGAAGACCAGCAAGAGCTTTCAGGGCTGCCACCTTCCGTGTGGGACAAGGAGCCGGACGTTTGCCTTTTCGGGAACAGGCTCTGCCGAGGATGCGCACCGTGAGAGATTGCGTCTCTGGGCAAGCACAGATCCCAAAACCTGTTGTGCCTGTGAATAGGCTGCAGGGGGAAGGTGAAGACCAGCAAGAGCTTTCCGGGCTGCCACCTTCCGTGTGGGACAAGGAGCCGGACGTTTGCCTTTTCGGGAACAGGCTCTGCCGAGGATGCGCACCGTGAGATGTTCCTTCTCTGGGCAAGCACAGATCCCAAAACCTGTTGTGCCTGTGAATAGGCTGCAGGGGGAGGGTGAAGACCAGCAAGAGCTTTCCGGGCTGCCACCTTCCGTGTGGGACAAGGAGCCGGACGTTTGCCTTTTCGGGAACAGGCTCTGCCGAGGATGTGCACCGTGAGAGATTGCGTCTTTGGGAAAGCAGAGATTCCCAGTGCGGTTGTGCCTGTGAATAGGCTGCAGGGGGAAGGTGAAGACCAGCAACAGCTTTCAGGGCTGCTACCTTCCGTGTGGGACAAGGAGCCGGAAGTTTGCCTTTTCGGGAACAGGCTCTGCCGAGGATGCGCACTGTGAGAGATTGCGTCTCTGGGCAAGCACAGATCCCAAAACCTGTTGTGCCTGTGAATAGGCTGCACGGGGAACGTGAAGACCAGCAAGAGCTTTCAGGGCTGCCACCTTCCGTGTGGGACAAGGAGCCGGACGTTTGCCTTTTCGGGAACAGGCTCTGCCGAGGATGCGCACCGTGAGGGATTGCGTCTTTGGGAAAGCAGAGATTCCCAGTGCGGTTGTGCCTGTGAAAAGGCTGCAGGGGGAAGGTGAAGACCAGCAAGAGCTTTCAGGGCTGCCACCTTCCGTGTGGGACAAGGAGCCGGACGTTTGCCTTTTCGGGAACAGGCTCTGCCGAGGATGCGCACCGTGAGATGTTCCTTCTCTGGGCAAGCACAGATCCCAAAACCTGTTGTGCCTGTGAATAGGCTGCAAGGGGAAGGTGAAGACCAGCAACAGCTTTCCGGGCTGCCACCTTCCGTGTGGGACAAGGAGCCGGACGTTTGCCTTTTCGGGAACAGGCTCTGCCGAGGATGCGCACCATGAGATGTTCCTTCTCTGGGCAAGCACAGATCCCAAAACCTGTTGTGCCTGTGAATAGGCTGCAGGGGGAAGGTGAAGACCAGCAAGAGCTTTCAGGGCTGCCACCTTCCGTGTGGGACAAGGAGCCGGACGTTTGCCTTTTCGGGAACAGGCTCTGCCGAGGATGCGCACCGTGAGGGATTGCGTATTTGGGAAAGCAGAGATTCAAAGTGCGGTTGTGCCTGTGAATAGGCTGCAGGGGGAAGGTGAAGACCAGCAAGAGCTTTCAGGGCTGCCACCTTCCGTGTGGGACAAGGAGCCGGACGTTTGCCTGTTCTGGACCAGGCTCTGCCGAGGATGCGCACCGTGAGATGTTCCTTCTCTGGGCAAGCACAGATCCCAAAACCTGTTGTGCCTGTGAATAGGCTGCAAGGGGAAGGTGAAGACCATCAAGAGCTTTCAGGGCTGCCACCTTCCGTGTGGGACAAGGAGCCGGACGTTTGCCTTTTCGGGAACAGGCTCTGCCGAGGATGCGCACCGTGAGATGTTCCTTCTCTGGGCAAGCACAGATCCCAAAACCTGTTGTGCCTGTGAATAGGCTGCAGGGGGAAGGTGAAGACCAGCAAGAGCTTTCAGGGCTGCCACCTTCCGTGTGGGACAAGGAGCCGGACGTTTGCCTTTTCGGGAACAGGCTCTGCCGAGGATGCGCACCGTGAGAGATTGCGTCTTTGGGAAAGCAGAGATTCAAAGTGCGGTTGTGCCTGTGAATAGGCTGCAGGGGGAAGGTGAAGACCAGCAAGAGCTTTCCGGGCTGCCACCTTCCGTGTGGGACAAGGAGCCGGACGTTTGCCTGTTCTGGACCAGGCTCTGCCTAGGATGCGCACCGTGAGAGATTGCGTCTCTGGGCAAGCACAGATCCCAAAACCTGTTGTGCCTGTGAATAGGCTGCAGGGGGAAGGTGAAGACCAGCAAGAGCTTTCCGGGCTGCCACCTTCCGTGTGGGACAAGGAGCCGGACGTTTGCCTTTTCGGGAACAGGCTCTGCCGAGGATGCGCACCGTGAGGGATTGCGTCTTTGGGAAAGCAGAGATTCCCAGTGCGGTTGTGCCTGTGAATAGGCTGCAGGGGGAAGGTGAAGACCAGCAACAGCTTTCAGGGCTGCCACCTTCCATGTGGGACAAGGAGCCGGACGTTTGCCTTTTCGGGAACAGGCTCTGCCGAGGATGCGCACCGTGAGATGTTCCTTCTCTGGGCAAGCACAGATCCCAAAACCTGTTGTGCCTGTGAATAGGCTGCAGGGGGAAGGTGAAGACCAGCAACAGCTTTCCGGGCTGCCACCTTCCGTGTGGGACAAGGAGCCGGACGTTTGCCTTTTCGGGAACAGGCTCTGCCGAGGATGCGCACCGTGAGATGTTCCTTCTCTGGGCAAGCACAGATCCCAAAACCTGTTGTGCCTGTGAATAGGCTGCAGGGGGAAGGTGAAGACCAGCAACAGCTTTCCGGGCTGCCACCTTCCGTGTGGGACAAGGAGCCGGACGTTTGCCTTTTCGGGAACAGGCTCCGCCGAGGATGCGCACCGTGAGATGTTCCTTCTCTGGGCAAGCAGAGATCCGAAAACCTGTTGTGCCTGTGAATAGGCTGCAGGGGGAACGTGAAGACCAGCAAGAGCTTTCAGGGCTGCCACCTTCCGTGTGGGACAAGGAGCCGGACGTTTGCCTTTTCGGGAACAGGCTCTGCCGAGGATGCGCACCGTGAGGGATTGCGTCTTTGGGAAAGCAGAGATTCCCAGTGCGGTTGTGCCTGTGAAAAGGCTGCAGGGGGAAGGTGAAGACCAGCAAGAGCTTTCAGGGCTGCCACCTTCCGTGTGGGACAAGGAGCCGGACGTTTGCCTTTTCGGGAACAGGCTCTGCCGAGGATGCGCACCGTGAGATGTTCCTTCTCTGGGCAAGCACAGATCCCAAAACCTGTTGTGCCTGTGAATAGGCTGCAAGGGGAAGGTGAAGACCAGCAACAGCTTTCCGGGCTGCCACCTTCCGTGTGGGACAAGGAGCCGGACGTTTGCCTTTTCGGGAACAGGCTCTGCCGAGGATGCGCACCATGAGATGTTCCTTCTCTGGGCAAGCACAGATCCCAAAACCTGTTGTGCCTGTGAATAGGCTGCAGGGGGAAGGTGAAGACCAGCAAGAGCTTTCAGGGCTGCCACCTTCCGTGTGGGACAAGGAGCCGGACGTTTGCCTTTTCGGGAACAGGCTCTGCCGAGGATGCGCACCGTGAGGGATTGCGTATTTGGGAAAGCAGAGATTCAAAGTGCGGTTGTGCCTGTGAATAGGCTGCAGGGGGAAGGTGAAGACCAGCAAGAGCTTTCAGGGCTGCCACCTTCCGTGTGGGACAAGGAGCCGGACGTTTGCCTGTTCTGGACCAGGCTCTGCCGAGGATGCGCACCGTGAGATGTTCCTTCTCTGGGCAAGCACAGATCCCAAAACCTGTTGTGCCTGTGAATAGGCTGCAAGGGGAAGGTGAAGACCATCAAGAGCTTTCAGGGCTGCCACCTTCCGTGTGGGACAAGGAGCCGGACGTTTGCCTTTTCGGGAACAGGCTCTGCCGAGGATGCGCACCGTGAGATGTTCCTTCTCTGGGCAAGCACAGATCCCAAAACCTGTTGTGCCTGTGAATAGGCTGCAGGGGGAAGGTGAAGACCAGCAAGAGCTTTCAGGGCTGCCACCTTCCGTGTGGGACAAGGAGCCGGACGTTTGCCTTTTCGGGAACAGGCTCTGCCGAGGATGCGCACCGTGAGAGATTGCGTCTTTGGGAAAGCAGAGATTCAAAGTGCGGTTGTGCCTGTGAATAGGCTGCAGGGGGAAGGTGAAGACCAGCAAGAGCTTTCCGGGCTGCCACCTTCCGTGTGGGACAAGGAGCCGGACGTTTGCCTGTTCTGGACCAGGCTCTGCCTAGGATGCGCACCGTGAGAGATTGCGTCTCTGGGCAAGCACAGATCCCAAAACCTGTTGTGCCTGTGAATAGGCTGCAGGGGGAAGGTGAAGACCAGCAAGAGCTTTCCGGGCTGCCACCTTCCGTGTGGGACAAGGAGCCGGACGTTTGCCTTTTCGGGAACAGGCTCTGCCGAGGATGCGCACCGTGAGGGATTGCGTCTTTGGGAAAGCAGAGATTCCCAGTGCGGTTGTGCCTGTGAATAGGCTGCAGGGGGAAGGTGAAGACCAGCAACAGCTTTCAGGGCTGCCACCTTCCATGTGGGACAAGGAGCCGGACGTTTGCCTTTTCGGGAACAGGCTCTGCCGAGGATGCGCACCGTGAGATGTTCCTTCTCTGGGCAAGCACAGATCCCAAAACCTGTTGTGCCTGTGAATAGGCTGCAGGGGGAAGGTGAAGACCAGCAACAGCTTTCCGGGCTGCCACCTTCCGTGTGGGACAAGGAGCCGGACGTTTGCCTTTTCGGGAACAGGCTCTGCCGAGGATGCGCACCGTGAGATGTTCCTTCTCTGGGCAAGCACAGATCCCAAAACCTGTTGTGCCTGTGAATAGGCTGCAGGGGGAAGGTGAAGACCAGCAACAGCTTTCCGGGCTGCCACCTTCCGTGTGGGACAAGGAGCCGGACGTTTGCCTTTTCGGGAACAGGCTCCGCCGAGGATGCGCACCGTGAGATGTTCCTTCTCTGGGCAAGCAGAGATCCGAAAACCTGTTGTGCCTGTGAATAGGCTGCAGGGGGAAGGTGAAGACCAGCAAGAGCTTTCAGGGCTGCCACCTTCCGTGTGGGACAAGGAGCCGGACGTTTGCCTTTTCGGGAACAGGCTCTGCCGAGGATGCGCACCGTGAGATGATCCTTCTCTGGGCAAGCACAGATCCCAAAACCTGTTGTGCCTGTGAATAGGCTGCAGGGGGAGGGTGAAGACCAGCAAGAGCTTTCAGGGCTGCCACCTTCCGTGTGGGACAAGGAGCCGGACGTTTGCCTTTTCGGGAACAGGCTCTGCCGAGGATGCGCACCGTGAGATGTTCCTTCTCTGGGCAAGCACAGATCCCAAAACCTGTTGTGCCTGTGAATAGGCTGCAGGGGGAAGGTGAAGACCAGCAAGAGCTTTCAGGGCTGCCACCTTCCGTGTGGGACAAGGAGCCGGACGTTTGCCTTTTCGGGAACAGGCTCTGCCGAGGATGCGCACCGTGAGAGATTGCGTCTTTGGGAAAGCAGAGATTCAAAGTGCGGTTGTGCCTGTGAATAGGCTGCAGGGGGAAGGTGAAGACCAGCAAGAGCTTTCAGGGCTGCCACCTTCCGTGTGGGACAAGGAGCCGGACGTTTGCCTTTTCGGGAACAGGCTCTGCCGAGGATGCGCACCGTGAGATGTTCCTTCTCTGGGCAAGCACAGATCCCAAAACCTGTTGTGCCTGTGAATAGGCTGCAGGGGGAAGGTGAAGACCAGCAAGAGCTTTCAGGGCTGCTACCTTCCGTGTGGGACAAGGAGCCGGAAGTTTGCCTTTTCGGGAACAGGCTCTGCCGAGGATGCGCACTGTGAGAGATTGCGTCTCTGGGCAAGCACAGATCCCAAAACCTGTTGTGCCTGTGAATAGGCTGCAGGGGGAAGGTGAAGACCAGCAAGAGCTTTCAGGGCTGCCACCTTCCGTGTGGGACAAGGAGCCGGACGTTTGCCTTTTCGGGAACAGGCTCTGCCGAGGATGCGCACCGTGAGGGATTGCGTCTTTGGGAAAGCAGAGATTCCCAGTGCGGTTGTGCCTGTGAAAAGGCTGCAGGGGGAAGGTGAAGACCAGCAAGAGCTTTCAGGGCTGCCACCTTCCGTGTGGGACAAGGAGCCGGACGTTTGCCTTTTCGGGAACAGGCTCTGCCGAGGATGCGCACCGTGAGATGTTCCTTCTCTGGGCAAGCAGAGATCCCAAAACCTGTTGTGCCTGTGAATAGGCTGCAAGGGGAAGGTGAAGACCAGCAACAGCTTTCCGGGCTGCCACCTTCCGTGTGGGACAAGGAGCCGGACGTTTGCCTTTTCGGGAACAGGCTCTGCCGAGGATGCGCACCATGAGATGTTCCTTCTCTGGGCAAGCACAGATCCCAAAACCTGTTGTGCCTGTGAATAGGCTGCAGGGGGAAGGTGAAGACCAGCAAGAGCTTTCAGGGCTGCCACCTTCCGTGTGGGACAAGGAGCCGGACGTTTGCCTTTTCGGGAACAGGCTCTGCCGAGGATGCGCACCGTGAGGGATTGCGTATTTGGGAAAGCAGAGATTCAAAGTGCGGTTGTGCCTGTGAATAGGCTGCAGGGGGAAGGTGAAGACCAGCAACAGCTTTCAGGGCTGCCACCTTCCGTGTGGGACAAGGAGCCGGACGTTTGCCTGTTCTGGACCAGGCTCTGCCGAGGATGCGCACCGTGAGATGTTCCTTCTCTGGGCAAGCACAGATCCCAAAACCTGTTGTGCCTGTGAATAGGCTGCAAGGGGAAGGTGAAGACCAGCAACAGCTTTCCGGGCTGCCACCTTCCGTGTGGGACAAGGAGCCGGACGTTTGCCTTTTCGGGAACAGGCTCTGCCGAGGATGCGCACCGTGAGATGTTCCTTCTCTGGGCAAGCAGAGATCCCAAAACCTGTTGTGCCTGTGAATAGGCTGCAGGGGGAAGGTGAAGACCAGCAAGAGCTTTCAGGGCTGCCACCTTCCGTGTGGGACAAGGAGCCGGACGTTTGCCTTCTCGGGAACAGGCTCTGCCGAGGATGCGCACCGTGAGAGATTGCGTCTCTGGGAAAGCAGAGATTCAAAGTGCGGTTGTGCCTGTGAATAGGCTGCAGGGGGAAGGTGAAGACCAGCAAGAGCTTTCAGGGCTGCCACCTTCCGTGTGGGACAAGGAGCCGGACGTTTGCCTGTTCTGGACCAGGCTCTGCCTAGGATGCGCACCGTGAGAGATTGCGTCTCTGGGAAAGCAGAGATCCCCAAACCTGTTGTGCCTGTGAATAGGCTGCAGGGGGAAGGTGAAGACCAGCAAGAGCTTTCAGGGCTGCCACCTTCCGTGTGGGACAAGGAGCCGGACGTTTGCCTTTTCGGGAACAGGCTCTGCCGAGGATGCGCACCGTGAGAGATTGCGTCTCTGTGCAAGCACAGATCACAAAACCTGTTGTGCCTGTGAATAGGCTGCAGGGGGAAGGTGAAGACCAGCAAGAGCTTTCAGGGCTGCCACCTTCCGTGTGGGACAAGGAGCCGGACGTTTGCCTTTTAGGGAACAGGCTCTGCCGAGGATGCGCACCGTGAGAGATTGCGTCTTTGGGAAAGCAGAGATTCCCAGTGCGGTTGTGCCTGTGAATAGGCTGCAGGGGGAAGGTGAAGACCAGCAAGAGCTTTCAGGGCTGCCACCTTCCGTGTGGGACAAGGAGCCGGACGTTTGCCTTTTCGGGAACAGGCTCTGCCGAGGATGCGCACCGTGAGATGTTCCTTCTCTGGGCAAGCAGAGATCCCAAAACCTGTTGTGCCTGTGAATAGGCTGCAGGGGGAAGGTGAAGACCAGCAAGAGCTTTCCGGGCTGCCACCTTCCGTGTGGGACAAGGAGCCGGACGTTTGCCTTTTCGGGAACAGGCTCTGCCGAGGATGCGCACCGTGAGATGTTCCTTCTCTGGGCAAGCACAGATCCCAAAACCTGTTGTGCCTGTGAATAGGCTGCAGGGGGAGGGTGAAGACCAGCAAGAGCTTTCAGGGCTGCCACCTTCCGTGTGGGACAAGGAGCCGGACGTTTGCCTTTTCGGGAACAGGCTCTGCCGAGGATGCGCACCGTGAGATGTTCCTTCTCTGGGCAAGCACAGATCCCAAAACCTGTTGTGCCTGTGAATAGGCTGCAAGGGGAAGGTGAAGACCAGCAAGAGCTTTCAGGGCTGCTACCTTCCGTGTGGGACAAGGAGCCGGAAGTTTGCCTTTTCGGGAACAGGCTCTGCCGAGGATGCGCACTGTGAGAGATTGCGTCTCTGGGCAAGCACAGATCCCAAAACCTGTTGTGCCTGTGAATAGGCTGCACGGGGAACGTGAAGACCAGCAAGAGCTTTCAGGGCTGCCACCTTCCGTGTGGGACAAGGAGCCGGACGTTTGCCTTTTCGGGAACAGGCTCTGCCGAGGATGCGCACCGTGAGGGATTGCGTCTTTGGGAAAGCAGAGATTCCCAGTGCGGTTGTGCCTGTGAAAAGGCTGCAGGGGGAAGGTGAAGACCAGCAAGAGCTTTCAGGGCTGCCACCTTCCGTGTGGGACAAGGAGCCGGACGTTTGCCTTTTCGGGAACAGGCTCTGCCGAGGATGCGCACCGTGAGATGTTCCTTCTCTGGGCAAGCACAGATCCCAAAACCTGTTGTGCCTGTGAATAGGCTGCAAGGGGAAGGTGAAGACCAGCAACAGCTTTCCGGGCTGCCACCTTCCGTGTGGGACAAGGAGCCGGACGTTTGCCTTTTCGGGAACAGGCTCTGCCGAGGATGCGCACCATGAGATGTTCCTTCTCTGGGCAAGCACAGATCCCAAAACCTGTTGTGCCTGTGAATAGGCTGCAGGGGGAAGGTGAAGACCAGCAAGAGCTTTCAGGGCTGCCACCTTCCGTGTGGGACAAGGAGCCGGACGTTTGCCTTTTTGGGAACAGGCTCTGCCGAGGATGCGCACCGTGAGGGATTGCGTATTTGGGAAAGCAGAGATTCAAAGTGCGGTTGTGCCTGTGAATAGGCTGCAGGGGGAAGGTGAAGACCAGCAAGAGCTTTCAGGGCTGCCACCTTCCGTGTGGGACAAGGAGCCGGACGTTTGCCTGTTCTGGACCAGGCTCTGCCGAGGATGCGCACCGTGAGATGTTCCTTCTCTGGGCAAGCACAGATCCCAAAACCTGTTGTGCCTGTGAATAGGCTGCAAGGGGAAGGTGAAGACCAGCAACAGCTTTCCGGGCTGCCACCTTCCGTGTGGGACAAGGAGCCGGACGTTTGCCTTTTCGGGAACAGGCTCTGCCGAGGATGCGCACCGTGAGAGATTGCGTCTCTGGGCAAGCACAGATCCCAAAACCTGTTGTGCCTGTGAATAGGCTGCAGGGGGAAGGTGAAGACCAGCAAGAGCTTTCAGGGCTGCCACCTTCCGTGTGGGACAAGGAGCCGGACGTTTGCCTTCTCGGGAACAGGCTCTGCCGAGGATGCGCACCGTGAGAGATTGCGTCTTTGGGAAAGCAGAGATTCAAAGTGCGGTTGTGCCTGTGAATAGGCTGCAGGGGGAAGGTGAAGACCAGCAAGAGCTTTCAGGGCTGCCACCTTCCGTGTGGGACAAGGAGCCGGACGTTTGCCTGTTCTGGACCAGGCTCTGCCTAGGATGCGCACCGTGAGAGATTGCGTCTCTGGGCAAGCACAGATCCCAAAACCTGTTGTGCCTGTGAATAGGCTGCAGGGGGAAGGTGAAGACCAGCAAGAGCTTTCAGGGCTGCCACCTTCCGTGTGGGACAAGGAGCCGGACGTTTGCCTTTTGGGGAACAGGCTCTGCCGAGGATGCGCACCGTGAGAGATTGCGTCTTGGGAAAGCAGAGATTCCCAGTGCGGTTGTGCCTGTGAATAGGCTGCAGGGGGAAGGTGAAGACCAGCAAGAGCTTTCCGGGCTGCCACCTTCCGTGTGGGACAAGGAGCCGGACGTTTGCCTTTTCGGGAACAGGCTCTGCCGAGGATGCGCACCGTGAGGGATTGCGTCTTTGGGAAAGCAGAGATTCCCAGTGCGGTTGTGCCTGTGAAAAGGCTGCAGGGGGAAGGTGAAGACCAGCAAGAGCTTTCCGGGCTGCCAGCTTCCATGTGGGACAAGGAGCCGGACATTTGCCTTTTCGGGAACAGGCTCTGCCGAGGATGCGCACCGTGAGATGTTCCTTCTCTGGGCAAGCACAGATCCCAAAACCTGTTGTGCCTGTGAATAGGCTGCAGGGGGAAGGTGAAGACCAGCAAGAGCTTTCAGGGCTGCCACCTTCCGTGTGGGACAAGGAGCCGGACGTTTGCCCTTTCGGGAACAGGCTCTGCCGAGGATGCGCACCGTGAGATGTTCCTTCTCTGGGCAAGCACAGATCCCAAAACCTGTTGTGCCTGTGAATAGGCTGCAGGGGGAAGGTGAAGACCAGCAAGAGCTTTCAGGGCTGCCACCTTCCGTGTGGGACAAGGAGCCGGACGTTTGCCTTTTCGGGAACAAGCTCTGCCGAGGATGCGCACCGTGAGATGTTCCTTCTCTGGGCAAGCAGAGATCCCAAAACCTGTTGTGCCTGTGAATAGGCTGCAGGGGGAAGGTGAAGACCAGCAAGAGCTTTCAGGGCTGCCACCTTCCGTGTGGGACAAGGAGCCGGACGTTTGCCTTTTCGGAAACAGGCTCTGCCGAGGATGCCCACCGTGAGAGATTGCGTCTCTGGGAAAGCAGAGATCCCCAAACCTGTTGTGCCTGTGAATAGGCTGCAGGGGGAAGGTGAAGACCAGCAAGAGCTTTCAGGGCTGCCACCTTCCGTGTGGGACAAGGAGCCGGACGTTTGCCTTTTCGGAAACAGGCTCTGCCGAGGATGCGCACCGTGAGAGATTGCGTCACTGGGAAAGCAGAGATCCCCAAACCTGTTGTGCCTGTGAATAGGCTGCAGGGGGAAGGTGAAGACCAGCAACAGCTTTCCGGGCTGCCACCTTCCGTGTGGGACAAGGAGCCGGACGTTTGCCTTTTCGGGAACAGGCTCTGCCGAGGATGCCCACCGTGAGAGATTGCGTCTCTGGGAAAGCAGAGATTCCCAGTGTGGTTGTGCCTGTGAATAGGCTGCAGGGGGAAGGTGAAGACCAGCAAGAGCTTTCCGGGCTGCCACCTTCCGTGTGGGACAAGGAGCCGGACGTTTGCCTTTTCGGGAACAGGCTCTGCCGAGGATGCGCACCGTGAGGGATTGCATCTTTGGGAAAGCAGAGATTCCCAGTGCGGTTGTGCCTGTGAAAAGGCTGCAGGGGGAAGGTGAAGACCAGCAAGAGCTTTCAGGGCTGCCACCTTCCGTGTGGGACAAGGAGCCGGACGTTTGCCTTTTTGGGAACAGGCTCTGCCGAGGATGCGCACCGTGAGATGTTCCTTCTCTGGGCAAGCACAGATCCCAAAACCTGTTGTGCCTGTGAATAGGCTGCAGGGGGAAGGTGAAGACCAGCAACAGCTTTCAGGGCTGCCACCTTCCGTGTGGGACAAGGAGCCGGACGTTTGCCTTTTCGGGAACAAGCTCTGCCGAGGATGCGCACCGTGAGATGTTCCTTCTCTGGGCAAGCAGAGATCCCAAAACCTGTTGTGCCTGTGAATAGGCTGCAGGGGGAAGGTGAAGACCAGCAAGAGCTTTCAGGGCTGCCACCTTCCGTGTGGGACAAGGAGCCGGACGTTTGCCTTTTCGGGAACAGGCTCTGCCGAGGATGCGCACCGTGAGAGATTGCGTCTCTGTGCAAGCACAGATCACAAAACCTGTTGTGCCTGTGAATAGGCTGCAGGGGGAAGGTGAAGACCAGCAACAGCTTTCAGGGCTGCCACCTTCCGTGTGGGACAAGGAGCCGGACGTTTGCCTTTTCGGGAACAGGCTCTGCCGAGGATGCCCACCGTGAGAGATTGCGTCTCTGGGAAAGCAGAGATTCCCAGTGTGGTTGTGCCTGTGAATAGGCTGCAGGGGGAAGGTGAAGACCAGCAAGAGCTTTCCGGGCTGCCACCTTCTGTGTGGGACAAGGAGCCGGACGTTTGCCTTTTCGGGAACAGGCTCTGCCGAGGATGCTCACCGTGAGGGATTGCGTCTCTGGGAAAGCAGGGATCCCAAAACCTGTTGTGCCTGTGAATAGGCTGCAGGGGGAAGGTGAAGACCAGCAAGAGCTCTCAGGGCTGCCACCTTCTGTGTGGGACAAGGAGCCGGACGTTTGCCTTTTCGGGAACAGGCTCTGCCGAGGATGCGCACCGTGAGATGTTCCTTCTCTGGGCAAGCAGAGATCCCAAAACCTGTTGTGCCTGTGAATAGGCTGCACGGGGAAGGTGAAGACCATCAAGAGCTTTCAGGGCTGCCACCTTCCGTGTGGGACAAGGAGCCGGACGTTTGCCTTTTTGGGAACAGGCTCTGCCGAGGATGCGCACCGTGAGAGATTGCGTCTCTGGGAAAGCAGAGATCCCAAAACCTGTTGTGCCTGTGAATAGGCTGCACGGGGAAGGTGAAGACCAGCAAGAGCTTTCAGGGCTGCCACCTTCCGTGTGGGACAAGGAGCCGGACGTTTGCCTTTTTGGGAACAGGCTCTGCCGAGGATGCGCACCGTGAGAGATTGCGTCTTGGGGCAAGCGCAGATCCCAAACCTGTTGTGCCTGTGAATAGGCTGCACGGGGAAGGTGAAGACCAGCAAGAGCTTTCAGGGCTGCCACCTTCCGTGTGGGACAAGGAGCCGGACGTTTGCCTTTTCGGGAACAGGCTCTGCCGAGGATGCGCACCGTGAGAGATTGCGTCTTTGGGAAAGCAGAGATTCCCAGTGCGGTAGTGCCTGTGAATAGGCTGCAGGGGGAAGGTGAAGACCAGCAAGAACTTTCCGGGCTGCCACCTTCCGTGTGGGACAAGGAGCCGGACGTTTGCCTTTTCGGGAACAGGCTCTGCCGAGGATGCGCACCGTGAGATGTTCCTTCTCTGGGCAAGCACAGATCCCAAAACCTGTTGTGCCTGTGAATAGGCTGCAGGGGGAAGGTGAAGACCAGCAAGAGCTTTCAGGGCTGCCACCTTCCGTGTGGGACAAGGAGCCGGACGTTTGCCTTTTCGGGAACAGGCTCTGCCGAGGATGTGCACCGTGAGGGATTGCGTCTTTGGGAAAGCAGAGATTCCCAGTGTGGTTGTGCCTGTGAAAAGGCTGCAGGGGGAAGGTGAAGACCAGCAAGAGCTTTCAGGGCTGCCACCTTCCGTGTGGGACAAGGAGCCGGACGTTTGCCTTTTCGGGAACAGGCTCTGCCGAGGATGCGCACCGTGAGAGATTGCGTCTCTGGGAAAGCAGAGATTCCCAGTGCGGTTGTGCCTGTGAATAGGCTGCAGGGGGAAGGTGAAGACCAGCAAGAGCTCTCAGGGCTGCCACCTTGCGTGTGGGACAAGTAGCCGGACGTTTGCATTTTCGGGAACAGGCTCTGCCGAGGATGCGCACCGTGAGAGATTGCGTCTCTGGGAAAGCAGGGATCCCAAAACCTCTTGTGCCTGTGAATAGGCTGCAGGGGGAAGGTGAAGACCAGCAAGAGCTCTCAGGGCTGCCACCTTCCGTGTGGGACAAGGAGCCGGACGTTTGCCTTTTCGGGAACAGGCTCTGCCGAGGATGCGCACCGTGAGAGATTGCATCTTTGGGAAAGCAGGGATCCCAAAACCTCTTGTGCCTGTGAATAGGCTGGAGGGGGAAGGTGAAGACCAGCAAGAGCTCTCAGGGCTGCCACCTTCCGTGTGGGACAAGGAGCCGGACGTTTGCCTTTTCGGGAACAGGCTCTGCCGAGGATGCGCACCGTGAGAGATTGCATCTTTGGGAAAGCAGAGATTCCCAGTGCGGTTGTGCCTGTGAATAGGCTGCAGGGGGAAGGTGAAGACCAGCAACAGCTTTCCGGGCTGCCACCTTCCGTGTGGGACAAGGAGCCGGACGTTTGCCTTTTCGGGAACAGGCTCTGCCGAGGTTGCGCACAGTGAGGGATTGCGTCTTTGGGAAAGCAGAGATTCCCAGTGCGGTTGTGCCTGTGAATAGGCTGCAGGGGGAAGGTGAAGACCAGCAACAGCTTTCCGGGCTGCCACCTTCCGTGTGGGACAAGGAGCCGGACGTTTGCCTTTTCGGGAACAGGCTCTGCTGAGGATGCGCACCGTGAGATGTTCCTTCTCTGGGCAAGCACAGATCCCAAAACCTGTTGTGCCTGTGAATAGGCTGCAGGGGGAAGGTGAAGACCAGCAAGAGCTTTCAGGGCTGCCACCTTCCGTGTGGGACAAGGAGCCGGACGTTTGCCCTTTCGGGAACAGGCTCTGCCGAGGATGCGCACCGTGAGATGTTCCTTCTCTGGGCAAGCACAGATCCCAAAACCTGTTGTGCCTGTGAATAGGCTGCAGGGGGAAGGTGAAGACCAGCAAGAGCTTTCAGGGCTGCCACCTTCCGTGTGGGACAAGGAGCCGGACGTTTGCCTTTTCGGGAACAAGCTCTGCCGAGGATGCGCACCGTGAGATGTTCCTTCTCTGGGCAAGCAGAGATCCCAAAACCTGTTGTGCCTGTGAATAGGCTGCAGGGGGAAGGTGAAGACCAGCAAGAGCTTTCAGGGCTGCCACCTTCCGTGTGGGACAAGGAGCCGGACGTTTGCCTTTTCGGAAACAGGCTCTGCCGAGGATGCCCACCGTGAGAGATTGCGTCTCTGGGAAAGCAGAGATCCCCAAACCTGTTGTGCCTGTGAATAGGCTGCAGGGGGAAGGTGAAGACCAGCAAGAGCTTTCAGGGCTGCCACCTTCCGTGTGGGACAAGGAGCCGGACGTTTGCCTTTTCGGAAACAGGCTCTGCCGAGGATGCGCACCGTGAGAGATTGCGTCACTGGGAAAGCAGAGATCCCCAAACCTGTTGTGCCTGTGAATAGGCTGCAGGGGGAAGGTGAAGACCAGCAACAGCTTTCCGGGCTGCCACCTTCCGTGTGGGACAAGGAGCCGGACGTTTGCCTTTTCGGGAACAGGCTCTGCCGAGGATGCCCACCGTGAGAGATTGCGTCTCTGGGAAAGCAGAGATTCCCAGTGTGGTTGTGCCTGTGAATAGGCTGCACGGGGAAGGTGAAGACCAGCAAGAGCTTTCCGGGCTGCCACCTTCCGTGTGGGACAAGGAGCCGGACGTTTGCCTTTTCGGGAACAGGCTCTGCCGAGGATGCGCACCGTGAGGGATTGCATCTTTGGGAAAGCAGAGATTCCCAGTGCGGTTGTGCCTGTGAAAAGGCTGCAGGGGGAAGGTGAAGACCAGCAAGAGCTTTCAGGGCTGCCACCTTCCGTGTGGGACAAGGAGCCGGACGTTTGCCTTTTCGGGAACAGGCTCTGCCGAGGATGCGCACCGTGAGATGTTCCTTCTCTGGGCAAGCACAGATCCCAAAACCTGTTGTGCCTGTGAATAGGCTGCAGGGGGAAGGTGAAGACCAGCAACAGCTTTCCGGGCTGCCACCTTCCGTGTGGGACAGGGAGCCGGACGTTTGCCTTTTCGGGAACAAGCTCTGCCGAGGATGCGCACCGTGAGATGTTCCTTCTCTGGGCAAGCAGAGATCCCAAAACCTGTTGTGCCTGTGAATAGGCTGCAGGGGGAAGGTGAAGACCAGCAAGAGCTTTCAGGGCTGCCACCTTCCGTGTGGGACAAGGAGCCGGACGTTTGCCTTTTCGGGAACAGGCTCTGCCGAGGATGCGCACCGTGAGAGATTGCGTCTCTGTGCAAGCACAGATCACAAAACCTGTTGTGCCTGTGAATAGGCTGCAGGGGGAAGGTGAAGACCAGCAAGAGCTTTCAGGGCTGCCACCTTCCGTGTGGGACAAGGAGCCGGACGTTTGCCTTTTCGGGAACAGGCTCTGCCGAGGATGCCCACCGTGAGAGATTGCGTCTCTGGGAAAGCAGAGATTCCCAGTGTGGTTGTGCCTGTGAATAGGCTGCAGGGGGAAGGTGAAGACCAGCAAGAGCTTTCCGGGCTGCCACCTTCTGTGTGGGACAAGGAGCCGGACGTTTGCCTTTTCGGGAACAGGCTCTGCCGAGGATGCTCACCGTGAGGGATTGCGTCTCTGGGAAAGCAGGGATCCCAAAACCTGTTGTGCCTGTGAATAGGCTGCAGGGGGAAGGTGAAGACCAGCAAGAGCTCTCAGGGCTGCCACCTTCCGTGTGGGACAAGGAGCCGGACGTTTGCCTTTTCGGGAACAGGCTCTGCCGAGGATGCGCACCGTGAGATGTTCCTTCTCTGGGCAAGCAGAGATCCCAAAACCTGTTGTGCCTGTGAATAGGCTGCACGGGGAAGGTGAAGACCATCAAGAGCTTTCAGGGCTGCCACCTTCCGTGTGGGACAAGGAGCCGGACGTTTGCCTTTTTGGGAACAGGCTCTGCCGAGGATGCGCACCGTGAGAGATTGCGTCTCTGGGAAAGCAGAGATCCCAAAACCTGTTGTGCCTGTGAATAGGCTGCACGGGGAAGGTGAAGACCAGCAAGAGCTTTCAGGGCTGCCACCTTCCGTGTGGGACAAGGAGCCGGACGTTTGCCTTTTTGGGAACAGGCTCTGCCGAGGATGCGCACCGTGAGAGATTGCGTCTTGGGGCAAGCGCAGATCCCAAACCTGTTGTGCCTGTGAATAGGCTGCACGGGGAAGGTGAAGACCAGCAAGAGCTTTCAGGGCTGCCACCTTCCGTGTGGGACAAGGAGCCGGACGTTTGCCTTTTCGGGAACAGGCTCTGCCGAGGATGCGCACCGTGAGAGATTGCGTCTTTGGGAAAGCAGAGATTCCCAGTGCGGTAGTGCCTGTGAATAGGCTGCAGGGGGAAGGTGAAGACCAGCAAGAGCTTTCCGGGCTGCCACCTTCCGTGTGGGACAAGGAGCCGGACGTTTGCCTTTTCGGGAACAGGCTCTGCCGAGGATGCGCACCGTGAGATGTTCCTTCTCTGGGCAAGCACAGATCCCAAAACCTGTTGTGCCTGTGAATAGGCTGCAGGGGGAAGGTGAAGACCAGCAAGAGCTTTCAGGGCTGCCACCTTCCGTGTGGGACAAGGAGCCGGACGTTTGCCTTTTCGGGAACAGGCTCTGCCGAGGATGTGCACCGTGAGGGATTGCGTCTTTGGGAAAGCAGAGATTCCCAGTGTGGTTGTGCCTGTGAAAAGGCTGCAGGGGGAAGGTGAAGACCAGCAAGAGCTTTCAGGGCTGCCACCTTCCGTGTGGGACAAGGAGCCGGACGTTTGCCTTTTCGGGAACAGGCTCTGCCGAGGATGCGCACCGTGAGAGATTGCGTCTCTGGGAAAGCAGAGATTCCCAGTGCGGTTGTGCCTGTGAATAGGCTGCAGGGGGAAGGTGAAGACCAGCAAGAGCTCTCAGGGCTGCCACCTTGCGTGTGGGACAAGTAGCCGGACGTTTGCATTTTCGGGAACAGGCTCTGCCGAGGATGCGCACCGTGAGAGATTGCGTCTCTGGGAAAGCAGGGATCCCAAAACCTCTTGTGCCTGTGAATAGGCTGCAGGGGGAAGGTGAAGACCAGCAAGAGCTCTCAGGGCTGCCACCTTCCGTGTGGGACAAGGAGCCGGACGTTTGCCTTTTCGGGAACAGGCTCTGCCGAGGATGCGCACCGTGAGAGATTGCATCTTTGGGAAAGCAGGGATCCCAAAACCTCTTGTGCCTGTGAATAGGCTGGAGGGGGAAGGTGAAGACCAGCAAGAGCTCTCAGGGCTGCCACCTTCCGTGTGGGACAAGGAGCCGGAAGTTTGCCTTTTCGGGAACAGGCTCTGCCGAGGATGCGCACCGTGAGAGATTGCATCTTTGGGAAAGCAGAGATTCCCAGTGCGGTTGTGCCTGTGAATAGGCTGCAGGGGGAAGGTGAAGACCAGCAACAGCTTTCCGGGCTGCCACCTTCCGTGTGGGACAAGGAGCCGGACGTTTGCCTTTTCGGGAACAGGCTCTGCCGAGGTTGCGCACAGTGAGGGATTGCGTCTTTGGGAAAGCAGAGATTCCCAGTGCGGTTGTGCCTGTGAATAGGCTGCAGGGGGAAGGTGAAGACCAGCAACAGCTTTCCGGGCTGCCACCTTCCGTGTGGGACAAGGAGCCGGACGTTTGCCTTTTCGGGAACAGGCTCTGCTGAGGATGCGCACCGTGAGATGTTCCTTCTCTGGGAAAGCACAGATCCCAAAACCTCTTGTGCCTGTGAATAGGCTGCAGGGGGAAGGTGAAGACCAGCAAGAGCTATCAGGGCTGCCACCTTCCGTGTGGGACAAGGAGCCGGACGTTTGCCTTTTCGGGAACAGGCTCTGCCGAGGATGCGCACCGTGAGAGATTGCGTCTCTGGGCAAGCAGAGATCCCAAAACCTGTTGTGCCTGTGAATAGGCTGCAGGGGGAAGGTGAAGACCAGCAAGAGCTTTCAGGGCTGCCACCTTCCGTGTGGGACAAGGAGCCGGACGTTTGCCTTTTCGGGAACAGGCTCTGCCGAGGATGCGCACCGTGAGATGTTCCTTCTCTGGGCAAGCACAGATCCCAAAACCTGTTGTGCCTGTGAATAGGCTGCAGGGGGAAGGTGAAGACCAGCAACACCTTTCAGGGCTGCCACCTTCCGTGTGGGACAAGGAGCTGGACGTTTGCCTTTTCGGGAACAGGCTCTGCCGAGGATGCGCACTGTGAGATGTTCCTTCTCTGGGCAAGCACAGATTCCAAAACCTGTTGTGCCTGTGAATAGGCTGCACGGGGAAGGTGAAGACCAGCAAGAGCTTTCCGGGCTGCCACCTTCCGTGTGGGACAAGGAGCCGGACGTTTGCCTTTTCGGGAACAGGCTCTGCCGAGGATGCCCACCGTGAGAGATTGCGTCTTTGGGAAAGCAGAGATTCCCAGTGCGGTTGTGCCTGTGAAAAGGCTGCAGGGGGAAGGTGAAGACCAGCAAGAGCTTTCAGGGCTGCCACCTTCCGTGTGGGACAAGGAGCCGGACGTTTGCCTTTTCGGGAACAGGCTCTGCCGAGGATGCGCACCGTGAGATGTTCCTTCTCTGGGCAAGCAGAGATCCCAAAACCTGTTGTGCCTGTGAATAGGCTGCAGGGGGAAGGTGAAGACCAGCAAGAGCTTTCCGGGCTGCCACCTTCCGTGTGGGACAAGGAGCCGGACGTTTGCCTTTTCGGGAACAGGCTCTGCCGAGGATGCCCACCGTGAGAGATTGCGTCTCTGGGAAAGCAGAGATTCCCAGTGCGGTTGTGCCTGTGAATAGGCTGCAGGGGGAAGGTGAAGACCAGCAACAGCTTTCCGGGCTGCCACCTTCCGTGTGGGACAAGGAGCCGGACGTTTGCCTTTTCGGGAACAGGCTCTGCCGAGGATGCCCACCGTGAGAGATTGCGTCTCTGGGAAAGCAGGGATCCCAAAACCTCTTGTGCCTGTGAATAGGCTGGAGGGGGAAGGTGAAGACCAGCAAGAGCTCTCAGGGCTGCCACCTTCCGTGTGGGACAAGGAGCCGGACGTTTGCCTTTTCGGGAACAGGCTCTGCCGAGGATGCGCACCGTGAGAGATTGCATCTTTGGGAAAGCAGAGATTCCCAGTGCGGTTGTGCCTGTGAATAGGCTGCAGGGGGAAGGTGAAGACCAGCAACAGCTTTCCGGGCTGCCACCTTCCGTGTGGGACAAGGAGCCGGACGTTTGCCTTTTCGGGAACAGGCTCTGCCGAGGATGCGCACCGTGAGGGATTGCGTCTTTGGGAAAGCAGAGATTCCCAGTGCGGTTGTGCCTGTGAATAGGCTGCAGGGGGAAGGTGAAGACCAGCAACAGCTTTCCGGGCTGCCACCTTCCGTGTGGGACAAGGAGCCGGACGTTTGCCTTTTCGGGAACAGGCTCTGCTGAGGATGCGCACCGTGAGATGTTCCTTCTCTGGGAAAGCACAGATCCCAAAACCTCTTGTGCCTGTGAATAGGCTGCAGGGGGAAGGTGAAGACCAGCAAGAGCTCTCAGGGCTGCCACCTTCCGTGTGGGACAAGGAGCCGGACGTTTGCCTTTTCGGGAACAGGCTCTGCCGAGGATGCGCACCGTGAGAGATTGCGTCTCTGGGCAAGCAGAGATCCCAAAACCTGTTGTGCCTGTGAATAGGCTGCAGGGGGAAGGTGAAGACCAGCAAGAGCTTTCAGGGCTGCCACCTTCCGTGTGGGACTAGGAGCCAGACGTTTGCCTTTTCGGGAACAGGCTCTGCCGAGGATGCGCACCGTGAGGGATTGCGTCTTTGGGAAAGCAGAGATTCCCAGTGCGGTTGTGCCTGTGAATAGGCTGCACGGGGAAGGTGAAGACCAGCAACAGCGTTCCGGGCTGCCACCTTCCGTGTGGGACAAGGAGCCGGACGTTTGCCTTTTCGGGAACAGGCTCTGCCGAGGATGCGCACCGTGAGAGATTGCGTCTTTGGGAAAGCAGAGATTCCCAGTGCGGTGGTGCCTGTGAATAGGCTGCAGGGGGAAGGTGAAGACCAGCAAGAGCTTTCAGGGCTGCCACCTTCCGTGTGGGACAAGGAGCCGGACGTTTGCCTTTTCGGGAACAGGCTCTGCCGAGGATGCGCACCGTGAGAGATTGCGTCTCTGGGAAAGCAGAGATCCCCAAACCTGTTGTGCCTGTGAATAGGCTGCAGGGGGAAGGTGAAGACCAGCAAGAGCTTTCAGGGCTGCCACCTTCCATGTGGGACAAGGAGCCGGACGTTTGCCTTTTCGGGAACAGGCTCTGCCGAGGATGCGCACCGTGAGGGATTGCGTCTTTGGGAAAGCAGAGATTCCCAGTGCGGTTGTGCCTGTGAATAGGCTGCACGGGGAAGGTGAAGACCAGCAAGAGCTTTCAGGGCTGCCACCTTCCGTGTGGGACAAGGAGCCGGACGTTTGCCTTTTCGGGAACAGGCTCTGCCGAGGATGTGCACCGTGAGAGATTGCGTCTTTGGGAAAGCAGAGATTCCCAGTGCGGTGGTGCCTGTGAATAGGCTGCAGGGGGAAGGTGAAGACCAGCAAGAGCTTTCAGGGCTGCCACCTTCCGTGTGGGACAAGGAGCCGGACGTTTGCCTTTTCGGGAACAGGCTCTGCCGAGGATGCGCACCGTGAGAGATTGCGTCTCTGGGAAAGCACAGATCCCCAAACCTGTTGTGCCTGTGAATAGGCTGCAGGGGGAAGGTGAAGACCAGCAACAGCTTTCCGGGCTGCCACCTTCCGTGTGGGACAAGGAGCCGGACGTTTGCCTTTTCGGGAACAGGCTCTGCCGAGGATGCGCACCGTGAGATGTTCCTTCTCTGGGCAAGCACAGATCCCAAAACCTGTTGTGCCTGTGAATAGGCTGCAGGGGGAAGGTGAAGACCAGCAAGAGCTCTCAGGGCTGCCACCTTCCGTGTGGGACAAGGAGCCGGATGTTTGCCTTTTCGGGAACAGGCTCTGCCGAGGATGCGCACCGTGAGATGTTCCTTCTCTGGGCAAGCAGAGATCCCAAAACCTGTTGTGCCTGTGAATAGGCTGCAGGGGGAAGGTGAAGACCAGCAAGAGCTTTCAGGGCTGCCACCTTCCGTGTGGGACAAGGAGCCGGACGTTTGCCTTTTCGGGAACAGGCTCTGCCGAGGATGCGCACCGTGAGAGATTGCGTCTTTGGGAAAGCAGAGATTCCCAGTGCGGTTGTGCCTGTGAATAGGCTGCACGGGGAAGGTGAAGACCAGCAAGAGCTTTCCGGGCTGCCACCTTCCGTGTGGGACAAGGAGCCGGACGTTTGCCTTTTCGGGAACAGGCTCTGCCGAGGATGCCCACCGTGAGAGATTGCGTCTCTGGGAAAGCAGAGATTCCCAGTGTGGTTGTGCCTGTGAATAGGCTGCACGGGGAAGGTGAAGACCAGCAAGAGCTTTCCGGGCTGCCACCTTCCGTGTGGGACAAGTAGCCGGACGTTTGCCTTTTCGGGAACAGGCTCTGCCGAGGATGCGCACCGTGAGAGATTGCGTCTCTGGGAAAGCAGGGATCCCAAAACCTGTTGTGCCTGTGAATAGGCTGCAGGGGGAAGGTGAAGACCAGCAAGAGCTCTCAGGGCTGCCACCTTCCGTGTGGGACAAGGAGCCGGACGTTTGCCTTTTCGGGAACAGGCTCTGCCGAGGATGCGCACCGTGAGATGTTCCTTCTCTGGGAAAGCAGGGATCCCAAAACCTCTTGTGCCTGTGAATAGGCTGCAGGGGGAAGGTGAAGACCAGCAAGAACTCTCAGGGCTGCCACCTTCCGTGTGGGACAAGGAGCCGGACGTTTGCCTTTTCGGGAACAGGCTCTGCCGAGGATGCGCACCGTGAGAGATTGCATCTTTGGGAAAGCAGAGATTCCCAGTGCGGTTGTGCCTGTGAATAGGCTGCAGGGGGAAGGTGAAGACCAGCAAGAGCTTTCCGGGCTGCCACCTTCCGTGTGGGACAAGGAGCCGGACGTTTGCCTTTTCGGGAACAGGCTCTGCCGAGGTTGCGCACCGTGAGGGATTGCGTCTTTGGGAAAGCAGAGATTCCCAGTGCGGTTGTGCCTGTGAATAGGCTGCAGGGGGAAGGTGAAGACCAGCAACAGCTTTCCGGGCTGCCACCTTCCGTGTGGGACAAGGAGCCGGACGTTTGCCTTTTCGGGAACAGGCTCTGCTGAGGATGCGCACCGTGAGATGTTCCTTCTCTGGGAAAGCACAGATCCCAAAACCTCTTGTGCCTGTGAATAGGCTGCAGGGGGAAGGTGAAGACCAGCAAGAGCTATCAGGGCTGCCACCTTCCGTGTGGGACAAGGAGCCGGACGTTTGCCTTTTCGGGAACAGGCTCTGCCGAGGATGCGCACCGTGAGAGATTGCGTCTCTGGGCAAGCAGAGATCCCAAAATCTGTTGTGCCTGTGAATAGGCTGCAGGGGGAAGGTGAAGACCAGCAAGAGCTTTCAGGGCTGCCACCTTCTGTGTGGGACAAGGAGCCGGACGTTTGCCTTTTCGGGAACAGGCTCTGCCGAGGATGCGCACCGTGAGATGTTCCTTCTCTGGGCAAGCACAGATCCCAAAACCTCTTGTGCCTGTGAATAGGCTGCAGGGGGAAGGTGAAGACCAGCAACAGCTTTCAGGGCTGCCACCTTCCGTGTGGGACAAGGAGCCGGACGTTTGCCTGTTCTGGACCAGGCTCTGCCTAGGATGCGCACCGTGAGAGATTGCGTCTCTGGGAAAGCAGAGATTCAAAGTGCGGTTGTGCCTGTGAATAGGCTGCAGGGGGAAGGTGAAGACCAGCAAGAGCTTTCAGGGCTGCCACCTTCCGTGTGGGACAAGGAGCCGGACGTTTGCCTGTTCTGGACCAGGCTCTGCCTAGGATGCGCACCGTGAGAGATTGCGTCTCTGGGAAAGCAGAGATTCCCAGTGCGGTTGTGCCTGTGAAAAGGCTGCAGGGGGAAGGTGAAGACCAGCAAGAGCTCTCAGGGCTGCCACCTTCCGTGTGGGACAAGGAGCCGGACGTTTGCCTTTTCGGGAACAGGCTCTGCCGAGGATGCGCACCGTGAGAGATTGCGTCTCTGTGCAAGCACAGATCACAAAACCTGTTGTGCCTGTGAATAGGCTGCAGGGGGAAGGTGAAGACCAGCAAGAGCTTTCAGGGCTGCCACCTTCCGTGTGGGACAAGGAGCCGGACGTTTGCCTTTTCGGGAACAGGCTCTGCCGAGGATGCGCACCGTGAGAGATTGCGTCTTTGGGAAAGCAGAGATTCCCAGTGCGGTTGTGCCTGTGAATAGGCTGCAGGGGGAAGGTGAAGACCAGCAAGAGCTTTCAGGGCTGCCACCTTCCGTGTGGGACAAGGAGCCGGACGTTTGCCTTTTCGGGAACAGGCTCTGCCGAGGATGCGCACCGTGAGATGTTCCTTCTCTGGGCAAGCAGAGATCCCAAAACCTGTTGTGCCTGTGAATAGGCTGCAGGGGGAAGGTGAAGACCAGCAAGAGCTTTCCGGGCTGCCACCTTCCGTGTGGGACAAGGAGCCGGACGTTTGCCTTTTCGGGAACAGGCTCTGCCGAGGATGCGCACCGTGAGATGTTCCTTCTCTGGGCAAGCACAGATCCCAAAACCTGTTGTGCCTGTGAATAGGCTGCAGGGGGAGGGTGAAGACCAGCAAGAGCTTTCAGGGCTGCCACCTTCCGTGTGGGACAAGGAGCCGGACGTTTGCCTTTTCGGGAACAGGCTCTGCCGAGGATGCGCACCGTGAGATGTTCCTTCTCTGGGCAAGCACAGATCCCAAAACCTGTTGTGCCTGTGAATAGGCTGCAAGGGGAAGGTGAAGACCAGCAAGAGCTTTCAGGGCTGCTACCTTCCGTGTGGGACAAGGAGCCGGAAGTTTGCCTTTTCGGGAACAGGCTCTGCCGAGGATGCGCACTGTGAGAGATTGCGTCTCTGGGCAAGCACAGATCCCAAAACCTGTTGTGCCTGTGAATAGGCTGCACGGGGAACGTGAAGACCAGCAAGAGCTTTCAGGGCTGCCACCTTCCGTGTGGGACAAGGAGCCGGACGTTTGCCTTTTCGGGAACAGGCTCTGCCGAGGATGCGCACCGTGAGGGATTGCGTCTTTGGGAAAGCAGAGATTCCCAGTGCGGTTGTGCCTGTGAAAAGGCTGCAGGGGGAAGGTGAAGACCAGCAAGAGCTTTCAGGGCTGCCACCTTCCGTGTGGGACAAGGAGCCGGACGTTTGCCTTTTCGGGAACAGGCTCTGCCGAGGATGCGCACCGTGAGATGTTCCTTCTCTGTGCAAGCACAGATCCCAAAACCTGTTGTGCCTGTGAATAGGCTGCAAGGGGAAGGTGAAGACCAGCAACAGCTTTCCGGGCTGCCACCTTCCGTGTGGGACAAGGAGCCGGACGTTTGCCTTTTCGGGAACAGGCTCTGCCGAGGATGCGCACCGTGAGAGATTGCGTCTCTGGGCAAGCACAGATCCCAAAACCTGTTGTGCCTGTGAATAGGCTGCAGGGGGAAGGTGAAGACCAGCAAGAGCTTTCAGGGCTGCCACCTTCCGTGTGGGACAAGGAGCCGGACGTTTGCCTTCTCGGGAACAGGCTCTGCCGAGGATGCGCACCGTGAGAGATTGCGTCTTTGGGAAAGCAGAGATTCAAAGTGCGGTTGTGCCTGTGAATAGGCTGCAGGGGGAAGGTGAAGACCAGCAAGAGCTTTCAGGGCTGCCACCTTCCGTGTGGGACAAGGAGCCGGACGTTTGCCTGTTCTGGACCAGGCTCTGCCTAGGATGCGCACCGTGAGAGATTGCGTCTCTGGGCAAGCACAGATCCCCAAACCTGTTGTGCCTGTGAATAGGCTGCAGGGGGAAGGTGAAGACCAGCAAGAGCTTTCAGGGCTGCCACCTTCCGTGTGGGACAAGGAGCCGGACGTTTGCCTTTTCGGGAACAGGCTCTGCCGAGGATGCGCACCGTGAGAGATTGCGTCTCTGTGCAAGCACAGATCACAAAACCTGTTGTGCCTGTGAATAGGCTGCAGGGGGAAGGTGAAGACCAGCAAGAGCTTTCAGGGCTGCCACCTTCCGTGTGGGACTAGGAGCCAGACGTTTGCCTTTTCGGGAACAGGCTCTGCCGAGGATGCGCACCGTGAGAGATTGCGTCTTTGGGAAAGCAGAGATTCCCAGTGCGGTTGTGCCTGTGAATAGGCTGCAGGGGGAAGGTGAAGACCAGCAAGAGCTTTCCGGGCTGCCACCTTCCGTGTGGGACAAGGAGCCGGACGTTTGCCTTTTCGGGAACAGGCTCTGCCGAGGATGCGCACCGTGAGATGTTCCTTCTCTGGGCAAGCACAGATCCCAAAACCTGTTGTGCCTGTGAATAGGCTGCAGGGGGAAGGTGAAGACCAGCAAGAGCTTTCAGGGCTGCCACCTTCCGTGTGGGACAAGGAGCCGGACGTTTGCCCTTTCGGGAACAGGCTCTGCCGAGGATGCGCACCGTGAGATGTTCCTTCTCTGGGCAAGCACAGATCCCAAAACCTGTTGTGCCTGTGAATAGGCTGCAGGGGGAAGGTGAAGACCAGCAAGAGCTTTCAGGGCTGCCACCTTCCGTGTGGGACAAGGAGCCGGACGTTTGCCTTTTCGGGAACAAGCTCTGCCGAGGATGCGCACCGTGAGATGTTCCTTCTCTGGGCAAGCAGAGATCCCAAAACCTGTTGTGCCTGTGAATAGGCTGCAGGGGGAAGGTGAAGACCAGCAAGAGCTTTCAGGGCTGCCACCTTCCGTGTGGGACAAGGAGCCGGACGTTTGCCTTTTCGGAAACAGGCTCTGCCGAGGATGCCCACCGTGAGAGATTGCGTCTCTGGGAAAGCAGAGATCCCCAAACCTGTTGTGCCTGTGAATAGGCTGCAGGGGGAAGGTGAAGACCAGCAAGAGCTTTCAGGGCTGCCACCTTCCGTGTGGGACAAGGAGCCGGACGTTTGCCTTTTCGGAAACAGGCTCTGCCGAGGATGCGCACCGTGAGAGATTGCGTCACTGGGAAAGCAGAGATCCCCAAACCTGTTGTGCCTGTGAATAGGCTGCAGGGGGAAGGTGAAGACCAGCAACAGCTTTCCGGGCTGCCACCTTCCGTGTGGGACAAGGAGCCGGACGTTTGCCTTTTCGGGAACAGGCTCTGCCGAGGATGCCCACCGTGAGAGATTGCGTCTCTGGGAAAGCAGAGATTCCCAGTGTGGTTGTGCCTGTGAATAGGCTGCACGGGGAAGGTGAAGACCAGCAAGAGCTTTCCGGGCTGCCACCTTCCGTGTGGGACAAGGAGCCGGACGTTTGCCTTTTCGGGAACAGGCTCTGCCGAGGATGCGCACCGTGAGGGATTGCATCTTTGGGAAAGCAGAGATTCCCAGTGCGGTTGTGCCTGTGAAAAGGCTGCAGGGGGAAGGTGAAGACCAGCAAGAGCTTTCAGGGCTGCCACCTTCCGTGTGGGACAAGGAGCCGGACGTTTGCCTTTTCGGGAACAGGCTCTGCCGAGGATGCGCACCGTGAGATGTTCCTTCTCTGGGCAAGCACAGATCCCAAAACCTGTTGTGCCTGTGAATAGGCTGCAGGGGGAAGGTGAAGACCAGCAACAGCTTTCAGGGCTGCCACCTTCCGTGTGGGACAAGGAGCCGGACGTTTGCCTTTTCGGGAACAAGCTCTGCCGAGGATGCGCACCGTGAGATGTTCCTTCTCTGGGCAAGCACAGATCCCAAAACCTGTTGTGCCTGTGAATAGGCTGCAGGGGGAAGGTGAAGACCAGCAAGAGCTTTCAGGGCTGCCACCTTCTGTGTGGGACAAGGAGCCGGACGTTTGCCTTTTCGGGAACAAGCTCTGCCGAGGATGCGCACCGTGAGAGATTGCGTCTCTGGGAAAGCAGAGATCCCCAAACCTGTTGTGCCTGTGAATAGGCTGCAGGGGGAAGGTGAAGACCAGTAACAGCTTTCAGGGCTGCCACCTTCCGTGTGGGACAAGGAGCCGGACGTTTGCCTTTTCGGAAACAGGCTCTGCCGAGGATGCCCACCGTGAGAGATTGCGTCTCTGGGAAAGCAGAGATTCCCAGTGTGGTTGTGCCTGTGAATAGGCTGCAGGGGGAAGGTGAAGACCAGCAAGAGCTTTCCGGGCTGCCACCTTCTGTGTGGGACAAGGAGCCGGACGTTTGCCTTTTCGGGAACAGGCTCTGCCGAGGATGCACACCGTGAGGGATTGCGTCTCTGGGAAAGCAGGGATCCCAAAACCTGTTGTGCCTGTGAATAGGCTGCAGGGGGAAGGTGAAGACCAGCAAGAGCTCTCAGGGCTGCCACCTTCTGTGTGGGACAAGGAGCCGGACGTTTGCCTTTTCGGGAACAGGCTCTGCCGAGGATGCGCACCGTGAGATGTTCCTTCTCTGGGCAAGCAGAGATCCCAAAACCTGTTGTGCCTGTGAATAGGCTGCACGGGGAAGGTGAAGACCATCAAGAGCTTTCAGGGCTGCCACCTTCCGTGTGGGACAAGGAGCCGGACGTTTGCCTTTTCGGGAACAGGCTCTGCCGAGGATGCGCACCGTGAGAGATTGCGTCTCTGGGAAAGCAGAGATCCCAAAACCTGTTGTGCCTGTGAATAGGCTGCACGGGGAAGGTGAAGACCAGCAAGAGCTTTCAGGGCTGCCACCTTCCGTGTGGGACAAGGAGCCGGACGTTTGCCTTTTTGGGAACAGGCTCTGCCGAGGATGCGCACCGTGAGAGATTGCGTCTTGGGGCAAGCGCAGATCCCAAACCTGTTGTGCCTGTGAATAGGCTGCACGGGGAAGGTGAAGACCAGCAAGAGCTTTCAGGGCTGCCACCTTCCGTGTGGGACAAGGAGCCGGACGTTTGCCTTTTCGGGAACAGGCTCTGCCGAGGATGCGCACCGTGAGAGATTGCGTCTTTGGGAAAGCAGAGATTCCCAGTGCGGTAGTGCCTGTGAATAGGCTGCAGGGGGAAGGTGAAGACCAGCAAGAGCTTTCCGGGCTGCCACCTTCCGTGTGGGACAAGGAGCCGGACGTTTGCCTTTTCGGGAACAGGCTCTGCCGGGGATGCGCACCGTGAGATGTTCCTTCTCTGGGCAAGCACAGATCCCAAAACCTGTTGTGCCTGTGAATAGGCTGCAGGGGGAAGGTGAAGACCAGCAAGAGCTTTCAGGGCTGCCACCTTCCGTGTGGGACAAGGAGCCGGACGTTTGCCTTTTCGGGAACAGGCTCTGCCGAGGATGTGCACCGTGAGGGATTGCGTCTTTGGGAAAGCAGAGATTCCCAGTGTGGTTGTGCCTGTGAAAAGGCTGCAGGGGGAAGGTGAAGACCAGCAAGAGCTTTCAGGGCTGCCACCTTCCGTGTGGGACAAGGAGCCGGACGTTTGCCTTTTCGGGAACAGGCTCTGCCGAGGATGCGCACCGTGAGAGATTGCGTCTCTGGGAAAGCAGAGATTCCCAGTGCGGTTGTGCCTGTGAATAGGCTGCAGGGGGAAGGTGAAGACCAGCAAGAGCTCTCAGGGCTGCCACCTTGCGTGTGGGACAAGTAGCCGGACGTTTGCATTTTCGGGAACAGGCTCTGCCGAGGATGCGCACCGTGAGATGTTCCTTCTCTGGGCAAGCACAGATCCCAAAACCTCTTGTGCCTGTGAATAGGCTGCAGGGGGAAGGTGAAGACCAGCAAGAGCTCTCAGGGCTGCCACCTTCCGTGTGGGACAAGGAGCCGGACGTTTGCCTTTTCGGGAACAGGCTCTGCCGAGGATGCGCACCGTGAGAGATTGCATCTTTGGGAAAGCAGGGATCCCAAAACCTCTTGTGCCTGTGAATAGGCTGCAGGGGGAAGGTGAAGACCAGCAAGAGCTCTCAGGGCTGCCACCTTCCGTGTGGGACAAGGAGCCGGACTTTTGCCTTTTCGGGAACAGGCTCTGCCGAGGATGCGCACCGTGAGAGATTGCATCTTTGGGAAAGCAGAGATTCCCAGTGCGGTTGTGCCTGTGAATAGGCTGCAGGGGGAAGGTGAAGACCAGCAACAGCTTTCAGGGCTGCCACCTTCCGTGTGGGACAAGGAGCCGGACGTTTGCCTTTTCGGGAACAGGCTCTGCCGAGGTTGCGCACAGTGAGGGATTGCGTCTTTGGGAAAGCAGAGATTCCCAGTGCGGTTGTGCCTGTGAATAGGCTGCAGGGGGAAGGTGAAGACCAGCAACAGCTTTCCGGGCTGCCACCTTCCGTGTGGGACAAGGAGCCGGACGTTTGCCTTTTCGGGAACAGGCTCTGCCGAGGATGCGCACCGTGAGAGATTGCGTCTCTGGGAAAGCAGAGATCCCAAAACCTGTTGTGCCTGTGAATAGGCTGCACGGGGAAGTTGAAGACCAGCAAGAGCTTTCAGGGCTGCCACCTTCCGTGTGGGACAAGGAGCCGGACGTTTGCCTTTTTGGGAACAGGCTCTGCCGAGGATGCGCACCGTGAGAGATTGCGTCTTGGGGCAAGCGCAGATCCCAAACCTGTTGTGCCTGTGAATAGGCTGCACGGGGAAGGTGAAGACCAGCAAGAGCTTTCAGGGCTGCCACCTTCCGTGTGGGACAAGGAGCCGGACGTTTGCCTTTTCGGGAACAGGCTCTGCCGAGGATGCGCACCGTGAGAGATTGCGTCTTTGGGAAAGCAGAGATTCCCAGTGCGGTAGTGCCTGTGAATAGGCTGCAGGGGGAAGGTGAAGACCAGCAAGAGCTTTCCGGGCTGCCACCTTCCGTGTGGGACAAGGAGCCGGACGTTTGCCTTTTCGGGAACAGGCTCTGCCGGGGATGCGCACCGTGAGATGTTCCTTCTCTGGGCAAGCACAGATCCCAAAACCTGTTGTGCCTGTGAATAGGCTGCAGGGGGAAGGTGAAGACCAGCAAGAGCTTTCAGGGCTGCCACCTTCCGTGTGGGACAAGGAGCCGGACGTTTGCCTTTTCGGGAACAGGCTCTGCCGAGGATGCGCACCGTGAGAGATTGCGTCTTTGGGAAAGCAGAGATTCCCAGTGCGGTTGTGCCTGTGAATAGGCTGCAGGGGGAAGGTGAAGACCAGCAAGAGCTCTCAGGGCTGCCACCTTGCGTGTGGGACAAGTAGCCGGACGTTTGCATTTTCGGGAACAGGCTCTGCCGAGGATGCGCACCGTGAGAGATTGCGTCTCTGGGAAAGCAGGGATCCCAAAACCTCTTGTGCCTGTGAATAGGCTGCAGGGGGAAGGTGAAGACCAGCAAGAGCTCTCAGGGCTGCCACCTTCCGTGTGGGACAAGGAGCCGGACGTTTGCCTTTTCGGGAACAGGCTCTGCCGAGGATGCGCACCGTGAGAGATTGCATCTTTGGGAAAGCAGGGATCCCAAAACCTCTTGTGCCTGTGAATAGGCTGCAGGGGGAAGGTGAAGACCAGCAAGAGCTCTCAGGGCTGCCACCTTCCGTGTGGGACAAGGAGCCGGACTTTTGCCTTTTCGGGAACAGGCTCTGCCGAGGATGCGCACCGTGAGAGATTGCATCTTTGGGAAAGCAGAGATTCCCAGTGCGGTTGTGCCTGTGAATAGGCTGCAGGGGGAAGGTGAAGACCAGCAACAGCTTTCAGGGCTGCCACCTTCCGTGTGGGACAAGGAGCCGGACGTTTGCCTTTTCGGGAACAGGCTCTGCCGAGGTTGCGCACAGTGAGGGATTGCGTCTTTGGGAAAGCAGAGATTCCCAGTGCGGTTGTGCCTGTGAATAGGCTGCAGGGGGAAGGTGAAGACCAGCAACAGCTTTCCGGGCTGCCACCTTCCGTGTGGGACAAGGAGCCGGACGTTTGCCTTTTCGGGAACAGGCTCTGCTGAGGATGCGCACCGTGAGATGTTCCTTCTCTGGGAAAGCACAGATCCCAAAACCTCTTGTGCCTGTGAATAGGCTGCAGGGGGAAGGTGAAGACCAGCAAGAGCTATCAGGGCTGCCACCTTCCGTGTGGGACAAGGAGCCGGACGTTTGCCTTTTCGGGAACAGGCTCTGCCGAGGATGCGCACCGTGAGAGATTGCGTCTCTGGGCAAGCAGAGATCCCAAAACCTGTTGTGCCTGTGAATAGGCTGCAGGGGGAAGGTGAAGACCAGCAAGAGCTTTCAGGGCTGCCACCTTCCGTGTGGGACAAGGAGCCGGACGTTTGCCTTTTCGGGAACAGGCTCTGCCGAGGATGCGCACCGTGAGATGTTCCTTCTCTGGGCAAGCACAGATCCCAAAACCTGTTGTGCCTGTGAATAGGCTGCAGGGGGAAGGTGAAGACCAGCAACACCTTTCAGGGCTGCCACCTTCCGTGTGGGACAAGGAGCTGGACGTTTGCCTTTTCGGGAACAGGCTCTGCCGAGGATGCGCACTGTGAGATGTTCCTTCTCTGGGCAAGCACAGATTCCAAAACCTGTTGTGCCTGTGAATAGGCTGCACGGGGAAGGTGAAGACCAGCAAGAGCTTTCCGGGCTGCCACCTTCCGTGTGGGACAAGGAGCCGGACGTTTGCCTTTTCGGGAACAGGCTCTGCCGAGGATGCCCACCGTGAGAGATTGCGTCTCTGGGAAAGCAGAGATTCCCAGTGCGGTTGTGCCTGTGAAAAGGCTGCAGGGGGAAGGTGAAGACCAGCAAGAGCTTTCAGGGCTGCCACCTTCCGTGTGGGACAAGGAGCCGGACGTTTGCCTTTTCGCGAACAGGCTCTGCCGAGGATGCGCACCGTGAGATGTTCCTTCTCTGGGCAAGCAGAGATCCCAAAACCTGTTGTGCCTGTGAATAGGCTGCAGGGGGAAGGTGAAGACCAGCAAGAGCTTTCCGGGCTGCCACCTTCCGTGTGGGACAAGGAGCCGGACGTTTGCCTTTTCGGGAACAGGCTCTGCCGAGGATGCCCACCGTGAGAGATTGCGTCTTTGGGAAAGCAGAGATTCCCAGTGCGGTTGTGCCTGTGAATAGGCTGCAGGGGGAAGGTGAAGACCAGCAACAGCTTTCCGGGCTGCCACCTTCCGTGTGGGACAAGGAGCCGGACGTTTGCCTTTTCGGGAACAGGCTCTGCCGAGGATGCCCACCGTGAGAGATTGCGTCTCTGGGAAAGCAGGGATCCCAAAACCTCTTGTGCCTGTGAATAGGCTGGAGGGGGAAGGTGAAGACCAGCAAGAGCTCTCAGGGCTGCCACCTTCCGTGTGGGACAAGGAGCCGGACGTTTGCCTTTTCGGGAACAGGCTCTGCCGAGGATGCGCACCGTGAGAGATTGCATCTTTGGGAAAGCAGAGATTCCCAGTGCGGTTGTGCCTGTGAATAGGCTGCAGGGGGAAGGTGAAGACCAGCAACAGCTTTCCGGGCTGCCACCTTCCGTGTGGGACAAGGAGCCGGACGTTTGCCTTTTCGGGAACAGGCTCTGCCGAGGATGCGCACCGTGAGGGATTGCGTCTTTGGGAAAGCAGAGATTCCCAGTGCGGTTGTGCCTGTGAATAGGCTGCAGGGGGAAGGTGAAGACCAGCAACAGCTTTCCGGGCTGCCACCTTCCGTGTGGGACAAGGAGCCGGACGTTTGCCTTTTCGGGAACAGGCTCTGCTGAGGATGCGCACCGTGAGATGTTCCTTCTCTGGGAAAGCACAGATCCCAAAACCTCTTGTGCCTGTGAATAGGCTGCAGGGGGAAGGTGAAGACCAGCAAGAGCTCTCAGGGCTGCCACCTTCCGTGTGGGACAAGGAGCCGGACGTTTGCCTTTTCGGGAACAGGCTCTGCCGAGGATGCGCACCGTGAGAGATTGCGTCTCTGGGCAAGCAGAGATCCCAAAACCTGTTGTGCCTGTGAATAGGCTGCAGGGGGAAGGTGAAGACCAGCAAGAGCTTTCAGGGCTGCCACCTTCCGTGTGGGACTAGGAGCCAGACGTTTGCCTTTTCGGGAACAGGCTCTGCCGAGGATGCGCACCGTGAGGGATTGCGTCTTTGGGAAAGCAGAGATTCCCAGTGCGGTTGTGCCTGTGAATAGGCTGCACGGGGAAGGTGAAGACCAGCAACAGCGTTCCGGGCTGCCACCTTCCGTGTGGGACAAGGAGCCGGACGTTTGCCTTTTCGGGAACAGGCTCTGCCGAGGATGCGCACCGTGAGAGATTGCGTCTTTGGGAAAGCAGAGATTCCCAGTGCGGTGGTGCCTGTGAATAGGCTGCAGGGGGAAGGTGAAGACCAGCAAGAGCTTTCAGGGCTGCCACCTTCCGTGTGGGACAAGGAGCCGGACGTTTGCCTTTTCGGGAACAGGCTCTGCCGAGGATGCGCACCGTGAGAGATTGCGTCTCTGGGAAAGCAGAGATCCCCAAACCTGTTGTGCCTGTGAATAGGCTGCAGGGGGAAGGTGAAGACCAGCAAGAGCTTTCAGGGCTGCCACCTTCCATGTGGGACAAGGAGCCGGACGTTTGCCTTTTCGGGAACAGGCTCTGCCGAGGATGCGCACCGTGAGGGATTGCGTCTTTGGGAAAGCAGAGATTCCCAGTGCGGTTGTGCCTGTGAATAGGCTGCACGGGGAAGGTGAAGACCAGCAAGAGCTTTCAGGGCTGCCACCTTCCGTGTGGGACAAGGAGCCGGACGTTTGCCTTTTCGGGAACAGGCTCTGCCGAGGATGTGCACCGTGAGAGATTGCGTCTTTGGGAAAGCAGAGATTCCCAGGTCGGTGGTGCCTGTGAATAGGCTGCAGGGGGAAGGTGAAGACCAGCAAGAGCTTTCAGGGCTGCCACCTTCCGTGTGGGACAAGGAGCCGGACGTTTGCCTTTTCGGGAACAGGCTCTGCCGAGGATGCGCACCGTGAGAGATTGCGTCTCTGGGAAAGCACAGATCCCCAAACCTGTTGTGCCTGTGAATAGGCTGCAGGGGGAAGGTGAAGACCAGCAACAGCTTTCCGGGCTGCCACCTTCCGTGTGGGACAAGGAGCCGGACGTTTGCCTTTTCGGGAACAGGCTCTGCCGAGGATGCGCACCGTGAGATGTTCCTTCTCTGGGAAAGCAGGGATCCCAAAACCTCTTGTGCCTGTGAATAGGCTGCAGGGGGAAGGTGAAGACCAGCAAGAGCTCTCAGGGCTGCCACCTTCCGTGTGGGACAAGGAGCCGGATGTTTGCCTTTTCGGGAACAGGCTCTGCCGAGGATGCGCACCGTGAGATGTTCCTTCTCTGGGCAAGCAGAGATCCCAAAACCTGTTGTGCCTGTGAATAGGCTGCAGGGGGAAGGTGAAGACCAGCAAGAGCTTTCAGGGCTGCCACCTTCCGTGTGGGACAAGGAGCCGGACATTTGCCTTTTCGGGAACAGGCTCTGCCGAGGATGCGCACCGTGAGAGATTGCGTCTTTGGGAAAGCAGAGATTCCCAGTGCGGTTGTGCCTGTGAATAGGCTGCACGGGGAAGGTGAAGACCAGCAAGAGCTTTCCGGGCTGCCACCTTCCGTGTGGGACAAGGAGCCGGACGTTTGCCTTTTCGGGAACAGGCTCTGCCGAGGATGCCCACCGTGAGAGATTGCGTCTCTGGGAAAGCAGAGATTCCCAGTGTGGTTGTGCCTGTGAATAGGCTGCACGGGGAAGGTGAAGACCAGCAAGAGCTTTCCGGGCTGCCACCTTCCGTGTGGGACAAGGAGCCGGACGTTTGCCTTTTCGGGAACAGGCTCTGCCGAGGATGCGCACCGTGAGAGATTGCGTCTCTGGGAAAGCAGGGATCCCAAAACCTGTTGTGCCTGTGAATAGGCTGCAGGGGGAAGGTGAAGACCAGCAAGAGCTCTCAGGGCTGCCACCTTCCGTGTGGGACAAGGAGCCGGACGTTTGCCTTTTCGGGAACAGGCTCTGCCGAGGATGCGCACCGTGAGATGTTCCTTCTCTGGGAAAGCAGGGATCCCAAAACCTCTTGTGCCTGTGAATAGGCTGCAGGGGGAAGGTGAAGACCAGCAAGAACTCTCAGGGCTGCCACCTTCCGTGTGGGACAAGGAGCCGGACGTTTGCCTTTTCGGGAACAGGCTCTGCCGAGGATGCGCACCGTGAGAGATTGCATCTTTGGGAAAGCAGAGATTCCCAGTGCGGTTGTGCCTGTGAATAGGCTGCAGGGGGAAGGTGAAGACCAGCAAGAGCTTTCCGGGCTGCCACCTTCCGTGTGGGACAAGGAGCCGGACGTTTGCCTTTTCGGGAACAGGCTCTGCCGAGGTTGCGCACCGTGAGGGATTGCGTCTTTGGGAAAGCAGAGATTCCCAGTGCGGTTGTGCCTGTGAATAGGCTGCAGGGGGAAGGTGAAGACCAGCAACAGCTTTCCGGGCTGCCACCTTCCGTGTGGGACAAGGAGCCGGACGTTTGCCTTTTCGGGAACAGGCTCTGCTGAGGATGCGCACCGTGAGATGTTCCTTCTCTGGGAAAG